>NW_017728992.1:13257699-13270055 GCF_001723915.1 Gavialis gangeticus
CTGTAGTGTGACAGACCAGGATAAACAGCTGTGTTGACCAGGCTGAAGCCCTAGGTTTGAGGCCGCAGCCTGACACAAGGGCCAAGCCAAACAGATGATCATACCCCTTGTCATAGCACAAATGCCCAAAATTTGTGGCCATGACAGGTGATATTAATTTGTGCTACTTCGTTGCAGCAAACGTCACTTAGGTTTATGGCAGGAGGGAGCAATTAGCCCAGAGCTGCCCACACTCTTCCTGGACAGGCACTGCTGGGACTTCCGGGTCCCAAGCCAGTGTGCCCCAGGAATTCCTATTCCTGGCTCCACCCATGGCATTGAAGGTGACCATGTCTGAGGGCATGAGCAGGAGATTAGGCTCTATACCACACCCTCTGCCCCAAGCTGTTTGGGCAAACTGCCACACTGGGTTGTGGGTGGCCAGGTCTAGGACCACTCAGGGATTGAAGTGTCAACCATGGTCAGGAGGAGTGAGCAGAATCCAGGGATAAGCTGGGTCAGTAAGCCAGGTCAATTAGAAAGCATGGTCTAGGAACAAACTGAGTCAGGAGGTCAGGCAGAGAGCAGAGTCAAAGAGCAAACCAGGTCAAGAAGCACATAGATCAAGCAGAGATCAGAGTCAGAGAGCAAGCCAGAGGGCATATCAAAGCAGTCTAGGATCAGGTTAAGCCCTGCTACTCTGGCACCTCCTGTTCCTGTGCAGGCATTTATAGCGGGGCACCACATCCCATTCTTGGGGCACACAGGATTGGGACTCTGAAGCCCTGGGAGTGCAAGCCTGGATTCCTCCATTTGCAATTCCCCAGGTGCCTATCAACACTCCAGGCTGATTGGCTGCCCCAACCCCAGGACTGCACCAAACTATCAAACTTGCTCCAGTCAGTGAGGTCCCAGGATTTAGACCACCAATCTTGCTAATCAGCAGCCCTAGCCCCAGAATTGCACTGGAATGCCAAACTCTTTCTGTTACAACCTGCAGGGCATGTCACTGTAAGCAGGAAAAGATGGGGTTTTCCCACTTACAGAAACATGCCCCAGAAATTCTCATGTTGTCCAGCAAGATCAATGGATGAGACGATGAGTAACATGCATTACACCCAATGAAGCAGATCAGCCATGCCAAGACACATCCAAACACAGCTGATCTGCTTCATTTGATGATGTCTATTTCTAGCCCAAGAGACAAAAGTTGGAGGGGGAGGAAGCCTAGTTCCATCAAAACAAATATCTGCAGGGAAAACAGCAAAAATTATTATATGCATCTTCTACTCCTGGGTGCATTTGAGCATGCAGATTTTTGTCTTGTCCTTCCCCTCATTGAATACATGGAGAGTCTAGCCTGGCTGGGGGGCAATTTGACTTGTAAAAGCAGCTACCCAGGAGGACTGAGATTTGTTGTCCCATCACTAAACATAAACATTTGTAATCTGTTTAAATCAATGTCAATCTTAGTTCTATTTTTGTTAAGCCATTCAAAGCATTAGGGGGCAAAGTGTAAAATGTTGAACAAAACACATATGAAAGTGTAATCTCTCTGCTTCACCAACTATATCAACTCTGTTACCTTGACTCTTCCATTTCTCTCACATGCATCCCTGTGGCCTTCCCACCCCCGGGCCCTCCCCTCGTGATCTCTACATATGGAATGTCCTTTCTCGCTCTTCTGTCATGCCTGCGATATGTGCATCTGCTTGGTCTCTGGTTGCAGTCAGTTCTAGAAGCACTAGTTCTGTCCTGGAACTGAGTACTAGTGCTGGACAGGGGTTCCTCAAGTGGGGAGGGATTATTCTGCACCTGAATTTCCAGGTTCTGTATCCTCTCTCTTCCATGAATAAACATGGGGTATTAGACTGTTTCCAAGCTGGCATTTTCATGAGCTCTAAGAGCCAGATTCAATTCCACCTATTGGGCACCTAATGAGGCTTACACAACTAAACATGATTCTGTTCTACTGTGCTCAAGTCCTCGAAGAAACACCATCAAGCCTACCTTGGTAACATGCCATCATTTTAGATCAAGTTACAACAAACAACAAGCAGCGGGAGGACCCATCCACCTCTTGCGTTGTTTTTCAAGGACTTCAGTAGGCTGGAATAGAATCACCCTTATGCACCTAGCTCTACTTAGATCCTAAAGGCTGGAATAGAATCTAGTCCTAAATCTTCCATCTAAACAACATTAGGCCTAAACTATCCAGCCAATTAAAATCTAAATGCATTTTTCTAGCATTACAGCACCAAAAACTTTAAAAATAATGCAGATATAACATACAATATATAGCAGTATGACTCTGGAGAAGCAGTAATAGCAGATGACTAGGTCAAGTGCCAGTGCAGAAACTATGCTCTCATCACTCGATGTCTATGATGTACAAATCCGTTTTGGCAATCACATCATATTTTGTAAGTTGTTAACACAGTGGTGATCAACCCTTTGGCCCCACAAGCCAGATGAGTGGTGCAGAGTCAATCCATGGGTTTTGAATTGGGCCCCAACCTGGCATGCCTGAATCAGGCCCTGCACCATCTCCACCTGGTACACCCGGTTTAGGCCCCATACCTCCTGGACCCAGATGAGAGCATACCGGATCAGACTCCATGGTGCTTTGGCCTGGCCCCATGTACCTGGACCAGGTCCTACACTGTCTCAGCCTGGGTCTCTGTGCCCAGATTGGTCCCATACTGCCCCAGTCCCATGTGCCCAATATAATGCACAGGGCCATGCTATTTGGCTCACCAGGCTTCCTACAGATCTGGAAATTTAACAGCAGAGGATTGGCCATTAACACTGCCACTGCTCCCCTGCCATGACATTTTCAGACCCATGAGGAGCCTAGAGGGCTAGATGACACAGCCCTGTGGGGTTGAGTTCCCCCCGCCCCCCCACATTCACCAAAGAGCCATTTTATTTTTCTTGGAGACATAAGAGATAAAAACATAGCAAGCAATTTCTACAGGGCATGACTTCGAAATGCAAGAGAATGCTCTTCAATGCCAAAACTAGAGTAAAAGCCCTGAAAAATTAAGAATACATGACCAATGCCTTTGGAGGGAATGCATACGTAGGAGACTATAGAGAGAGCTAAGGATGACTGCATCATGCTGCCTTGCAGCAAGACAAGATGATGAGACTGTCCTGATTTGTTGCTCCACAGGGGAACTTCATAATATACCACTTCATTGATCAAAGTGACACCTGTGACTGTTCTCCACTCATTTTCTTTTCAGAGGACAGTGCATGGCTTTTAACTTTGAATAGTGTAGTACATGATTTTTGGTGCATCTGGTTAGATACCGCATTCCATGATGCTGTGCTATAATCTGATGTAAAAAAATGCAATATCATGATTTGTGTAAGTGTCTGATAATATGCAGGCCAGTACTGCTTTGTTAGATTTTGTTGTGTTTATCTTCTGAAAGTTATGATGTACCTAATATACAATATCTGAGACGCACAGTAAGGCCGCGTCCACACGAGCGTGGATGTTTGGTTCCCTGGGGACAACTAGCAGTGGGACACCTTGTGCCACTGGCAGTTGTCCCCAGGGAATTCCTGTGACACACCCTCTGGCACACAGCAGATTACTCTAGGTGTGTTGGGGAGGCTGGAGCCAGCACTGGGCTGGCCCCAGCAGCCTTACCTGGGTCCTGGGGGCCTCCTGAGGCTGCAACAGCAGCAGTTCTGCCACTTGGAGCCTGGTCATCAGCCAGAGCATGGCTCCAGCCAGCCAAACTCTGGTTTTAAGAAGTATGTGTTGCCCCTGCATGTGCTGCTCCACCTATTTTTCTTTGCATGGTTTTTTTTTTTACTCCTGGATATCCAGGGAGCAAAAAAAAACCCTGCACTGCTCCCTTGCAGTGCAGAGAACAGCTGAATGTGCAGTATGTGGTCTGCGGCACCACATACCACACAGCCATGTTCATCTGGACCCAGTCTAAGAGTGGAAACCCATACTGCTCTGTGCTTCATTGATTTGAAGGGAAAACAGTTTTGTTTTGTTTTTCAATTTGAAATCCTCTTGAGATCCTCTCAAGTTGTAAGAAGGGAGGTTTAGGTTGGATATTAGAAAAAACTCTCACTAGGAGGCACTGGAACAGGTTACCTAGTGAGGTGGTGGAATCTCCATCCTTGGAGGTTTTTAAGGCCCAGCTTGACAAAGCCCAGGCTGGGATGATCTAGTTGGAGATGGTCCTGCTTTGACCACCACATTTGTTTAGTACTTGCTTATACAAATACTAAATAAATACACAGTAACCACTGCACAGTAGCATCTTGTGTGGACATGCCCATGATCTCTGTAACAGTCTTATGAACAATAAGCTTTTCAAAATTTCTAGAATAAAATAAGTATGGTGCTTCTGGTTAAGCCATAGAGTCATAGATTCATTGAGTCAGAAGGGACCTCAGTGGGTCATCTAGTCCAATACCTGCCTCTGGCAGGCAAGAAAAGAGCCACCAACCCTGCGGTCATATGATCCCAGCCAGGTGCCTGTCCAGTCTCATCCTGAAGACCCTCAAGGATGGGGTGAGCACCACCATTGTTGGAAAAAAATCAGATGTTAAAAGTCTGAAAAGAAAAGTTTCTGTTTTTTTTAAAGTCCCTGATTTTAGAAAACTCTCTTTCCATTCATATAATTGTTTTTCTTAAAATGACAAACTTGAAATGCAACCAAAACTCCTACTGAAAGACAGGTGAAGGGCCAGAAACTGGCTTAAATGAAAAGTAGGTTACAACTTTATTATAGAGAGACTAACATCTCCCTGTATTTCCTATACTTATATGGCAGGTAGGCAATGAGTTCCAAACTGTTTTCTCCTGAGATCATAAAGTAGGAGCCTCAAAGAGTCTTCTTTTCTAACTAACTTTTTAGGTATTTAACTCTTCTTCATGGGCAACTGGTGCTTCCTGATACCGGGGAGTGGGGGGCACCAGTCGCCGATTGCCAACTGTGGGAGAGGAGTCCCCACAGTGGCCAATTGCCAACACCGGCAGAAGTGCTGGCAGCAAGACTGGAAGTGCTGGCAGGAAAACTGGAAGCCACTGGCACTTCTCTCAGCACCCCCACAATCTCAGGGGGTCACCAGCCATCACCCCCCACTCTCCAGCCAGCGAGGGCCAATCTCAGGGGGGCATGTGCCCTCCCCATGCTCCCCATATGCATTGCTTATGCTCTTCTTAAATTGATCATTTCTAGAAAATAGTATTCAATTGCATCATGAATGCTTTAAACAGAGTTCAGACTACACTTCAGTTCTTGGGAGCGGGGCGGTCTGTGGTGCTGGTGGTTAGAAGGAGCCGCCACTGCCTGGGCTGCTTAGAAAGGTGTGGGGCAGGCCAGGGGCTGACCGGCCCACAGGGGGGTTCTTGTCTCTTATGGGGGGGATCAGCCCCTTCCCCCCGCCCCCAAGCTTCTCTGTAATTCAAACCCTGGCTTTAAATAAAAGTATATATAGCTTTTCAGATTATAGAACTATGTTTTCCTTCTACATCCAGGTTTAAGCTAAAAAACTCCTTACTCAGTTGTGCACTGATCCAGGTGTTAGCTTTATTCCTAATACAGATAAGAAGTATGAAAGAGAATCTGTTTAGTATTGAAACAGTAGTCAGCATCACAGGATAGATTTTGAAGCTCTTCCTTTATATCCTTCGCTTCTTTAATATATGTTTATATCCTCACTTTCTCAAACAGGCCTACTGATTCAAGGGAACTGCTTTTGCCCATTAACAAGGAGATAAGGATCAGGCTTTTTGTTATTGTCCATGCATATGAATTTGCCAAGATAAGTCTGATTTACTAAGAGACTTATTACATTATTGATAATATATTCAAGGATAAAGTTATTCAAGAATATCGGAAGTGAAGTGGAGCCAGGATGTATTGTATGAAACACAGTAAAAGCATTGTTAAGTTGAGACCTGCAGATAGGCTCAAAGCTTACATTAAGTAATGAGAGATCTATTTGGATAAGACATTTAACCCTGAAGGCAAGTACTATAATTGGAAGATATTAAAATGGACATTGTCATATTTTAAGATCTCCAAAATGTATCGAACAGGGAAAACTAAAAGCAGCATGTCGAAGAAATGTATTGAGAGAAAATGGATGTGTGTGAAAATTTCACAGAGAAAATGGATCAAAGGAAAAAAATATCAAATGACAAGCTCACTAGATGAATTTTATGTCACCCCTTGTTTTAGAGCATATTCCCCATGCTGTTCTGTGCTATTTTATGTACATCGTAATGACATTACTTGTTCTTTGCTTGACCCATACTGCTGAGTTAAGAAGCTATTGAAATAAACTTGAATATTAAGAAGATGTACTTACATAGTAATAAATAGCTAGATAAGATGGGCAAAAAAATAGGAAAACCATTTCCTTAAATGTTCATGTTTATCACCAATATTTATTTTCCCTGTGGCATTAAAACTTGGAGGCCTCAGCCAGGACCTGAACGATCATATCAAATGCTGTAAATGGTTAGAAAGGCATGGCACCTACTCACAACAGTTTAAAATGTATTGGAAAATGTTAAAATCCTTTGGTCCAAACATTCAGGTCAACCTGTACTTGGAAGACACTTGTCTACACACAGCACTTTTAGGAGTAAAAAGAGCTCCACCCCTATCTGCAGAGAATCTTGCTGTGACTAAACTAAGATGGCCACTATCAGAGTGAAGAATATCCACTGTGCTCTCCCAATGAGTCTTTAATCCTTTCTTCAAAGTTTCCTTTTATCTACAATAAAAAAATCAAGAGTAAAAGGATGTAGAATAGAAAAACCTAACCCAAATTAGCTATCCTGTTATGCCCCCAGCATAGTTCCTTGCAACATGTCTTGAAAAAGGGTGTTTGTACCCAAAAGCTTGCAAAGAAGAACTTAAAAGATATAAAATATATCTAATAAAAGATACCAGACTTATCCAAAGAACTTTGTCTGCCCATGTTTCCTTTAAAACATGCTAAAAAATATTTAACCAGTAACATGGTATATGTAGTACATGGTACGTAGTATGGGCTCCACCTTTCCAACCTCCAGTTCCAACCTATGAAGCTCAGACAACTCAACTTCATGAACCTGAAAGCAACTCTTTCTACACGATTTTTGTACTACAATCACAAAGATACAGCAAGATAGCTAAATAAAGATATTTCTATTTTTTCCAGTTGACTATTTTTATTGTATATATTTATTTTGCGTTTGACAGTATTTGGGGGCTTGATCATACACAGTCCATTTTACTGTTTTGTTAATGGCTAATTACATTCCATAAGGTTCTTTTACAGAAGAATCAGGTTCTTTTACAGAATCAGAAACTGCGCCTGGGAAGGGATTGGGGGCATATCATCAGCTGCTGCAAATTACTGGAGCTTTTTCAGTAAGGTCACTGTGACAAAACATATCTTTTGGGCTGAAGTTTAAGGAACAATCCTGCCAAATTAGATCAAATCCTGACATGTAGTATTACACTGACTGTGGTCCTGGCCAGGGAGTGTGAGCATTTCTCTAAAATCCTCATCTGGAGATTGTTAAAAGTCTATATTTTTAGCAACAGAATGTTATCATATTGTTTCTGATGTTAATAGAGCTACCAAGTGTGCCATTTTATTTAAATTGTTCAATAAGCTGATTTGCATACATGTGCCTTCATTTATGTCAGCTTACAGTTAATAAATTCTGCAGCAAGCAGGTGTGGCCATAGTCCCTGGTGCTGTACAGAACAGGGAACCTGTGGGTGTGGTGGGCAGGGAAAACTTGAAGCCATATGCTTGAGAAAAATGAGAGGGCATTTGTAAGGGTGGATCAGCAGGTGACTTATCTGGAGTTGCTAGGGCAGAAGGGCATATAATTGCCTATAGATACTGGGTACCTAAAGATGTTTGTTAACTACCTGGGGAAGTGTGCATGCTAGACTGGTTGCTGGAGCCCCCGAGAAACTACTGAGGAGCTGGAATGGCCAGCAGCTGATGTCCTTTGAGGAACAGTTAGAAGGTATGAGGAGGTGAAGGAGTCCAGTGCCAACAATCAGCCCTTTGCAGAGGATGCTGTCACCACCCTTCCTATGGCTGCTTTTACCTCCAGCTGTTCTTTCACCATTGCAATCCAGCAGCGAGTGGAGAAACAGTGGCCAGAGTTGTGAGAAGGTAGAATTTCAGCTACTGCCCACTGCTCAGTCCAAGTTGCAATGCAGGTAGGCATGTCAGGGTCACTGGTACTCAGTGCACTACTAGTGTCACTGCCATTCAGCACCCTCACCCACATTCAGGACTTCGATCCTGAAAAAGGGCCTGGTGAGAGCTGTTGGGGGACTGGGGGCGAGGTTCTAGTCAAATGAGATTTGGTGCTGTGAACAAATAAGCTTTCACATTTTGTATGTTCTTTGTAAATAACCAGAATTGCATAGATGAAATACTTCGTCACCAATTTCTTCTCCTAAGTGGAGCAACCTCCAGGACCTTGAATTCTTGGCAAGCCATGGGGTCAACAGCAATAAGAGCCCCACTGTTATTTCTTGGAACATATCACATAAAATTTCTGAGTTCCATTGAAATTCCAGCTGCCGTGAGGTCAATCCAATACTCCATTCATTTACCAAGGTATATTTTTATTTAAATCTCCACTACTCAAACACAGAGGCTAGTTTATGTCATTTTCTGCTTCATTTTGTATTGTGCCTGGGTTAGCAAGTTTTATGCTTATCTATTAATGCTTTATTGATTTTTCTTCCTGGTTGGAAAGGGTTAGCCCCCCAGTCTCGATCATGAAAAATTATGATTCTACATCCTTCTTCCCAAAATCATATCAAGGTATTAAAAAGATGACAGTATGGTTGGGTTTTTTTCTTGATTTTTGCACTCCTGCTATTTATCCCCAATTTGTAAAGAGAAGACCAAAAGCGCTCTCTAATTTAATTATGTCTGTGATTGTATAAGGGACATCACAGACATAAGGGTTGATGAAGTAAGCCTATACTATGGAAGTTTATGCTATACATCTTTGAATTAGTCTAGAAAGTGCAAACCTACCCTGCTTTCTTCCTGACCAGACAAAACCACCTCTCTCTGCTAAATAGAATTTTATACCGGATTTTCAAATACTGTACAATCCGGTCCGAGCTGAGTTAAACTTTCAGGCTGAATATGCAGCTCTAAAAGTTAGGAAAAACAAGCTCTTACATGAAAACTGGGCAGATTTAATCTTGAAGCTATTATTAGGAAAAATAGCACGCTAAGCAGAAAGAGAATGAAAAGTTCCAGAGCAAGCTTGGTTATGAAAGAAGATTAGAGTTGTTAGGATACTTTTTTGAAGGGAGTAAGATGATGGGAAAGGGAGCTCTGACTCTCTAGATGGGCAGTGTGATGCATGGAGTTGTTTTTGTGGCCCCCAGGTTACAACACAGAGTGGAAAGAGTCTGTTTTCCAATGCTTCTGGGCTTTATAGGGTTCCACATGGAGCCAGGAAATTGTTTTTTCCCTTCCTATCGTTATGAGTGTCCAGGAATTTTTTTGTCTTCTTCAGAAGTACTGTACAAAGGTGAAGCTGGAGATTTTGATGGGGGTACCCTGATACTCCTTCTGGACTTAAACAATGTACAGGTTCCTGGCTACAGTATCTTGCTCCTCTGCTCAGGTTCAGACTGGTCACACCACATTTGGGATCAGGAATGAATTTTACCCTATTGTCAGGTCACCATGGACTGTAGGGATTTTCCTCTTTCTCTGTAGTGGGAGCTATGGTCTTTTCTCACAGATCTCTTGAACAAATTTTAACAAACTACTCCTTTTTGTAGTAAATGGACAGTGAGGGTGCCCTCATCCTCCTGCTTTGCCTGTGGCAAGTTAATGGGTGTTTCTGATATTTCAGGCACTGCCTGGTAGTTGTGAGTGAGGGTTATTCCCACAGTTTTTAATAACAGATTAGATAGATGCTTGTCTAGGATATTTTAGATAGGGATGATCCTGCTTTGAGCAGGCAGTTGGACTAGGTGATCTCCTGAGGTGCCTTTCAGCCCTTCTTCCTGTAATTCTAACTGTGGAACTTCACAGTGTAATTTCTTTACAGGCAAATTAAATGTAGCAAGTACAACTGTCCTCAACAACACTAAGCAAAATTAATCAACTTAAGAGGGCTTTGACAGGTAACAACAGAAAAAACCAAATTAACAACATTTTCACAAGACCACGTTTAACATAAGTCTAAAGATTTTTTCATCCTTAACAAACCCTCTCCCTGTGTAGGCACATATCAGACATGAAGTGGTCATTTTTTTAATTAATTCTGTTGGGGACAGAGTTTAAATAGAGCTCCATTCAGAATCTTTTCTCACTTCTGGGTCATCAGCATTCAGGAAAGAAGCAGCAGATTAAAAGGTCTGTATCTTTTGCTGACAACACACTCAGATAACATGAGATCTAATAAAGGACAGGAAAGGCAAAAATAAATAAAGGAGGAAAAATTAGTACCTATTATCTCATGCTTGAAAGCAGCATATTGCTGTAATGTAAACATTAATGATAGTGAGATTTATACCAACAGATTAATAACAGTTAGTAGTAGAGATAACAAAAGGTTAAATTAAGGGCAGAAAAAATGTGTGCACTGGGTGTGACTAAGAAATAGACCCAGGTTTCCCGAAGTCAGGAGAGCCACAGTCAGACTAAGGACAATTCTGTACAATGCAAAAGTCACTTAACATAACACAAATCCGATGCTGGAATGGAACAGTTCATCATAAGAGACAGAAATAAATAGGACAGAGAATAAACCTATGACTCGTTTAGCAAGAGTCAGTGTTTTGTTTGCATTTAGACCAAGCCAGGAAATACTGGCTAGTTATTTCAGCAGACCCATGCTTTCCAAGACATCTTTGTTTACTACACCACTTTTGTTGCCAGCAAAGTACACAGACGCTAACAGGAGCTAGTGTTCCTTGAGCAAATGTACTCTGTTGACACAATAAATGCATCATGGGCCAGTGGCAGAAGACAGAAGATAACTCTGTAATATTCTGAAGCTGCCATTTTTTTCAGGGCATCTGTCTATTAATGCTGACCAGCCTCTGAAAAACATTTTTTGAAGCTTTTAATGTTACTTAAGGAATGCTTTTCGGCCATAAACATCAATTTCCTAGTAATATCTGAATCATAATTAGACATAAAAGTTGGTGGACATGACAAGGTTTGTCCAGTCTACAGCTTATAGATGTTCTTAGCACCAAATATATCTCAGGCTAGGATAAGGTATGATGCACCGAAAGTTTTGCTCTAACAGAAAAACTAACTCCAAAGAAAAAAAAAGAACCTTTGTGCATTAAGGTTTATTTAAAATCGTGAATATTACAGCTAATTCACTGTACAAATAGGTACGTTCCAAGCATCTGCCTCACTTCCTTACTGAGACAGAAGAGTAGAAGTTTTGCCTGTTCTTTTATTTTTAATGAGCATTTCATATAATTTGATGATTTTCTTAAAGCACAAGTTCCTAGAGTTATGCAATTACTTGAGAATTGTGGCTTTTTTAAAAAAGTAGAAATTACATTTCTAGCCCTTGTGATCTCAGGACAGGAAAAAAGCATGAAAGGTAAAGGCCAGAAGATCAACAAGCAAATAAATGGAACCCGTTGTTCCCAATTCAGGGGCATGAGTTGTGATTTTTGAGTACTTGACAATGGATTGCTTCTTCCCTGCATGTTTTCTTTAGCAGATTTTGCAACAGACTGTCTTCTTCCCTATTATTGTTCTTCAAAGCCTAGAAATCTGCCCTAATTGGGTTGGTGTACTTTCTCCTGCACTGCTTCTCCTTCTCCCACAGTGTGGCATAGCGGGTGTCAGAAACCCATACTATTTTGATGGGTTCATGGGACGTCATGTATGTTTTCTTGAAGTTCTTTTACTAATATGGCATGTATAGTCTCTATGTACAGATAGTGTTAAGCTATACTTAGCCCTATCATTAGGTCTGAAAGAATTGTGGTATTTGATATGAAAGTAATTTTTATATATTTTAATTTTGGCCAAAACTGTTTAGTAGGGCAATGATTAACTTCGGGCTTTGTTACAGACTGCGTTCTGAGCTGCTCAAAAGTTGACTGATTTTAGTGTTAGCTTGAGTTTGAAGCAGTTGTGCCTTAAGGCTGAAATCCCTCTCTGACTGTCCCCCACCTGCACAGCTGTGACTTGCCACTAAGGCTAGGGACAGACATTCAAAAAGCCTGAGCCTCAATTGATTCAATCTTTGCAGATTAGTCTAATCTGCAGAGCTTGAACTGATTTGGAGGTGGATAGACATTTACTTTTAAATCAAGAAATGCAGGCACATGCCTGCAGTGGCTTAGGCTAGAAGCTGGGGGGTG
>NW_017728992.1:13270086-13283341 GCF_001723915.1 Gavialis gangeticus
CTCTGATTAGGGAGGGGCTTAAACCCCCACCCTGCCTTCACAGTCCCCAACTGGGGTGTGCCTGGAGGGGGTGAAACAGCCCTTGCCAGGCTTTTCCTGGCTCACTGCTCAAGGGGTGGGAGTGTTGCCAGATCCCAGCCCCCAGCTAGCACTCTGAGGCAAGGCAGGGTGGGGGGAGAGGTGGGAGGGAGGACTGCTTGTGTGGGGTGTATGCATCTGTTGATGATGCTGAGCTTTTCAATCTCCCTCTTCCTGCTTCTTCATACTGTCTGCAGCAAACTGACAGACAAGGAAGCCAGCAGGGAACCGATAACACAAAGTTTATCAGCCAATCAAGAAAACAAATGCCTCTCTCATTAGTTCAAGCTCTTCTTAAACAGCTTTTTCCATGGAAGGAACAGAAGGACATTACCAGCTGACCTGTTGATTAGCCCCCAAAAGCCCTAAGCAGACACTATTCTCTCTGTCTTTGTCTCAGTGAAATTGGAGACACACACACACAAAGACACCTCTCAGCATTAGCTAGCATGGGGGTGGCATGACCATGACCAGATGCCAGCTAAGGTCCCTGCTACTGTGATGCATGCTATAGAAGAGGGGAGGGAGGGAGGCAGGGGGGATCCCTGCCTAAGCAGTGAGTGGCATGGGGGGGGGGCAGGGGGACTCTACCTGCAGTCCCCCAGCCCCTTCTCAGCCAGTTAAGAATGATTACCACTGCAAAAATAATTATATTGTCATGTATGATTAATTAAATGGTTTCATCTGGCATCCTAGAACTTTTCCCCTTCAAAAACATTTTTTCACTTTCTTTTATTCTTCCTGTCTTCACCAGCCCAAAGGGGTCACACTGCTCATCAGTTCAACAGGATCACCTTGCCACCAGCCCAACTGGGTCACCCTGCCTGACAGAATGCAGGACTACCAAGCTAAGGGCAATCACATGCCTATAATTGGTGAAGATCTTGTGAGGGAAAAATTTGAGAGGCTGGACATCCAAAAGTCAGCTGGCCTGGATAGAATGCACCCAAGAGGGGTAAAAGTGTTGGCTGACATCATAGCATGACCAATGGCAAGGATATTTAAGAATGCTTAGCTCTCAGGAGAGGTTTCTGAAGAGTGGAAGACGGCCAATGTGATGCCTATCTTCAAGAAAGGAAGGAAGGAAGATCCAGGGAACTACAGGCCAATCAGTTTGACCTCGTTCCCTGGAAAGATCTTGGAAAAAATCATAAAAGAAACCATCAAGAACAGGCCAAAGGAAGGCAATGTTCTGAGAGATAGCCAACAAGGCTTTGTTGAGGGTAGGTCTTGCCTGACCAAACTCATTTCCTTCTATGACCAGGTGATGCATCACCTGGACAAAGGAGAAGAAGTTGATGTCATATTTAGATTCCAAAAAAGTCTTTGACTTGGTCTCCTATGATGTCGTCATAGTAAAATTGGGGAACTGAGACCTTGACAACTTATGGTCCAGTGGCTGGGGAACTGGCTCTGTGGTGAGACCCAGAGAGTGACAGTTGATAGAACTGAGTAAACATGGTGCTTGTTGACCAGTAGCGTCCAGTACTTGGACAAGTACTCTTAATATATTCATAAATTTTCTGGATTCATGTCAGATGCAGACTGGCTAAGTTCACAGACAACACCAAATTATGGGGAAGTGTGGTCATGCTAGACAATAGGCTGACAATTCAGGGGGACCTGGACAGGCTTGCAAGATGGGTGAATCAAAACCTGATGACATTGAACACAGAGAAATGCAAGGTACTCCACCTTGGAAGAAAGAACCCACATCATATGTATAGGTTCAGCACCATGACCAAAAGAGTCTTGCAGGTCATGACTGACCACAAGATGAACATAAGCCACAAATGTGATGCTGCAGGCAGCAAAGCAAATAAAACTCTGGCTTGCAACTACCGATGCATGTCAAGCAAAACCCAAGAAGTCACCCTCCCACTTTCCTCGGCCTTGGTGAGGCTGCAGCTGGAGTACTGCATCCAATTCTGAGCTCCACTCTTTAGAAAGGATGTGGAGAAGCTTGAGAGAGTCCAGAGGAGAGCCACACACATCAGTAGAGTTCAAGAGAGCAGGCCTTATGAGGAGAGGCTGAGAGGCACTGGACTCTTTAGCCTGGAGAAGTGGAAGCTCAGAGGTGACTTGGTGGCAGCCTACAAGTATATAAGGGGTGTGCATCAGGAACTGGGAGAATGGCTGTCCACTGGGGCACCCCAAGGAAAGACAAGGTTTAAGAGTCATAAATTGCTGGAAGACTGTTTTAGAATGGACATAAGGAAAAACTTCTTTACCGTCTGAGTCTCCAGAGTCTGAAATAGACTCCCCCCAGAAGTGGTGCAAGCACCTACGCTGGATGCCTTTAAGAAACACTTGGATGCTTATCTTGCTGGGGTGATCTGACCCCCGCTGACTTCCTGCCCCTTGGGCAGAGGCTGGACCCCATGATTTCGTGACGTCCCTCCAGCCCTAATGTCTATGAAATCTATGAAAATTATTTGGAAGAAAAATAGGGCCTGAGAGAGAAACAGAGCTTTAAATCTTTGCCACTTGGCCTCAGTTACACCTTGGAATTTTTGCTACTGCAAGCACTGACTTATTTTCTGGTGCTTTATAAGTACTCTGTCAGTTAAATTGCCTCTTATTCTTTCAGTACAGAGGTTAAGATTGTTTGCAATCATCTTTTATTTATTTCAATTACTGTTGCCCAAGTGTTGTTACAATCACAAAATTGCTTATAGCCTGATGTAGGACAAGATCTAAGTCTTTCGTGACTTTGATGATAGCCCTTCACTAAACAGCAAGTAAACCATGCAGAGAATTGCTATCAAGGTGCTGGCACTAATCAAAATAAGCAGCATTCATCATGTCTCTCTCAACTGTCCATTATGCAAAGAGGCAGACAGACTACATGAAGGTATCTATTCTTTAAAATGTCTGAATGGAGTTCTGGAAGCTGAAGTTCTAATCCCAAGCATTAATGAGGAAAAACAGATATCGTCTGTGCTTTTCAACAAATGTATTGATCTCTAAACAATAGACTAAGCAATATACCAATAGGTCTTATTCTTCTATTGGTCTCAGTGGAAGGTGCCCTCAGAGAGAAACTGTTAGATGCATTATACAGTTAGGACTTTATGATTGTTGGGTGAGATTATGATTGTTGGGTGGGGTTTTCAAAAGTGCCTAAATGTTTTAGGCACACAAACTGAAAGCCAAAGAGGTTTGTATTCCCAAGTCAGTTAATTACTCTTAAAAATGCCACCCCAATCCACGTGTCCTTGTGACAATTGCTGACATTAGTGATAATACAACATGGTCACAAAAGAAGGCCCCGAGTAGAAGAGACACAATCATAAAGACTTTGTTGTAGCAGCAATCTTTCCACCTTGCGACCACAACTATTTAGTCTGACAAAAAGTTGCCAAACATTCTGGTCCACATGAGTTGTAAGAGCAAAAAGAAATGGCATCAGTTGGGATTCTAAGGGCCATATATGTTTCTATATGAACATAGAATGAGTGAGAACATGTATTATCTGTGGGTATCTTGTACTCTGTGACATAGAATGCAGCAAGCCCTACAAGCAAGCTAAGAAAGGAGTCTGAAAAACAGAGTTCTTGTTTTAATTGCACAGTTGCAACATTTTCCTGGACCTAAATTCTAACCCTACTGCTGTCAATGGGAATTTTGCCAGTATTTGACCTCACTGAGAAAAGTGTGTACAAGCACAGTTTAGTTCACGTTTAGCATGATGCCCTGCAAATGCACTCCTAATTATTTTTCCTGATTTCCAAATTACCAGGTGTCTTCCCTATAATTCTACATGTTAATCAAAGCCCACATACATCACCTGCAAGTATGATAGCACACATCAATATATGGGAGATAGGTTTTGATTTCAGAAACAACCGGGAGAGGAAATGAAAATGTAGAAGTAGACAAAGGAAAGGATTGAAAGAATAAAAAAACTATCCAAGATGTCCCATCCCAGCAATTTATTTAAAACAAGATCTTAAAATAAGATAAAAAATGTTGGAGTTTAAAAAGTGGTACATGAATAGGAAATTAGGAACAACATCCACAGGCTGATCCCTTTAATGTTTAACCAGAAATTCAGCTGTTAAAAAAATATTTGCTTTACTTGCCTCATGCCATACACATAAAGCTTGTTGGCGCTCTCATGCTTCACCTGTGGAACTTTGTCAAAGCCTGGTTGTATCAGACACTCCTGCATGGAGATAAAATAGTGAATGGCAATTACTATAAACCACGTGATCAGGTTCTTTAATAACCCTTCAAGCTTCAAGCAGTAACTGTTTTCTTATTGAAATAGGTCCCACCTGTATAAATACTGGGTTTATTGTCAGGTACAATAATGAGAGGGACTGTTAACATTTAATTTTTCAACAGGCAGAAAAGAATTGTAAGGCTCCTTGTATGTTTTCTTTTTTCTAGAAGATGTCTTAAAGCCATGGGCAGGTGTTCATTTGTACCAGAACAAGTTTCTACTGGTAGAAAAATTGCCTGGGATCCGGAGCATAGATTGATTCTGGCCCTCCCAGCTGGAGAGCTATGCAGGAGACTTCTCCAGCCAGGTGGCACTAGAGGGCTGTCCCCTAGGCCACTCTGGCCCTTAAGTAGGCTCATCAGTATTCAATCTTAATTGGTAAATATGGATTTTTCCCCCTTCTCACAGTTGCAAACCAATGAAAGATTTCCATTGCTAATAACTGAAACTTATAAACAGGGGGTGTAAGAATATGCTGGTGCCCAGTGCCTGGGTGGGCTCCTGCTGATGAGTGCTTACAGGTGGAGGAACAGGCTGGGCAGTGTGTGTCCCTGCTTCCCCAGACCCTAGCTTACAGGGTGCTAGCCAGCTGGGCCTCCCCTTGTGAACTCAGGCAGGAGCTGGCAGGCAGAGCAAGCCACTGACTGGAGGGGGCAGATGCCACTGCAGCAGCCAGAGGTTTCCTTGCTGGGGAGCAGGGATTCTCTTGGGACAAAGGAAAGCAATCACTGAGCTCAGCGGTGTTGTGCACAGGGGTCAGCTGACAGCCTAGCAGCACAGAAACTTCCCCTGTGTCTGCTAGGTGCTGGGCCGGAAGAGGAAACAGGTACCTGTGTCGGTGCATGTGTTGCATGCACATGTGTGCATGCCACACCCCTAATTTTGCACAATCATGAAAATTTAAATAGATAAAAATTGAAATAAATGCTTAAAAATAAACATTGATTTTTAGCTGCTGAAAGTATTTAATTCTGCCCGGCCTACCCTTAAGGGAACCCATTAATTGACAGCCTGCCCTTTCTCCTGTCCTGGAAGGGAGTAGGCTGTCAATAGGCAGCCCCTATTGGCTTTAAATTGAGATCTGGGCACCCTAAATCAGAGTGGGATTTAAAGCCATAGGTATGGGAAGGCAGGGCTGGGGGCAGTCTCCCTAACACTGGGTCCCAGCTCCCCAGCTTTTAAATTGCTATGTGTGCCATCCAGCTGAACCACACAGTCAGGGATGTGACCCAAGACAGGAGGTGGCATTTAAAACCCGCAAGGCTGGGAACTGGGTGGGGTAGCTTTCCCAGCCCCATGAGCTTTGATATCCCCACCTGTGCACTCACGTGGGCAGCATTTCAACCTCTAGGTCTGTGAACTGGGCCGAGATAGTTTTCTCAGCTCAGGTTCCTGGCCCCCAGCACTTTGCAGTCCCTGCCCACGCTGCCCAGCAGAGCCACAAGGGGCAGTTATGGGAAGCTGGCTGGGGCCAGGAACTGGGTTTGAGTATAGCTTCCCCAAGCCCAATTCCTGATCCCCAAACTTTGCAAAGCTCTCAGACTGTTGTACAAACCAGGCAGACCCCAGTTTGGGAAAAGCAGGGAGTAGCTTTTTTAACTCTCCAGCCTGCCCTAAGGGAGATCCAATGTGAGTCTCAAGTGGAGGAGCTCAGTTGGCTGTAGATTATTAAAGTTCAAAATGATGGAAAGATGCTATGTAGGGGGAATGTATAAAGAGAAAACTATTTGGGCATCAGTAGAGAAATCAATTTATTTAAAAATGAATTAAAGAGGTAACAGGATAAAAACTTCAGGAACATTTTTTTCAACATTTATAATGGGTACTCTAGACAAATAAGCCAAGTCATTTGAATTCATTGGTAGGTTTTAAGTTAATAAAGGGACCTCAGAAAATATTTTTGAAAGAGATGCTTTTGAAGCCTATCAGAAGAATGTATAAGTATATAAGGGGTGTATATCAGGATCTGGGGGAATGCCTGTTCACCAGATCGCCCCATGGAATGACAAGGTCAAACGCTCACAAACTTCTCCAAGACTGTTTCAGGCTGGACATAAGGAAGAACTTCTTTACAGCCCGAGCCCCCAAGACCTGGAACAGACTGCCGCCAGAGGTGGTGCAAGCACCTACTCTGGACTCCTTTAAGAGTCAATTGGACATTTATCTTGCTGGGATCCTATGACCCCAACTGACTCCCTGTCCCTGGATCAGGGGGCTGGACTCGATGATCTTCTGAGATCCCTTCCAGCCCTAATATCTATGAAATCTATGAAATAGAAGTATTTAAAAAATAAAATAAAATAAACCCTATCCTTGTGGGTCAGAATTCAAAAGGGATGAAAGGCATTTTCCTGTAAAACTCAGAGTTGGTAGTTATCCCTGTGGCAATTGTGTTAATTGGCATGTCAAAGGGTGACAGGCTTTACTGTATGCATTCTGGGAAAGAACATGACATAGGGCATAATCTGTGAATTGGACCATGTAGTATAGAAAACCAGATGCCCCTTTAGAAATACCTCATGAGAGAAACTACCTGTAAATTAAACATTATCAGAACAGTGGGACTTATAAATGCTATAATGAGAAAATAGGCATTTGTCCAATCATTTGCAGCATGTCACTTTATAATTGGCCAGTGGGTCTCTCCTGTGCCCAGCTGACCTCCAGTCTTATTCTTTAAGCCCAAAATGTCCCTCCCCCTGGCTCTGTAAATGCAACAGGGTACCAGTCACCCTAAGGGCTATTTGTGGCCTCCTTCCATCCCTACAGCTACACCCATGCCTCACAGATGTCACTTTGTCCCAGTTACTCCTTTGCGTAGGTTTTGGCTTTCTTAACATTGGCCTACAGTTTACTCTGGCTATAGACTGGTAACCTAGGCCCAATAGCCTTTCAGTATCAGTATCAGCCTCTTGTTGGCCTCAAGCCACCCTCTTGGCCCAGAGCCTGGCCTTTTTGGCCTCAGCCTACCTGTGCCTTGAACCCCTGCCCTTAGCAAGCCTTGAGAACTAGCATGCCCCTCAGGTACCCCTGTGGCCTTCTTTCCATCCCCTACAGCCACATTGGTCCTCCAGTGTAAAGGAGAACAAAAATCCAAGCAACTGCTTTCAGAGTTTTTAGTTGGAGCTGTATTGGTCTAAGGACATAGGCAGGCAAGGTTCTTTGGGTAGATGTGATATCTTTTATTAGACCAAGTAGTTTGAATAAAAAGTTGTTTGCAAGCTTTTGGGCACAAGCACCCATCTTCAGGCATAGGGAGACTCTGCTGTTGTTCTGAGATCTCCAAGGAATGAAAGAAGCTAAAAGTGTGATAGGTGGGCAATGCGAATGTAAATAGATGGAAATTAGGAAAACAATTGGTAGAGAAGGGAGGGGAGCACGAAATGAGGGGGAAATAATGGGGAGAGGAATGACAAAAGGTAAGCATGGGAGACTCTGCTGCTTTAAACTCAAACACACCCCCTCTGGGTCATCATATTACTAGCCACCCTGGTGCCCTCAGTGTTGGCAGTACCTGCCATAGCTCGTAGCTCTCACTCCCCATTAGTCTGAGCTGGCAGAAGTTCCCTTACTGGCCAAGTTCAGAGCTGCAATCCCTCCTTGGCCACAGGGCCCCAGGCTTGGTCTCTGGCTCTTCCCTTCTGGTCAGGTGATGCCCTGACCCACCACAGGTATGCTGCCCCAGCCTCTGGAGTGGCATATAACCAGCGCTCTTGCTGTCTAACTAGGCAACTCACCCTGCAATAGGTACTTGCAGCCTGTTGCTGTGTGTAGATGAAATGAGGGGTGTTTGTGCATGACACTTTAAAGCAGGTTAAATGCTTTTACACCATTTTAGTGTTGGTGTTTGCACACATCGGTGGCATATTGTGCAGTAATTCCAGCCTCTGTAGCAAATTTGGTGGTGTAATGCACCTTAAATGACTTGAGGCTTGCTGTACTACAGCTGGGGAGCAAAGCACTGGGCTCTGTGCAGCTCAGGGGCCCTGCAGAAAGCCTGTGCAGGCAGCCTGGCAGCAGCCTGGGAAGGCAGGCTCCACCCAAGATCCTTTTTTCCCCCCTGGAGCCTGTCTGCCTGCCTAAGCTGTGTGGGGGCCACAGCTCCAGTGCCTCCTGGGACCACCCGACCTGGGTGCCTGAGGGCAGGTGCTACCTGGGGGGGGGTGGCCACCACTGCCCAGGGACTGCTCTGCCTGCTGTTAGCTGACCCTCCCCTCCCCACTGCCTGAGAGGTAGCTAAATTCAGGTGTGTGCACAACACAGGCGTTTAAAGGGCCCTAAATTGAAGTGGTGTTTTTAAAAACTCACCACTTCAATCTAGGGCCCCCGTTTCATCTACAAATGTCTTTCTGGCTGCCTACTCCCCTGTAGCCAGCCCATAGCTCACCGTTTTCCTCACCTGGACACCCCTGTTGTGGCTCCTCCCTTAAACTAACAGGGGCACCTGGCTCCCTGTTACAGGCACCCAGTAATTTCCAGTGTAGTAAATGGTGGTAGGCATTTGGCTAAATCAAGTTAGTTAATTAGACCCCATCTGGCCCCAAAGTTTTACTGAAGAGTTTATTTAATATCCCCTTTTAAAAAAACAGGAATGAACACCATTATGTGACTCATTTTGGAAGGGCAATTGTACCTAGGTGGGCAAGAGTCTGGCAGCACGTAAGGAAGAGATACTTACGGAAAGACGTATCATTTTAGTAGCATTCTAAAGTGTCTATGAAGGGGGAGGAACAGTTGCCTCAGGAAAGGAATGAACCAGCTTGGGCAGATGGCTTATCAAGGGAACTTGCAGAGAGAAAGACCCTGAGGAAGTCTCTGTCTGGAGGCGTTACCAGAAGTGACATATGCTCACACTTTTGCTTATGTTTCCTCTTGTTAAAAGAGAACTAATCATCACTGTTAAAGATTTCTCCTAGAGCAGAGGCAACTTGCAAAATCACCTTGCAAGTGTCTTGTAGAAGAAATATTTCAATAATATGAGAAACTATGTAAAAATCTGAGCTAAAGACTATAACCACCCGTGCTCCCACCCCTGGACTGGCAGCTCAGAAGGGGAAAGGCCCAGGCTCAGCCCAGGTACCATCTTAGCTACTCAAATTATAGGGAGAAGGACCCACCCAGCCTGCAAGCTACCCTGTGGTGGGTGCCAGTGCTGCCTTGAGACACCACCAAAAAGGGATGCCCACAGGTGCATTTTGTTGTGATGAGAGACAGGGACAGGGGGGCTTTCATTATTTAATTCTGTCATTCTATTAAATTTAATGCTGTGTTTGTTGGGGTTAGCGGGAGGTCTTATGAGGGGACAACCACAGGCCTTCTGGAGGAGCAGGCAGTGTAGGTTTGGGAGGGATATTGGGGGAGGGCAAAAGAGACTACTTTGGGTGAAAGACAGGAGAGTGGGAATGGGTCTGTGATGGGAGACGGGGATAGGAAGGGGGTTTCTGTCTGCCTGGGACTCACATGAATGGAAGTTTGGGAAGGTTGGGAAGTATGGTTGTGATGGGCAGGCTTTCCCTCCTGGGTAAGGCAGAAAAGCAAGGTGTGAGTGGAGTGGGATGGAATTTTTAAGGTTCTGGGGTTTTGTCAGGGGAGTTTCTGTAGGTTTTATTGTAAGCCAGTCTGTAAACTATGGGAGCCTTAAGTTGCTTAATATAGGTACAGTATAGCATTTTCCTGCTTTTGCTTGACCAAAGTTTGGGTGAGAAAAAAAGAAACAAAGGACATGATCTGACCAGAAGACAACACAAGGTGTGAACCATTTCAGAAAATTCAATTAAGATGGAATGCAGGGCAGGGGTGGAAACTTGGTTAGACAAGATATAGCTTATGTATGGGATAAGAATAAGCATATGTATCTTAATTAGAGTAGCATCCATTAGCAAAGATTTTTTTTGCCTTATTTAATAAGCGTTTTGATATTTTAGCCAAATCAGAGAGTATAAAAACTTGGGTTCATTTCAGAATCTTTGCTCTTTAGCTTTGAAATACAGTTCTTGCTGGACAGCCTATCTGCAGATGAGCTAAAATAAGAGCTCTTTTAAAACTTAACTTGAAACCTAGCAAGAAGGTCCTTTCCCTCACAGGCTGGCCACCTGTTAGAGGCTTTTTAAGACTTCAGGACTTAGAAATTTTAAGATTAAATTGCTTTCAAATATGGACAAGATTTGTTGTGTCTTGAGAAATGTGCATTTGATAAATTTTAATCATTTGCTTCATAGGACTTGCCTGTACTGCTAGTTCACTGATATTTTCTTTGTATCTTGTTATTTAATTTTACTATTAACAATTTAGATATTCTTACATTGCAAGCATTTTATTTTGGTGGGGCTGGCTCTTCAAAACTTTCTTGGTTCTCAGAATCCATCGGAGGATCAACAACTCGACTCAGTGCCCAGCAGTTGGGTGCAGGAGGGAGAGGAGGCTGACTGGGCACACGTGCAGGCTCTCAGCATATGTGTGCCCCCTGCAACATACCTGAGGCATCGGAGGCTGAGAAGCAACAGTGGGGGCAGCAGCGGCTGATCCCCCAAATGTAAGTGGAGCAGGAGCTGGCACAGCTGCAGAGGATCCGGAGGGGAACTCCCTGGATTCATCTTTGCTGAGCTGGGCAGGGACCCGTGCTCCTGAGCCATGCGCAAACAGAGTGCACAAATAGACACACTCTGTAAGGGTGCACCGGTGTTTGCACCAGCGTTTGCGCAGGCGGAAGCAGGCAGGGCAGCAAGAGAGTCTTCCTCAGGAGAGAGGAGGCTCCACCAATAAGGAGAGAGGTAAGAACTATTTGCGAGCCATGGTGATGACTTCTGGGGCTCCTCTGAGTCTTCCACTCAGATGGAGCCCTTGGGGGGCCTGGTGGCCACCTGCCCCCCAAGCTGTGGGGATGGCTGGGTGGGACCCCCGGGGGTGGGACTCAGGTCTGGTGACTCCCCTGCCTGCCCCTCTTGTGAGCATCTTCAGGCTCTGGAGGGGCAGGTGGCAGAGCTCCAGGCCGAGGTGAGCATACTGCGGGGGAACTGGGTGGCAGCGGACAAAATTGATATGTATTTCCATTCTCTGCAGGGACAGGAATCCACCAGAGAGACCCCGCGTGGATAGCATCCAACTAATCGGTGGCAGCAGTTTCCTGTCAAGGCCAGGGCAGTTCGTACAACTGCTGCACCTGCTCCCCAGACTCCCCTCAGGAACAAGTATGCAGCCCTGGCCCTCCTGGAGGAGGAGGCAGAAGAACAGGTCCCCAGAGAAATTGTAGCCACTCAACCTACATCACCGGCTCAGAAGAGGCACATCCCGAGAAGGAGATACAAAGTTCTGGTCATCGGGGACTCCATCCTGAGGTGAACCAATGGTCCAATCTGTCATTTGGAGCCCTGGTCATGGCAGGTCTGCTGCATGCCTGGAGCGAGGATTTGCAACATCACAGAGACCATCTCTAAAATCATCAAGCCCTCTGACTACTACCCACTGGTTGTGGTCCATGTGGGTACAAATGATGCATCCAAGGGCCAGTTGGATAACATCATGGAGGACTACAAGGCCTTGGGACACCAGCTGAAGAAGACGGGAGCCCAGATGGTATTTTCCTCCATTCTTCTGGTAAGTGGATGGGGTAGGCATCATGAGGCCTGCACTGACGTGGTTAACCAGTGGCTTTGAAGCTGGTGCCACAAGGCAGATTTTGGGTTTTTTGATAATAATCCATGTTTTTGTAAGGAGGGCATGCTGGGGTGGGATGGGCTTCACCTCTCCCCTAAGGGCAGATGTATCTTTTCCTCTAGGTTGGGTGATCTCGTACAGTGGGCTTTAAACTAGCTTCACTGGGGGAAGGGGCTGCTTTGAGTGGAGAGGATGCTTCAACAGCATGCAGGGTGACAAGAGGAAGGGAAGCCCAGGTAAGCAACAACTTTCAGGGAGCAGGGGGCCACAACTGTCCTGGGAGTGGGAGGTAGGCACATACACCCTCAGGAGGCTTCAGGTGCCTCTACACTAATGCTCGTAGTATGGGGAGTAAGCAGGAGGAACTGTGCCTCCTGATTGCAAGTAAGAACTCAGGTTTAGTAGGGTTCACAGAAACCTGGTGGGATCCTACCTACGACTGGGCAGCGGACATTCAGGGATACACCCTAAGTAGAAGAGACAGGACAGAGAGGAAAGTGGGGGTGCTGTGCTCTATTTCAAAGAGCACTTCACATCATCAAGGATTAGCTTCCGGTTAGAGGAGGGTCAGGCAGAGACACTGTGGGTCAAACTACAAGGGGGGCATGGCGAAAGGGACCTTATGGTGGGTATCTACTACAGACAACCCAACCAGGGGGAAGAGCTGGACCAGGACTTCTCCAGTCAGCTTATGGAGGCAGTTAGGTCAAGGGACATTATTGTCATAGCTGACCTAAACTACCCAGACATTTGCTGGTAGCAGCAGACAGCCAGGTCTGACCACTCACGTTCCTGGCTGTATTACAGGACCTTCACCTTATCCAGGAAATACACAGCCCCACTAGGGGTAATGCCTTGCTGGACCTTGTCCTGGCCATGGGGGATGACCTGGTGAGGGGACTGTAGGTCCTTGACCACCTGGGCAATAGTGATCATTACCTACTGGATTTCATTATCCAACACAGGGCATCAAGGTCTCACACCAAAGCTAAAGCCCTTGACTTCAGAAGGGCCAACTTCAATGAGCTTAGGAGACTAGTGGGGGAGACACTGAGGGCCCAGAAGGTAGAGGAGATGGGAGTCCACGAGAGATGGTCATACCTTAAGGGGGCAATCCTCCAGGTCCAAAGGATAACAGTCCCTGAGAGAAGCAAGGGGAGTAAGAGTGTTCAGAAACCCCCTTGGCTCATCAAGGGCATTCAGGAATGCCTGAGGACTAAAAGGGGGATGTACAACCAGTGGAAGGGAGGAGCTATCACCAAGGAGGAGTACTCCTCCTCGGCCCGTGAGTGTAGG
>NW_017728992.1:13283832-13286542 GCF_001723915.1 Gavialis gangeticus
ATTTTTAACAGTTTCTTTGCCTCTGTTTTCTTGAACAGGGACCAGGATATCTCACCTACCAGAGGTAGGGACAATCTTGGGGATAGCTCCGTCAGGCCTTCAGTCAGTGAAGATGTAGTTAGGGATCTTCTGGAAGGCTAGACATTTTTAAATCCACAGGTACAGGTGCCCTCCACCCAAGGGTGTTGAGAGAGCTGGCAGGGGTCATCACGGAGCCCTTGGCCTGGCTGTATGAGCATTTGTGGTCATCTGGCCAGGTGCCGGGGGATTGAAAATTGGCTAATGTGGTCCCAATTTTCAAGAAAGGGAGGAAGGAGGACCCAAGTAACTATAGGCCTGTAAGCCTCACCTTGGTGCTCAGGAAGATCTTGGAGAGAATCATCAAGGAGCACATCTGTGGTGGGCCAGCAGGGGAGATCATGCTCAGGGGCAATCAGCATGGGTTCATCAAAGGCAGATCCTGCCTGACCAACCTGATTGCCTTTTGTGACCAAGTAACTAAATCCTTGGATGATGGTGTCGCCGTGGATGTAGTCTTTCTAGACTTTAAGGCTTTTGACACTGTTTCTCACCCCATCCTTATCAATAAATTAAGTGACTGTGGCATTGATGCCTACACAGTTGGATGGGTAAAAAATTGGCTGATGGGGCGCACCCAGAGAGTAGTGGTGGATGGGTTGTACTCAATCTTGCAAGATGTGAGCAGTGGGGTACCCCAGGGCTCGGTCCTCGGGCCTGCACAGTTTAACATCTTTATCAGTGACTTGGACGAGGGGGTGGAAAGCATGCTGTCTAAGTTTGCTGATGACACCAAGATGTGGGGCGAGGTAGACATACTTAAAGGGAGAGAGAGGCTTCAAATAGATTTAGACAGACTACAAAAGTGGGCAGATGAGAATAGGATGGGGTTCAATGGAGACAAATGCAGGGTGCTGCACCTTGGGAGAAGGAATCCACAGCATACATACAGGCTGGGGAGTTCCCCTCTTGAAAGCACAGACGCAGAAAGGGATCTTGGAGTCATTATTGGCTCCAACAAGAACATGAGCCGCCAATGCCAGACTGCAGCCAGCAAGGCCAGCTGTACCTTGTCATGCATCCAAAGGTGCATCTGAAGCCGGTCCAGAGAGGTGATACCCCCCCTGTATGCGACTTTGGTAAGGCCGCAGTTGGACTACTGCGTCCAGTACTGGGAGCCGCACTTCAAAAGGGATGTGGCCAGCCTGGAGAGGGTTCAGAGGACGGCCACCCACTTGGTGAGAGGGCAGCAGGACAGGCCCTATGAGGAGAGACTGAGGGACCTGAACCTGTTCAGCCTCAGCAAGAGGAGGCTGAGGGGGGACCTGGTGGCTGCCTACAAACTCATCAGGGGAGATCAACAGCAATTAGGTAGAGCCCTTTTCTCCCCAGCACCACCCGGGGTGACAAGGAACACTGGTAATAAGCTGATGGAGAATAGGTTTAGGTTAGAGATCAGAAGGCAATATTTTAGTTAGGGTGGCCAAAATCTGGAACCAACTCCCCAGGGAAGTGGTCCTCATCCCTACCTTGAATTTTGCGAATTCAAGAGGAGGTTGGATGATCACCTGTCTGGGGTCTTATGAACTCAGCATTCATTCCTGCCTGTGGCAGGGGGTCCGGCTAGATGATCTGTTCAGGTCCCTCCTGACCCTAGCTACTATGAAACTATGACTCCCTAAGCCTTCTTTGGATAGGCCAGCATGTAAACATAAACGTGAAACAATATAACTGGATGACTGATCACAAGGTTATTACATGCAGAAATATCTATTAATGCAAGGATGTGGCTGAATATACCCCCACAGTCAGGAACTTAAGCCACTTCTGTGCTATCTGAGCAATTGATATAAAGTAAAAGCAAGCAACATATAATGAAAAACTGCTATCAATAACAAAAACATCCCAACTTTCTGCATCATCTCTACCCACTGAAGGTAAAACCTGCCAAAGAAGAAAAATACTTGATTTATAAAGGCACAGATAGCACTGTATAGTTAAATAAACTTGGTTCCTAGAAAACTGCTTTCTGGTTGAGCAAGCTCCACAGCATGGGTTTATCTCTCAGCAACATCCTGCCACTGGTCCTCAAGGGTACAAGCCTAATGATCATCAACACAATAGATGCTGACAAGTGGGAAATGTCCCCTTTTGCAAATAGCATACTCTTCCACAGCAGAGGTGTTTTTGAAGCCTCAGATGTACACGTGCAGCATTTTGCATTATGATCTCTGATCTCTTCTATTTGATTTTTATTTGCTTTTGCTTTTAAGGATACATTTGAGATGGTTGAATTTTTTTAAGTTTGTTCACACGTCTCCTATGAGGATTAACAGCCAGGTTTTACAACTCATATCCAGCTATAAGATTTGAATTCTGCCTTTCCAAGTCAAGTCAAGTTCAGGAGCATGGACCTAGAGTCTGCTTTTTCAATCCTTAGCTTTTCCATGGATATTCTCCAGCATTATGCTGGTTTTCTTTCCCCATGAATAGAAGAAAGCATTGTCTTGCTCTGAGTTCTAATAGCCTGTAGGTAAAGTCCCATTATAACAACTACTTGTAAAAAATGGGTATTTTTCTGCCATAACCACTGTTCTGTGAAATGTCTCATGCTAACAGATACAAATTTTGGTACACATACCTCACATTGTGACTAATGGA
Organism: Gavialis gangeticus; assembly: GCF_001723915.1. NCBI lineage: Eukaryota > Metazoa > Chordata > Crocodylia > Gavialidae > Gavialis > Gavialis gangeticus. The sequence continues at coordinate 13,286,512 of NW_017728992.1, forward strand.
CAGGTCTCAGCAGGAAGAGGGACAGGCAAAG
>NW_017728992.1:13291542-13298016 GCF_001723915.1 Gavialis gangeticus
CGCAGAAAGGGATCTTGGAGTCATTATTGGCTCCAACAAGAACATGAGCCGCCAATGCCAGACTGCAGCCAGCAAGGCCAGCTGTACCTTGTCATGCATCCAAAGGTGCATCTGAAGCCGGTCCAGAGAGGTGATACCCCCCCTGTATGCGACTTTGGTAAGGCCGCAGTTGGACTACTGCGTCCAGTACTGGGAGCCGCACTTCAAAAGGGATGTGGCCAGCCTGGAGAGGGTTCAGAGGACGGCCACCCACTTGGTGAGAGGGCAGCAGGACAGGCCCTATGAGGAGAGACTGAGGGACCTGAACCTGTTCAGCCTCAGCAAGAGGAGGCTGAGGGGGGACCTGGTGGCTGCCTACAAACTCATCAGGGGAGCTCAACAGCAATTAGGTAGAGCCCTTTTCTCCCCAGCACCACCTGGGGTGACAAGGAACAATGGTAATAAGCTGATGGAGAATAGGTTTAGGTTAGAGATCAGAAGGCAATATTTTACAGTTAGGGTGGCCAAAATCTGGAACCAACTTCCCAGGGAAGTGGTCCTTGCCCCTACCTTGGGCAAATTCAAGAGGAGGTTGGATGATCACCTGTCTGGGGTCTTGTGAACCCAGCATTCATTCCTGCCTGTGGCAGGGGGTCAGGCTAGATGATCTGTTCAGGTCCCTCCTGACCCTAGCTACTATGAAACTATGACTCTATAAGCCTTCTTTGGATAGGCCAGCATGTAAACATAAACGTGAAACAATATAACTGGATGACTGATCACAAGGTTATTACATGCAGAAATATCTATTAATGCAAGGATGTGGCTGAATATACCCCCACAGTCAGGAACTTAAGCCACTTCTGTGCTATCTGAGCAATTGATATAAAGTAAAAGCAAGCAACATATAATGAAAAACTGCTATCAATAACAAAAACATCCCAACTTTCTGCATCATCTCTACCCACTGAAGGTAAAACCTGCCAAAGAAGAAAAATACTTGATTTATAAAGGCACAGATAGCACTGTATAGTTAAATAAACTTGGTTCCTAGAAAACTGCTTTCTGGTTGAGCAAGCTCCACAGCATGGGTTTATCTCTCAGCAACATCCTGCCACTGGTCCTCAAGGGTACAAGCCTAATGATCATCAACACAATAGATGCTGACAAGTGGGAAATGTCCCCTTTTGCAAATAGCATACTCTTCCACAGCAGAGGTGTTTTTGAAGCCTCAGATGTACACGTGCAGCATTTTGCATTATGATCTCTGATCTCTTCTATTTGATTTTTATTTGCTTTTGCTTTTAAGGATACATTTGAGATGGTTGAATTTTTTTAAGTTTGTTCACACGTCTCCTATGAGGATTAACAGCCAGGTTTTACAACTCATATCCAGCTATAAGATTTGAATTCTGCCTTTCCAAGTCAAGTCAAGTTCAGGAGCATGGACCTAGAGTCTGCTTTTTCAATCCTTAGCTTTTCCATGGATATTCTCCAGCATTATGCTGGTTTTCTTTCCCCATGAATAGAAGAAAGCATTGTCTTGCTCTGAGTTCTAATAGCCTGTAGGTAAAGTCCCATTATAACAACTACTTGTAAAAAATGGGTATTTTTCTGCCATAACCACTGTTCTGTGAAATGTCTCATGCTAACAGATACAAATTTTGGTACACATACCTCACATTGTGACTAATGGACAGGTCTCAGCAGGAAGAGGGACAGGCAAAGAGTGACTGCAGGATAACTCAGCTGACTTTTTTGCAGCATAGCAGTGTTTTTCTCTCCAGTACACATGCAGTTTTGTCATGTCATCCTTGTAACATAAAATTGACACCAGCATCTTGGTGTGGGTCAAAAAATTCTGCACAGGGGCTACAGGCTTATATATTAAAAAAAAATCAGATACATCTTGCTCCTAATTTAGAAATACTGAAAGAGCAATAAGACCATATTCTTTTTTTGTGTGGCATCTCAGTAACATGTATGATATAATACATGGTACAGTTACACAATCTGTTCTACAGCATTGTGCCAATCCCTCACTATAATAATATATACAGTGTGGGTGTGTCTACACAAGATGCTTTAGACTAATCTACTGCACAGTAAAGCATCACCATCTAGATATGCGCATATCTACTGCACAGTAAATTAGTCTACTGCACAATTGGCTACTACCTGAAATACAGGTAGTAAACTCCCTAAGCACATGTATAGATACTGACCAGAAGCAAATTTGCTCCTGGTCAGCCCCAGCACTAGACAGCCATGGGACAGGGAACTCTCCTGGTCCTGGAGCTACTCAGCTCTGGCTCCCCACAGGACCTGGGAGTGAACCAGCACTGGGACAGTGTAGCTCTTTCCTTCCCCCTCTGCCCCGTCCCAGTATTGCTCAGCTCTCATCTCCCCACAGGAACTGGAAGCCAAACAGCAAGCAGTGCTGGAAATCGGGAGCTCTCTTCTTCCCCATCCAGCCCAGAGCTGGCTGGGAACTGTCCTTTCTGGGGCAGCTCCCAGCCAGCTCCGGGCTGTGTGGGGATTGCTGGCAACCCAGAGCTGCCCCAGAAGCAGGACAATTCCTGGCCAGCTCTTGGCTAGGCAAAGAGATCCTTGCACAGCCCAGAGTTGGATGGAAGTTGCCCCAGAAGTGGGACAGCTCTGCGCCAGGCCCTGGATGTGTGGGGAAGCCCTGCTAGGTGCAGAGCTTGTCCCCATGTATAGGGAGCCAGGAAAGCTCTGCAGCAGCAGCTGTCTCCTAGCCCCCTGCACATTAGGACCCCTCCTTATGTGTATGGGGCAAGAAGATAGCTGCCACTGCAGCCAGCAAAGCTGTCTTCACTCCATGCACATGGGCACCGACCCTGTGCTCTGTGCCAGCCCCTGGGCTAGTACCCAGGGGAAGCCTGGAGCTCTTCCTTGCTGCTGCAGGGAGCCAAAGCAGGGTTGGAGAAGCCCTGTACCAGGCTGCTCCTATTGGGAGAAGATTCCAACAGGGAGCATGTGTATTTTCCTGTGCAGTAAGCCTTTATAGCATTAATTGCACGTGTAGACATGCCCTGTGAAAGTATTGTCAAGAAACAATTTACAACACCATTAGAAACAATTGAACTATCATAAAACATATCTTCTGGTTTCCAGGAGTCCATCTACGTCTAGAGCTCTGACCACCATGATTCTGTAGCATTTGCAATACATGAATAAAAACCAATAAGCTTCCCTATCTCCTGTGAATCAACATAACTCCATGGAAGTCAGCAGAGCTATGCTGAATTATATCATTACGTAATATGACTCAAAAGCTCAGTTGCTTAACATACACCGAACTGGATAATAAAGCATGCTAGCTATACAATCTAACCACCCATATTGAGTGCATTATGAGTTATGCAGCTTTAAGCTAAATCCCCATACTTCTTGAGTAGTGAAAGAACTACTACTACTGGGTCTACCACAATAGTCATTGAGATCCTTTCAAGAGTGCTGCAGGATGCCATACAATGTCAGCACTCCTGGGTGTGCAAACATGATTCACGAGATAAACCTAGAGATTTCAAAGAGGAATTCAGTATTAAAAACATTCTGAGTTGTAGGTTTTCTGAGTTCTTTGCAATAAAAGAATGCCTCACTTGTTTTTTCACTACTGGAAAAAAAAAGAAAAAAAGGAGCTCGCATTTTCTAAAGGGTGCCTTGACTCTAACAAGAAGACCCCTGAGTCTATTGGTTTACTGTATAAATGCACTGTTGCATTCTGAAATGATTTGTTTCTGTGACAATTCAGTTTCATTAAATATCTTGGCAACCACAACCTTCATCCACCAAACTATATCCAACATTATGAACTCTAGTTAGCTACAACTGGAAATTGACATTAGATACATATGTTTTTTTAAATCAGAAAAGTGTAAAAACCTTACTAGGTACTACTGAGAATAAGTGTGTTTTTTAGACAAGCCCACAAGGAGTGAATGAAGAAAGGATGGGGAAAAAATGATTTGAGAGTTAAAACAAAAATTGGGAAACAAGTCTGCTGAAGAGTCTAACATACAGGAAAGGAGGAAGGGCTTGTCTGGCACGAGATACATATAGCCATCTATCCAAGAGCTGGTAGACAGCAGCAAGAATACAGCTTGCAAGCCCACAGAGAGGTTCAATAGAAGTTCTTCCATCACAAGAGCCATAAAAAGGCCATGCAGGCAGAGAACTGGGGTCAGAAAGCACAGCTGGCAGATTGTTTTCCATTCTTGATCTATCTACTGTGGGAACTGCCATGTACTCTGCACACATTATTTGGCTTCTGGATGTACAAAGGGATGGCACTCAGCTGCTGCCTTCTATGGTGTGGGAGCATCAGCCTGGCCCATGTCAGGGCCCATTCCATTTCCTCCAGGAAGCTGGCCACATCATACATCTTTAATTGTGTATTGCATCACACAGAAACTTCCAACATGCCCATAAACAAGTTATTTTTGACAAGTTTAATTAAAAATTATGTTTGTAAAATGATAGGTTGGCCCAATGGATCATCATCAATTTTCTTTATGTTTAATTAAATAATCAATTTTCTTTATCTTACTTAAGACTGATACATTCTTTACCAATGCTTGGAGTTAGAAGGCACTCTTTGAAATGCCTGTGCAATGGTACCTTTTTTAAAAAAGACAAACATTTCCCACAGTTTGCCATTTTCTATACTGAGCAGGGGAAGTGATACAGTATAATAACTACAGGAAACCCTCGCTATTCACAGATTTGGGATTCTCGGTTTCAAATATTTTCAGTGTGCTCTGGTGATACTTTTACATTCAGTAAGCTGGTGAGTGGACTTAGTGCAGCCTCAGTAGAATGTATGGCATTAACAAGTCCACTGTGTGATACGTTAAGAAAAAAGTCTATCTCCACCCCTACCCGCCCTCCACTGACAGTGCCAACAGCAGCTGTGGGAGCTCCCAGCTTACCGCCACCAGGCTCACTTAATACCTGTAAATTAATACAAGTTCAGCATGACTAGGTTTAATACAGCTGCCTCACTATACAAGATCTATTAATATATTTACAGTAGTGGTATCAAACTCATCAGGCCCTGTGGGCTGGATGCGTTGCATGGGGCCAGTCCATGAGCTGTATCAGGCCCACAAACTGGCCCCATACACTGGACCGAGCCACAGGGTCAGTTCAGTGTAGGCACCACATGCAACATGTACTCTGAACTGGTGCAGGTGCTGTATGCAGCATGCTACCTACACCAGCCCTTTGCAGCACTTGGGGCCTGGGCAGCGGCCAGAGTCTGGGCTGTTGTGGCTGCATGTATCTTGCAGGCTAGTCTGGGGCATAGCACATGTGGCACGCAAGTCCAGTCCAAGACCCATAGGCAGCACTGCAGGCTGGATGATTGGAGACTGTGGGCCAGATCCAGCCCAGGGGGCATATTTTTGACACCTCTGATTTAGGGATAGTCCAAAACAGTCTTGTTCTTCACTGGTCTCCACTGCTGCTATTTTTCCTCTGTCAGAAACTATCCTAAAATAGATGGCATCCACTATGATCTAAACAAAAGAAGACTCCCATCCTTTGCTATATTGAAGTGTGTGTGTGTGTGTGTGTCTACACGCACATGGAGCACTATGCCATTTGCACTGGCTATAGCCTATGGATATACTAAAAATTAAAGCTGGAGTTCAGACTGAAAAAGTCTGTCACTTTAAACAAATAACCTTAACATCTTAAAAAAGAAATACTGGACTAATGACTTCTTATGGGGGGCATGGGGGGGGGGGGTGTAGACCAGATTCTAGACTACGTCTTGGCAAATTTTCTGAAGAATTACCTTTTCTCCAAATTCACAATCTTATAATATCTTTGTGCCTAGCACAGCAGTGACCAGGCTAGACAAATTATAATAAAAAAGCACTTATGGCAGAGTTCTATTTCATCTACTGGCTGACCAAAGTGCAGTTTGAGACTAACTCTGAATTACCCTGCTGTTGTATAAAAGTGATTCTTTGACACTTCTGAGCACATAAGAGCCCCATTAAAGGAATGAAGAAATGTCTGCACTTGACTGGAGGGCAATGTTATTCCATAGTGGGGGTACCTATGCATCCAGAGGGGTAATAGAATTGCACCTATGCAATAGTTGGCAATTAAGCATTAGTCTCAAGCTTCACTTTGGTTAGTCACTAGGAGAAATACAATTCTGCCTTTAAGATATTTTGGTTTTTTTGAGTGCTCTTTAACATCTAAACACAAGTTCTCTGAAGGCTACCAGCAAATACTTATGCCACAAACCAAAGCTGAAGAGTCCCTCATTAGAAACTAGAATGTGTTAATGAGAGCTGGTTCATTCATAATCGTCACAGAGCACTTGGGTGCCCTGGTCCTGTAAAGAGGGGAAACTGCTAGGGAAAGAGCCCTAGCAGTGAGTGAGGAGTCCCAGCTGCTGGATACAAGGGCAACCAGAGTGAGCTAGTGGCCCACACCTGCCAGTGGTCAGCTGAC
>NW_017728992.1:13303016-13308875 GCF_001723915.1 Gavialis gangeticus
ATATAAACCCGAGGGCTGAGGCAGTCAAGCGGGAGGGAGCTCTCCCAGAGCAAGCAAAGGGGAGAGTCCTGAATGTAGGTACAGCCCTGAGACTGGTGAAGGACAGAGCACCCCTGGTGTGGCTTGAATAATGTTATAGCTGGGCAGTTAGAATTTGTTATAGCTCAGGGGCTTCTGTTTTGTTTGCTACTTAAGACCCATGGTTTGGGTGAGGCTATTAGGGGATGGAGGAGGCCTCATAGGGGACCCACAGCAGCATGGGGACCACAGCGCCAGAGAGGACACAGCATTTGGGGGGTGCACTGAGCCCGAGTGCCAGTGAGGGCGCAGAGCGAGGCTTGGGGCATGGTAAAGGGGTGGTTGGAGCCACGCATAGCCTGTAAGGCTAGGGTGCCCTGAAACACCCATTGCAAAATGGGACACACAAAGGGTCTGGGAGTGCACGGGGTCAGATATTACAGCAAACCATGTCCAAGAGGATGTAAAGGCAGCCTCCCATATATATATATTCTCCATCAAAGACATGGCAGGCGAGAATCAAGGGTGCCCATTGGGCCAACTTGGCACAGTAAGGGGCCCTTGGGGAGATCATGGCCATCCTGCAGGACCCCGTGCCATGACAATAATGTAATGGACATTTGTTTCAAATGTAATATGTCACATACTTTGTAAATAATTAAAGTGATTTTTTTTTCTTTCCTTTTTCTTTTTTTTTAATGTAAGGTGTTACCTGCTCTTATCTGGAAGACACTCAATGACGCTAATAGCACTTCATTCATACTTTCTCTTCCACTGCTATTAACTTGATTTATTTATAACTACATAAGGTGGTTCACTTCTGCCTGCAATGAGAACAGGAAGCAGCTTCCTGAGTAAACATATTTCAAATGTAGGTAAGCTGTTCATATTTTCCATTACTGCACAAGCCAGTCTCTCTGTCAACAAGTGAGGGAGCAGTGTAAAACAGAAATAAGAGCTGCTGTTTAAAATATAAGCTTCTTTACTTTTCTACCTGCGTAGCTTTTACATTTGCAAAGGAACTCTGTTTTGGTGAAGATGACTCTAGAAAGGGGCAGTAAATGCATCCAGTAGAAACTATGCTGGGGGTTTATTATAAACTTTTAGGTTCAGATGTAGACAAAGGTAGAAATCACTGCCAGATCATAGGAAAATATAATACTAGAGGAAATTGTGTAATTCGTAGGACATTTTAACTTCTTTAATGAAGAATGGATAACAGACGCTATCAACCAGCTCTAGGTGGAAGGGAGAGCTGGCAGATTTCTCTATCAAATGGTCACTGAGCCAGAAGCAGTGATGGTTTAGATTTGATTTTAGTGAGCAGCGAGGATCATATAGTAGATTTAATGATAGAAAGTTATCTAGGTTCAAACAATCAAGACTTGATTCATTTCAGTACATATAACTTTTAGGCTAGAAAAAAATGCATCTACTACTAGTATTTTGGATATTAGGTAGTTTTTCAGTTTTCCTAAGGAAGCTGGTTAGAGGGTTTGGCTGCATTCAGGAGTTCAAAAAATGTAAATACTGAAGGGGCATGGAATTTATTTTAAATAAAAAGTACAAATAATATGTGGAGCTTGCATCCCAAGTAAGAGATAAGATATAGGGGAGGGCTACAGAGCTATTTGGATGAACATGCCAACTAAAAATAATACGCAAAAGATCTGCAATGAATGGAAAAAGGAATTGAACAATGAGGAGAGAGATTTTTCAGAGGTCTGAAAATGTAGAAAAATGTACAACCAATGGAAGCCTTCATTGAGTTGGACTTTGAAAAGAAAGTTATAACAAACAGAAAAAGCTAAATAAATTATGACAGAACCAAGGATAATGGGTTTTTTTCCCCTTCCTGGTAATCTAAGTATCTAGATTTGGTTGTCTATGTGGCATCTGTCGTCATCTAGTGCCAAAAATGCACAGAGACTGGCATTTTAATCCCAGCCATGTAGTCTTGCACATGTGAAAAACTATGTGTGCCTTGTAAATACTGAGTGGCAGGGGCGACACATAGCGGGTGCACCCCCTGAGCTTGGCAGTGCACCCACTACAAAAAGGCGCCACAGACACTGTCGGCAGTGCCTGTGGGCAGTTGCCGCTCACCACCTTGCCGCTGGCACCGCTGGCGGTGTCTGCAGGCAGTCCGTAATCCCTGCTGGCCACCACCAATGCTGCTGGTAGCAGCTGTGGGTAGTTGCTGAACCTTGGTTGGTGCTTGTCACCCCCCCCACAGCTGCCACGCTCCCACTTCTGCCACCATGCTCCCACCACCACCACCGTGCCCCTCCAGCTCTGCCGGTGGTGCAAGTTGTTCATGTTCAGTGGTCTTAGATGCCCAGAAATAGATTTGGCCAAAACTTGTTGTAGGCTTTGCTGGAGCATGGATTGGTCCAGCCATTGACCAGTGAATATAGAAAACATAGAAGCCTGCTAGCAGCATGAACCAAAGTAAGCCTCAGTAACAGCTTGAGTAATAGACTTTGGTGACCAGAAAGCAGTCCATGCATGCCTTAAATGGAAATGCTAGGCAAGGTAGAAGTATTATGGCATGTGTAGACTAAATGGGCGCCCTAAATTGAAGTGGTGGGTTTTTAAAAAAAAACAACACTTCAGTTTAGGGTGAAGTAAACCCCTTGTCATGTACACCCATGTACATTCATTTTATGCAGCTCTGGGACCTCTTAATTCCTGGATTATCTACACATTAAAACCTGAAACTAGTGTAAAGAACACTTTTTAGGCAACTTAAATTTATGCCACTATAGGGAAGCTTTACCTCTGATCTGTTTTCCTCAGCTTGCGTTCTATTAACGTGTAGCCACTCCCCACAGATGAGCGGCCCAAACTGCAGGTCTTCAGCATCCTAGGATACAGTATCCCCTCTCTCCTACCCTCCTGTTCTGTGTGGACATTCTTTCCACAACCTAAACTCTACTGTCCAGGGGGTGGTTCTGGCACCAAGCCAACTCCCCTTCTCACCCCCAAGAGGTGTGATCTTTCCACCTTCAAAGGTGCACTCCTGTGCAAACAGCCTACAGAGCACAGGCCATCTAGCCAGGTCACAGGACATGAATGGCTCCAGGAGTTGGGTCTAGAGGCGTTCAGGGGGAACAAGAAAGGAGCCAGATCAGATCCCCATGAGCTGGAGCTTCCTTCCTGGGGCAGGGATAAGCTCCCCAAAAAGCACCTTTCCTCACTGTTCCCATCTCCCAGCCACCCCAGGAAGCCATACCCCAATCCCAAAATCCAATTTATTAAAACATGAGACTTTCTTTAATTTACTTCCTCTTTATTACTATTATTATTATTATTTACTTCTTTTTATTTTGTCCTTCAATGGCTGACTTCCTTCATTTCAAAGCCCTTCCCCCACCCCCATTTCCTTGCCACCTCCTTTTCAGCTCATAGTCAGGCCCATGCTCATCAGCCCTCTAGTGGAAAGTCACAGCTGTGCAGGTTGGGGACAGTCAGAGAAAGTTTTTAGCCTCAAGGTGCAACAGCTACAAAACTTGAGCTAGCACTAACAATGATCAATATTCGAGCAGCTCAAAACGTAATGTGTAACAAGGCCCATACTCGCCTGCAAGCTGGAAGATGTGGGTTCTGGCCTCTTCTTTCCCAGAAGTGGTTTGAACTGGATATCTTTGATTTCCCAGCACAGCAGGCAAAGTACTGCACTATTGGTCAGCCTTTTTTTTTAGTCTCTTCTCCAGCAATTAGGGTGTATTAGTTAAAAGTAAATAAACTTGGAAAAAAAATAAGGGCTTTGATTGTAGCTGGGACTGGTATTTCAACGCTAGGACTAAAAACTTGCCAAGCCCTAGACTTAATTTAAAGAGCCTATAGTATAGAGCAGGTTATCAAGCAATGTGACACCTGAAATGTCAAATACGGCAGGCTATTTTTCTAAAAGCTGAAATTCTAAAGACATCACTGGTAATACTTTCTTGAAATACATGCTTGTAATATATGAAACTCTAAAGCCAGGGTTGACAATGATCTGTTTGTACTTAAATAGTAATACTGAATAATGCAACTGCCAAACATGTATCACATCCATATTTGCCAGATCTGGCATACACATTTAGGCATGACATTTTGTCAAAAACTATAATTTCAAACAAATTTCCTCTAGGTCAGGGTATCCAGAGTCAAATGATTTAGCGGTGTTAAAGTCATAAAGAGATTACCTTAAAAAGCCAAGAACTCTTTTCCTGTCTCTCTCAAACTATAAGCCATCACCTTTGCAAGAACAGTTCTCACGTACAGTATCAACAGGAAGCCCAGAACTAGAATACCAGACAACTTGAGCAGACACATGGTCCAGACCAATAAAAAAGTTTCCATAAGCAACAGGAAAGAAATAGACAAAGTAAGATAATAGAGGGGCACATGACTTGCTACCTTTTCAGCCACATGACAAAGTATGGATCTAGGATGGCAAAACATTGGTGAACACTAGCATAAAAGGTAATAGATTCACAGGAGGTGACTCCTTATACATATAAGGTCACTGGGGACAATGGAAAGATGAATAGGGGAAAAAAGCTAGATTTGTACAGCTTCTTTCATTGAACAGAGAGGAAAAAAGAGCAGAGGACAGTAACTCCAGGAACTTGAACTGAACATGGAGCCAGGAGAATTAAATGACAAAGCAGAGGCTGAGCATCAGCAAACACCTAGAGACTCGTAGAGAGCTGTTGAAACCAGAATGTTACAAAAACGTAAACTGATATGGCCTATTTATTATTTTATGAAAAAGGGAAGATGTAAGGATACTTGACTCTTAAGAGGCTTGTACAGTGTAACCACGTTGGTTGGGGAAAACTAGTTGTGGACCTTTGGTCAAGAGTAAAAACTCCAATTAGTAGCATAATACAGTAGTTTCCTAATTAATCCTTTTCCAGCATAATAGAGTTTGTTTATTGATAAACTCAAACCTGTTCCTGAAAGTTATCTATGGCTTCCTTGCTAAACCCATGAATAACACCCCCCACAGCCAAAGAAGGTTTGAATATGCATTTTCCACTTGTTAGCCAAGTGCTCTAACCTCTAGGCTTTCAAGGAGCTACTACCCCAAGCACATCCCAGCCCCACTCCTGAAGCTGGCCCACTAGGCAGGCTAACTAGGAGATTTTTGGGGCCAGACAGAGAGGCATTATGTGTTCTAGCCCTTAAAACCAATTGCTTTTCAGTACCATGTATTTTAATATTCACTGATTGAACCAAGAGCACTAGGATAGTTCCTGCCATGGAGAGGTAGGGTGCAGAAACCAGGGCCAGGCACTTGGGCTCTCTCCTTTCCAGGACAGTGCCCTTCACTCAGACGCACTGTCTCTGATTTGCTCCCCTCTTGATCTCTTTTAAAAATCCAGTCTTGATTGTGTGGCCTGAAGTTTTCTACAAGCAAATGAAGTGGCACAATTTCGAGAGATGCTGAGCACTTGCATATAAGTGATTTGGGTTATTTTTTTAGAACAGAGGTGCTCAACTTCCATCCCCCAGGCCAAATGCAGCCCACAGAGCCTTGGAATCTGGCCTGTGGGGCTCCCCATGGGTCAGAAAACCTAGTGGGGAACAGCAGCAGTTAATACTGCCAGCCATGCCACTGTCAAAATCCTAAGCCCTATGCAGCGGATAGGAATCAAGCCACAACCCTCTCCTAGCAGAGCCTGATCCAGGCTAAGACATGCCCCTCCCCATGCATGGCTGGTTTGTGATCAGGGCTGAACCAGACTCCTTCCCCTCCCCTCCCAGCCAGGTTGGGACTGGGCTACCCTCCCCCCTCCCCCTGCAAGGCTGGATCAGGGCTCACCCACCTTCCTCCTACACCCAAGG
>NW_017728992.1:13308929-13320139 GCF_001723915.1 Gavialis gangeticus
CCCTCCCCCCTCCCCCTGCAAGGCTGGATCAGGGCTCAGCCACCTTCCTCCTACACCCATGGAGCTAGGTTGACACCAGGCCAAGCCCCCTTCCCCACCATGGCTGGATTTGGGCCAGGCTGCCCCCTCTCCCCTCTGCATGATCAGATGGGGCCCCACAGTGCCTACTTCAGGCATCAGATTGGAATCACCAGCCAGATCTGGCCCCCGGAGAGATGCAGCCATGCCCATCCAGTCCACTGGACAAAAATGTTGAGCACTATGTTTTAGAAGATTCCACGTTATTACAGTTGTGTTATGGGAACCTAGAGGTATGTTTGAAAATTCTGGGTCCTTTATTTTAAGCAGCAGGAAAGTACAATGAAGGTATCGCCAACCAACTTCACTCTTGGTTGTCGATAACAAAGTGTTGGCTTCACACTCCTGGAGAAATAGAGGCAAGTACATAGTATCCCTTACCATCTCATCTACAATAACCAAAAGAAGGAATGAAAAGAGTCTATATGCCCTATGGGTGTTTTATAATGACAAAAATATTGAGCTGTCTGTTAAACACCCTGTAGCTCATTTTCCTACCTTTGTGGTTCCTTCTGTGTGTGCGCAACAAATGCCATCTCCCTTTAATAATCTGTCCTGTTATCCCAGTCTCATCCACAGTCTCTTTGTGGAGTTATTGCAATTTAGAGGTACTAAAATGCCCTAAATAAAGCATAGCAGGAGGAGGAATGCTTATGCATTACATTAGTTTCTAATGATTTGTGTTCTTGTATATACCCCACACACTTTTTTTCTGGGCCTCTGCCTCAGGCTGACTTGTCAATATAACAAAGAAAAAAACCTCTTCATCCTTACCTAGAAGTGAGGACAGGGATCCAAATTAATTTCTGTGAGGAAATACTTTAAGTACTGCATGCTGAGTCTTCAAATATTTTACAGATTCTATATAAATCCTTCTTTAAAACAGTAAGAAAGAGACTAGAAGACACAGTAATCGCAGTTCCTTTGGGAACTAGAATGAGTTTGCTGTAACATTTAGACATTTGTGTCATATTTGGAAGCATAACAGATATGCTGAAAACCATTTATAATTTAAAATGTTCCACATGGATACCCTATCCACAAGATCAAAATTACATGTAGAAGAGTATGTATATTGTATATGGATTCAGCAGCAAATTATGCAGAAAAAAGTGTTTTGTCCACATGTGTTTAGTAATGAAACTCTTCATACATAACAGTTTGATGTCTGGTACACTCTCACATCACTTGATAAGCTGTAACTTCAAAGTCATTTTTGGCTTCTGTGTTTGCTGCCATGGGAAGGATAGCTATCTCAAAAAAAAGAAAAAAACAACAAACAAGCATCGCAAGATGAAAGACATGAATCTAGGACAGGGTTCCCTAGGTAGATGGGCTTTCAATGAAAGAAAAATACCAACAGATGCATTGTTTAATTGCCAAAAAAGGTACCAACCATAAATGCTTATGTAACAAAATTCCAACTCAGGCACAGAAACTGAACTTAAAACTTCAATCCAGGCAGATTTCTGAGAACCCAATTCTCATATTAAATAGCACCTCATTGTATGTCCTCTGACTGTATTGGAACACTTTTATTGTACTGCATCCTTCTTCCTCAGGGAACAGAGATTTACAATAGTGTATCATTTTGCTGCTTGTCTCTTTAAGCCATTAATCCTCTTGTGTGATCCTACCCAGATGTTTCAAATTAGATTGGGTTGCCATTTATTACATTTGCTCTGCTTACACTGTTAGAAATAGAGGAGATTCAGAATGCCAATGCCTTGGCAAGGTAAGCAACCCCTTTATTCCATATAGGCTCTCATGCCATCCTTACTGCTTTTTATCTTAGTCAAACTGGGGCATGACTCAGTATGAACCTCCACAATGTTAAGCCATGTATTACAGCTTTCCTTGAACTCTCCTACTTAAATGACTTGTCCACACTTAAACCAATCCTGAGCTGAGGGTTTCTTTTAGCAACTGAGGGCCCTGTTGCTTCGATGTCTAGGACAAAAAAGAAACAGAAGAATGATTTGAATTCAAAAGCTTGTCTAAAACAAGCTATACCAACTATGCAGTTTGCTTCAGTAAAGGATATCACCCACAAAAATCCTGGACTGTTGCACATTTACTGGACCATCACCACTCCAATCTCTCCAACTCTACTGTGCTGAGTGTGATTTAGCAGGGATGCACATGGAACCTCTGCTTGGGGATGTAGTTTCAGTTCAGACTGGAAATCTTCCATTTCAGAAAAGACTTTGGATTTACAATCCCAACCCCCTCTGTTAATCCTCCTACTTTGTGTGCCCTTTCAATAGTACGCCAGGTTTTTTGTCACTCCCCAGCACTACAAATCTGTCTATAGCCTGCCCTTTATGCTGCTTCAACAGATGGTGCAAACCTCTTGAAACCTCTTGAGCCATTGCCAGTCCTCTGATAACAAGGTCATTGTTGGCACTCTGCTACCACATTAGTCACTGACAGAATTCTCTGACACTCCCTAGGCAAATACTGACACTTTCTTTTGCTGCCCTCATTGTAGCTCCCTCTTTGTTTTACTGCCCTGGCCACTTGCAGCTTACTAGAACACTCCCAGCTCTGGCTGCCCCTTTCTGATAAGGATGCTGCCACAAGCGTCCAACATTCATTTTAAAATGGGGAACAAAATCTCATAGGAGAATTGCACAAACAAACAGTGAGGTTAACGTTCCACATATAGGGCCAACCTAGAGAAAAATGGATTGCAAAAGATGGAGCAATGGTCATTTGAAAAGAAGATGGTAATTCATCCAGCAATGCATGCATCCAGAGGTGCATCATTCATATAAAAAGACATTCAGCATAGGTTTTATGTATCCTTATAAGAACATTACATTATCACAATTCTACTGCAATTTCTCACTCAGTATCTTCCTGAACTTCTAGCTGTAGTGCATGCTAATGGTAGCACAGTCTTGGTTGGTTTCCCTGTGTTACTTCTTGAGCTATACTGGAGGATGGGTGTGTGCATGATGCAGAGTAGGACACTTTTATAAACAGTTGTTGTCCTCTGAATCTCCTGTACAGACATGTACAGGCAACCCCTGCTTAGTGCTGTTAATTAGTTCCTGGAAAACTGAGTGTTAAGCTGAAATAGTGTTAAATGAAACCGGAAGTTTTTGATGAACCAAGATGGCAACCCTGAGTGCTGTAATGAAACTTGCTGAGTGCTAAGTGGAATCAGGTATCAATATAAAATGAGTGTTATCGTGAAATAGTGCTAAGCGAAGGGGGTTGCCTATAATTGCTTTGTATAGAGATTGCTTATTTTCTAGGGGCTGGATTTTTACTCATATTAAGCAATACCTTGAAAACAATTGTGCTATAGGAATATTTGCAGAATAAAGGACTACTGGGTATAAATAAGGAATGCAATCTGGCCCTGGTGTGAATTTACAAATGAAGTATTTTGTTGCGTTGAGGTCAGGTAATGTATCTATGTTAATAAGTGCTTCTAATGCCACGTTTTTAAAAAAAAATTAAATGGCATATTATACTGGAGATGAAGATGCTGGCTTAGATGCCCTCTTGAAACATTCTTTATTGCTTTATTCCTATAGAAATATAATTTGTTTATGATTTCACGAATCCTTTTCAAAATCTTCCTCTGGCATCTGTTGCAACGTAGTTTTGTTTTGTTTTTCTTCCCTCAGAACAATCAATACAGTAGCCAGAGTTCCAGCTAGAGAGAAACAAGTGTCCTTGCTACAGTCAGTTCAATCAATATGGGCAAGGATCCAAAAAGGAAGAAGAGTCCCTCATCAGATATCTATCATTCCAGCCACAATAGTGATTTTAGATGTACTTCAGATTTCTTAAAATCAAATCTTGAATCTGTTTTCTCAAATGCACTATTATCCCAATGAGTGTTAATTAGAAGGACAACTCTCTGAAAAGCTCCAAGGGCTAGATGAGGTAAATAGTACACGAGGGGTGCATCCAGATGAGTGCACACGCACATTTGGCAGCACCTCAAAGCAGTCTGAGATGCCGCAAACCACACAAGGTGCATGTCCACCTGTTTGCCATGCCACTGATTTGCAGCAAGGTGCCAAAATTTGACACTGGGAGATCCCAGTATCAAAAAACCACTGCTGAAAAAAGTGGCACGGTGCATTTGGCAGCAGCACCTGTCACCAGAAACAGAGCCTGGCCAGCCAGAGCCATTCTCTGGCTGCCAGCCTGGCTCCAAGTGGCCAGATTGGCACCACTGCTGTCCTGGGAGGTGCCCAAGACCCCAGGTAAGGCTTCTGGGGCCACCACAGGTGCTGGCGCCAGTCTTCCCTATCCCACCCAGGTCAGTTTGCTGCATGCAGAGGTATGCCCTGGGACAAAAAGCAGCGGCACAAATATGTGCAACTGCTTTTTGTGCTGTGGGAAACGCATGCCCCTGCATGTGTGCACTCATCTGGATGTATCCAACCTGTGGCAAAGAGGGTTATGGAACTAACCTGCCTCAGCATGCCTCCTGGAGATAGTTCAGTCACCCTCCAATTCAGGAATATCACCCTCCATTTTTTTACATCCTCAAAGCTTCACCAACTAGCATAGGCAGGAGACATGTACCACTTCCAGCCATGACTTTACTTATGACCTACCACTGCTGCCTTTGGGGACACCGTGGGTGACATTTTGGTATTTTATTTAGACACCTAGAAATCCCAGGGCAGTCTGAACATCCACCATTTTGATGCCATTCTGTATCTATCTCTATGTAAATAAAATGGCACCATCTATTTTGTGGGGAATGTTCCCATGGCAAGTGTAGGGTCCTGTCTTGGCATGCACAGGCACCTAGAGCCCTGGGGATTTAGATGTGGACCCCTGGGTCCAGGGGGTCTAGACCCACTTACGTGTAAAGACACCCAGAAGGGTGATGCGGAAGCACCCTTTGAGACTTCCTCATTGAGCATGACCGCTTGTGGGCAGAATTGTGACAGCAGGTAAACTGTGGTGGGCCGTTGACAATAAGTGGTATCCATGCAAAAGAAGTGGAGGGACCCAAGGCGGTGGGCAAGGTTGAGCCTCCTTAAGAAGAAGCAGGCTACAATGGGGAGTTTTGACCAGGAGGTTGTCATTAAATGTATGATGCCGTATCTGTGTCTAGAGGCCCATGTTGTTCGCAAGGTCAAGGCAATGAGGAAGAGAGCTAGAAGGTGAAGTGGGTACAGCAGGAGCTTGACAGTAGCTTCCTGCCTCAGCTTTCCTCATGGGCACAGAGCACAGGGCCCAGTACATGGTACATCTGGGGATGATTTGCTGAGCACCCCATCAGGAGGCACAGTTTCAGAGATGCATGGATCTCCACTAACTGCCCTGCCCCTGAGCTTCCCTCTCTCCCCACTCCCACTCCTTCCTCAAGACTACCACCCCATTACCTAGGCTGGTACCCTTCTTCCCACAGTCATCCTCAGGACTCCCTTCCAATTTCCTACTCCTCTCTGGATAGATGCACTTCCTTCAAACTCCGTACCCCTTTTATTCCCCCTGTAACAGGGAACCTTATCCCTATCACCTCCGAAGGGATGAGGAGCAAGAGAATGGAGCAGAAGCCCTTTAAAACCCAGATTTTGGAACCCAGAAAAGCAAGCCTTCAGATCAGCCAGCAGCTACAGGAGCCCAGAGTCAGGTGTTGTAAGGCCCCGGGAGTAATTAGAAAAAAACAAGCTGGCTAATTGACTAAGTAGAAAACCCTGTGCCTGGTTAAAAGGACTGGAGACAGGTGACTGGAAGGAGGTGGAATCGGAGCAGTAGATAAGCCAAGTGCTGGGGCCAAAGCAGGTAGGCTAGCCCTAACCTAGGCAGAGAAAGGGGTTCCTGCCAGTTGAAGGTGTAAGATAGAAAGCAGGCCTGAGGAGGTACGCTAAAGGACTGGGAGGGAGCCAGCAGAGTGGGGGTAGGGGTTTGTTTTGCAGCAGTTAGAGACCCAAGGTGGGGCTGTGTTTGAGTTGGCAACTGTCTGGTTGAAGTTTTTGTGTTCTGTTTCTTACATATTCCTTTCCTGTCCTGTCCTTTATTTTCCACGTTGACAAATAACCAAGCTTAAGATGTACATGATCATGGCTAGGATCTGGAATGAACTGTCAGTGAATTTGGAGCAGTCTCATCCAAAGCCCAGGACATTTTAAAAGAAATCGGCATCAAATTATATGGCAGCTTTTATTTTAAAATATTGTTTTGAGAATTAGAATTGGGTGGGGTGGGGTGGGGCGGGGCAGGGGGGGCAAGGTCACTGGAAGGCAGCATAAGTAAGTGATAAGTGGTGACAGTGGGGAAGATGGTTCGGAGCCTGAAAAGTAAGCAGAGATTGAAGTAAAAGGGAGAGTTTTATAAAACAGGTACACTTTTAAAAATGAAAAGTAAAACACAAATTACTTTAAGGAAGGATCCAGGACACATTCTTTCCTTGGCTTTTTGACCAATGTCTGTTATATTTCAAATGATAATATAGATCTAGCCTTTGTTGGACATGGAACTGCTACATTTCTGCTGCTTTTTGCATGTAACAGGGGGCATTAGACATTAAAAAGACTGTAACTGTAAGGGAATTGGAAAATAGATTTGTAAAGATGATACTATGGCCCCTCTCTCTTTTTTCAGCAACCCTACTGAAAAAAAAATTACAAAAGTGTCTGATGATCAGGGGTTTAAAACTGAAAACCATGCAGAGAAGACCAGCCCACTCTGTGTTATCCCAGACTGCATGCTTGGGAGCACTCAGAAACATTAATTCCACCAAGTTAGACTGGTCTGTATCAGATTCCATCAGGTGGGGGTCAGGAGTGGACTGGTCATATCAGGCTTTCCCCATTTGGATGGTCTGCACATATGCTGTCAGGATACTACTGGTGATACCAAACTACTACCACTCCTTATGACCTCATTAATTGTAATAAAGAGACCACAGGCTTTGGTTCTTAGTAACAAAAATCTCTCTGGGGCTTATTTTTTACAAATAACTCTAGACACTAACACCATGCCCCATACAGGCATGGCATTATAGCAAGGTTTATCTGTTGAACCTGGCACCTGCATGAAGTAGAGCACCTAGCACAGTGCAAAGTATTCCAGGTTCCCAGGCCCCTTTTACACACTAATAAAACATTTTATGTTTACAATATACACATAATAGTTTTCACCAATCACTAAACATGTTTGTGACATCATTCACACTCAGTTTTTACCAGACAGGGCAACCCATTTACCAGGACACTGTGAGCTCTGTTTTGATGTTTTGTACCCATCTTATCCATTGCTTTTCATCCACTGGTCTAGTAGCATAATTAGAACAGCACTATTGAGGGCACACCAGAGTTGCCTCCTGTACCCAGGAATCTTTGTCATGGCATACACAGCCTTGCACTGCACTTGCACCCAGTAATATATCTGGGAAGCCAGGGGGATCAAGTAGAGCACCAGGGCCAGCTCTCAGAGGCTAAGTACAGAGAGTCAAAAGGCTCAAGGCTAAATTAATTCAATCTTTGCAGGTTAGTTTAAGCTGCCTAGATTGAACTGATAAGAAAGTGAAGAGACATTCACTTCTGATTCTGGAAATCCAGCCACATATCTGCAGTGGCTCAAACCGGAACTGGAGGCAGGAGGGGCATGGTGCTAAAGCTAGAATATGCCTCCCTGCTCGGAGCAGACAGCTTGCTTAGTTCATCCATCCAGGTTTATCCTAAACTGGTTTCAGCCATTTTGAAAACAGTTTGTCTGTGCTGAACTTCTGTTGTGTTGCAGATTTGAACTGGTTTCTGATTACTTATACTGGTTTATGTGTAGTGTTAGTCCCTAGCCAAGGAGTACAGCCATAGGGCAGTTGCCACCCAAGCCAATACTACTATAGCAGAAGTATCAGCAACTGCAGCAGCAGCTTTCACTTTATGAAGTGCAGGGGCAGTTAAGACTTGTCTCCCTCACCCTTTCCCTCACCCCCTCTGCCCCAGGCACTGAAGGAACTTGTTATGCCTCTGTGTCGGACTTCTGTGATAATACTACTAACTTTCCCAGCATTTCCACTTGGGTCTGTTTTCTGGTCACCACCAAGGTCTATGGGTCAAGCTCTTTGATTCATGCAGTGAACAGGCCTTTGTATGTTTTGTAAATGCACTGATCAATGGCTATACCAATCCATGCTCTAACAAGGCCTAGATTCTCCTCCTTTGGGTCACTGTTAAAGGGAAGTTGTCTACCTATCATCCTGGAAAATAATAATGTATAGACAACAGATGACCCAGTGGTCTGAACACTGTTGTGTGACCAGCCTGTTACACCCATTCACACACTCATGCCCCATGGCTGTCGTTGATCTGCATGTTCCCTCATATGACCATAAGCAATATTAGCCAATCTATTTTTAGCTGCGTGGACTGGGCCTGGTAATGTTAGTTCAATTGCTGTTGAGGAGTGTGGCCTGCTCAAGGATTGTTATTGCTGATGCATACAATGCATATTATGAAGAGGCATAACTAATATTGATGCTAAATATTTGATGGTAGGCTGGGGTAGGTTAATAGTGATATGATTAAATGTGGCCTGAGTCCTACAACTAATTATGGCTGTAGAATAAAAATTTAAGGGTCTTTATTTGACTACTAAAATGGTAAGTGTGGCTGCCAAAATCTTAATGGAGCACTGGCAGAACTGAAGGCACAGACCAGAATAAAACCTGATGTATCAGTAAAATTGGGTGGGTGGTATATCAACAGTCAATAGGAAGTCAAAAAGAATAAAACTGGAAATTGATTCAAATTTTATCACCTTTTACTTCAGAAACTGGGATCAGTGGATGCTGTGAAGAAGAAAAAAATCTCTCCCCAGGACTTCACAATGGCTATAAATTACCACATATCTACCTTGCTTTTGAAAGTCAGTTTTTTCTGATGTATAGTAATGCTGCATTGTATCAATTTTATCAAATATTGTTCTGAAAACCATGTTTTTATCCATATACATAATCATTAGAGTTGCATAAAGCAAATATGAAAGGCTTGCTAAATGGATCTTTTTTATTCTTCCAGTAAGGTGCTGGGTGTTCCCTGTGGGGAGCGGAGTGTCCTCTCTTCAGACATTAAGAACACACTAAAATCCTGCTTTTGGGGGAGGGTAGAGGCTAGCTTAAAGATCACTGGCAAAAACCAGCTGAAGTTCAATATGAAAGAAATAAAACCCTTGTACATGAAGTGGAGATGCACTTTATATCATTATTAGCAAGAGGCCATCTGGTCAGGCCAAGCCACAGCCTATTTGAATACAACATTCATCATGATATCAACCTTCCAGGCAGGTGAGAAGATAGTTCTCCATGATGAGATTATCACATCAGTACCTGGCCACATCTGCAGTTCATGCAGTTCAGATTGTCTCATATGCTCTCCATCTATGCCAGCTGGCAGCCCAGTGCAGTGGCAGACCTGTTTGGCTGACAATGCCCCCCCATTCTTGTTTACATCATAATGATGATGGCCATTACAGTCAGTGGAGGATAATGCTAAAGAAGACTGGAGGAGAGGTAGATGCAGTATTCAAAATTATTTATCATAGCTCATAGTTTCGTAGTAGTTTGGGGTAAAAAGGGACCTGAACAGATCATCTAGTCTGCCCCCCCCCACCACTGGTAGGAGTACACACTGGGATCACACAACCCCAGACAGGTGTTTGTCCAACCTCTTTTTGAATTTACCCAAGGTAGGAGCAAGGACCACTTCCCTAGGAAGTGGGTTCCAGATCAGTGAAATAGTGCCTTCTAATTTCTAAACTGAACCTATTCTCCAGCAGCTTCTGGCCATTGTTCCCCGTCACCCCAGGTGCTGCTGGGGGAATAGGGCCCTTCCTATTTGCTGTCGATCTCCCCTAATGAGTTTGTAGGCAGCCACCAAATCCCCCCTCAGCCTCCGCTTGCTGCGGCTGAACAGGTTCAAGTCCCTCAGCCTCTCTTCATAGGGCCTGCCCTGTTGCCCTCCAACCAAGAGGGTGGCCCTCCTCTGAACCCTCTCAGGGCAGGCCACATCCTTCTTAAAGTGTGGCACCCAGAACTGGATGCAGTACTCCAATTGAGGCCAGACTAGTGTTTCATAGAGGGGGAGTATCACCTCTCTGGACTGGCTTGAGATGCATCTTTGGATGCACGACAAGGTGTGGTTGGCTTTGCTGGCTATGGTCTAGTATTGGCAGCTCATGTATAACTTGGAGCCAGTAATGACTCCAAGCTCCCTTTCCACCTCTGTGCTCGCAAGGGGGGAGCTCCCCAGCTTGTATGTATGCTGTGGAATCCTTCTCCCCAGGTGCAGCACCCTGCATTTATCTATACTGAAACCCATCCTGTTACCACCGCCCACTTCTGTAGTCTGTCTAAATCTAATTGCAGCCTCTCTCTCTCCCTTCAAGTGTACCTATCTCTCCCCACATCTTGGTGTCATCAGCAAACTTGGACAACATTTTTTCCACCCCCTCGTCCAAGTTGCTGATGAAGATGTTGAACAGTGTAGGCCCCAGGACCGAGCCCTGGGGGACCCCACTATTCACATCCCACCAGGTTGAGTACAGCCTATCCTCCACCACTCTCTGGGTGCGCCCCATCAGCCAATTTTTGACCCATCCAACTGTGTAGCCACCAATGCCACAGTTGCTCAATTTATTAATGAGAATGGGGTGAGAGATGGTGTCAAAGGCCTTCTTAAAGTCCAGAAAGACTATGTCCACGGTGCCACCATCATCCAGGGATTTAGTTACGGGTGGATCATCAGTTAAGAGTGGATGCCTCAAAAATTACAGACTGACTGGAAAAGAATTCTCAAAAAAAAAGCCTTTAAGAATTGGTTACATTAGCAAGGTGCATATCATTTTGTTACCAATAATAAACTCAAGGTTGGCACCTTGCAAGAATCATCCTTAAAATCAAGGGGTGCCCATACATAAGCATGGAGGCTGCTCTGATGTGCTATAACTACAGTGCCTCCTGGGGAAGATCTTAGAAAAGTTTATTAAAGAGGCCATCCTTAATGGACTGGCTGATGCCAACATCCTAAGGGATAGCCAGCACAGGTTTGTTGCAGGTAGGTCTTGCTGACCAGTCTCATTTCCTTCTATGACCAGGTGACCTATCACCTGGACAAGGGAGAAGAGATTTATGTCATGTATCTTGA
>NW_017728992.1:13320367-13322258 GCF_001723915.1 Gavialis gangeticus
AGAACCTGATGGTGTTTAACACTGAAAAATGCAAGGTTCTCCACCTTGGGAAGGAAAACCTGCAGCATCCTTATAGGCTTGGCAGTGCTAAGCCAGCTAGCACTACGGAAGAAAGAGACTTGGGGATCATCATTAACCACAAGATGAACATGAGCCTGCAATGCGATGCTGAGGCTAGTAAAGAGACCAAAATCCTGGCTTGCATCCATAGATGCTTCTCAAGCAAATCCCAGGACGTCATTCTCCCCTTGTACTCAGCCTTGGGAGGCCGCAGCTGGAGTACTGCATCCAGTTTTGGGCTCCACAATTCAAAAAGGATGTGGAGAAGCTTAAGAGAGTCCATAGAAGAGCCATGTGCATGATCAGAGGTCAGGAAAACAGACCTTACAACGACAGGCTGAGAACCATGGGGCTCTTCAGCCTGGAATAGCGCAGGCTCAGGGGTGATCTGATGGCCACCTATAAGTTTATCAGGAGTGACCACCAGTACCTGGGGGAACATTTGTTCACCAGAGCGCCCCAAGGGATGACGAGGTTGAACAGTCATAAACTACTACAAGACTATTTCAGGCTGGACATAAGGAAGAATTTCTTTACTGTCTGAGCCCCCAAGATCTGGAACAGCCTGCCATCGGAGGTGGTTCAAGCACCTACATTGAACATCTTCAAGAGCAAATTGGATGCTTATCTTGCTGGGAACCTATGACCCTATCTGACTTCCTGCCCTTTTGGGTGGGGGGCTGGATTCGATGATCTTCAGAGGTCCCTTCCAGCCCTAATGTCTATGAATCTATGAAATCTATGAAACTACAGTATGATGTACTGTAACTACAGCACATCCAGTACAGCTGGGGCATAGTAATTACTGTGCTCCAGTAGCCTTCTGTGTTTCATGTATCGGTATCCCCACACTTAAATATGGTGGCAGGAGCACATGAACTAAAGCTCATCAAATTAGTTTTAGTGCAAGTGCCCCCACCATCATTTTTAAGCACAGGGATATTGATACACGAGATGCTGTGGTGCTTTAATTAAAGAGTGGTTCTCAGAGCTGCTCTAATTAAAGGGGTGCCCACCCTGCACCCACATATCCCTAGAGCATATGTAAAAGTGCCCAAAGATGTGGAAGCATTTACTGCACAAAGAACTTCTCAGTTTATCAGTTATGCTGCAGACTCTCTTAGTTATAGCCATTACATTACTTATACCTCATTACAGGGCTACATGATGTTGCCCTCTACAACTGAGGGACCATTTTCAAAATAAAGTTACTGCAATATCTTTTTTATAAAAAGGGATGACATAATGGTATCCAAATCAAAAGAAGCATTTGAAAAAGTATTTGCAAGTGTTTCTACTGATACATTTATCACAAACTGAGATCAGAGATATGTGTACAGACTAAAAGATAATAGACAAGAGGAACCTATGGAACTTTGCTATCCTGAAGACTTGTGAAGTAAACCCTGACCAGAACCAAATTATGCAGAATAGAAAAGATTCCAACAGAGAAAAGGCAAGACAAAAATGAATACCTGCTGTTGAAAAGGAAATCCTGATCAATCTGTCAAAGCAGCTCAGTTTGAAGGCATCTATTCGGTAAAACAGGTGAGAAAATTGACAATAGGAGGACTCTATCAGGATATTTAAATCACATCTCCGGTGCTGCTGGGACCACAGACTCTTAAGCATTCTCTGTCTACCTGTTCCTACTCACAGAGACTTACGAAAAAGAGGGGGCACTTCCTGTAGGTTACAAAGGACCAACTCACAGGATCATCATAAAATTCTAGTTTATTGGATGGATGCAAAAGTCAGACCATAAACCTTGGTGCTGATCCCCTCAAACATACACACATTCACACACACACACTCACAGTAGCTAACACAC
>NW_017728992.1:13327258-13337032 GCF_001723915.1 Gavialis gangeticus
TGTGTCAACATATACCTACCCCCATGCGTTGGAGTTCTCCATCAATGGCCAGTCGAGGCTTCTTTCAGTGTGATGTTGCTGCAGAAGGGGGTTGCCAGCTGGTCCTTCTGGCTAGACAGGCAGGGTGCTGGTCAGGTCAAAGAGGACACCATTGGGGGTCATTTTTCGCTGCCTTTTATCCCTCTATGGCAGACTTTGGTGACTCCCCAATTCTTGGGCTTACCCAATCCAGGGGTTATTGACCTTGAGGGACATCACTCTTGGTAGCTGCTGGATGGCAGCTGTCAGCCCCAGGGGTCACGTCCACACATACATGAAGTCTCAGGAGTCCATTGATGAATGTTGATTGATTCACTGCCATGATGAATAGAGCTCTGGAAGTGGTTGATCAGGAGGTATTTCAGCCCCAAGGGTCTGTTTCCAGTGTTGATTAGTTCAGATGGGGCCTTCTGTACCTTTAACAATGACATTTCCAGGAATTCCTGGCTCTTTATTGATTCTTTCTTTTCCTTGGTCTCTGATTTTGTAGGTGTTAATTGCTGCTCATTAACATGCTTATCCAGACTAGCTACTGTGTTACACAATCAACCATGATTCGTTCAGGGACCTGCTCCATACAGAGATTCCTGTCCTTGCTAACACTGCTACATGGTACAACTTACTTTTAAACTTAAAGTACATTAGTAAAAGCATCTACAAGCTCTATTATCACTACAGATATACCTTATATAAAAATAATAATGATATAAGAAAAGAAAAAGAGAGAGACAGGAAGAAAATGTAGAAAAGAGAAAACATCCCCAAAAGGGAGCAAATACTAAAAGAGGGGTTTTTGCCATATGGAGGAGCTTCACATGTGAGGGGGGGTGGGGCAGAGAAAAGGGTTTCTCGCTACATTCCCACCCCTGCAACCACTCATGAGATCTGCCTCCAACATGCTTGAGAACAGTTGTAGAAGACTGCCACTCTACAAATAATGACATTTCTCTTTCCTTTTTAAGGATCTTGATGTTCCACTAATCAATATAACTTTTCTTAGGGCAATTTTGCTATCTGCTAGCTGATCCTGTTAGCTTAAAGAGGAAAAGGAAGGTGAGTTAGATGAACATTAGACTCTGTCTTTGTTCTGTGCAGCTATAATTCTGCCTTTCAAAAACAAGGTACATATTATATTGCAGGGCATGTTATATATGAGGAAAAATGGTACTTGTGGTTACACGCTGTACACCTTCAATTTAAACTTGGAACAAAATGTACCAGTCGTTATGCATCCGACTCCCATTCCTGTTGTGGTTTACCACATATTTTCAGGCATGGACCAGGCAGGTATCACATGCTCAGGAGTGGGTACCTCAGGAACTCTAGAGGCCCAGTGCAGACATATGCTATGTTACCTACTCTAGTAACAAGCTGGCTGAACCTGTCCCTTGAAAAAACAGCCCCATCTTTACAAGACAGTTGCCTATTACTTTGAATCTGATCAGTAACTAGGACATGGGTTTATCAGAGACTAATTATGCCACACAGGTCCCTACCACATTACATTTAAGGTGTGATTAACCAGCTGATCATGCCTTAAGTTGTGCCCTAGCCACACGTTCAATTAATTCTTTTTCAATAATCCCTCTCAGTAGAAGATGATTATCTTATCTGTGGGTCCAAAGATGGCTGATAAGGTCTATCCAGGTTCAACAGTCTCTCTTGCAGTTTGGATATGTGTTTCCATGTGGTGTGGGTGGCACTGGATTCTTGATTTGGTCTGCAACATGCTGTTTTCTGCTTTTCCATCTTCTGCTGTAGGTAGGTTTCAAAGTACTGAGATCTGTGCAGCAGACTCTTCCTCCATTTGGGGCAGTCCTGGGTGATGGTCTCCCACGAGATGACATCAATGTTGTATTTTTTTAGTTGGTCTTGAGGATGTCTCTGAAGTGCTTTCTCTGCCCTCCTCTTGGCTGAGCTAGGAGAATAAAATTTGCTTTTGAAGTTTGGAGTCAGACATCTGGATAACATGCCTGGTCCAACAAAATTTAAGTCAGATCATTAATTCAATATTCATGGTGGTTTTTTGCAGGACACTAAAATTGTTGTGTCTGTCTTCCCACTGGATTCAGAGGATCTTCTGCAGATAGTGTTGATGGTACTTCTCCAACAACTTTATATATCTCCTGTATGTTGTCTATGTCTCAGCTCTGTATGGCAAGATGGGGATCATGGCTGCTTGATAAACCATGAGCTTGGTTTTGGATCTGATGTTGCAATCTTTGAACACCCAGTTCTTCAGGTGTCCGAAGGCTGCACTTGAACATTTGAAGTGATGTTGGATTTCTATGTTAACGTCAGCTTTCTGCAAGAGATGGCTTCCAAGGTATGGGAAATATTCAACGTTCTCCAGGGTCTCACCATGGATCTGGATTACTGGACCTGGGCACTGTTCCTTAAGACCTTGTTGGTGGAGGACTTTAGTCTTCTGAATGTTAAGTGTCAGTCCCATTTTCTTGTATGCCTTGGTGATTACCTGAAGGTCTGCTTTTTTGTGAGTACACGCTACAGGATCATGAGCATACTGGGGATTGATGATTGAAGTTGGAGTGGTCTTGGTTTTGGCAATGAGTTGTCCGAGATTAAACATCTTATCATCCATTTGGTAGTTTAGCTCCAGTCAGACTGGATGCTTGTTGGTGGTCAGATGTAGCATCGTGGCAAGGAATGATTGTTGGAGCGATGATGCAGCCTTGCTTAACTCCCATTTTAATCTCAAAGGGATCTGTGATAGATCCATTATTGAGAACCACCACTTACATACTCTCATGAGGCAGGCAGAGAATGGTGATAAATTTTGGTGGGCATCCATACTTCAGAAGAATCATCCACAACACTTCTCAGCTAACAGAGTCAAAAGCTTTTATAAGGTCAAAGAAGGCCATGTAGAGAGGTCTGTATTGTTTCCAGCATTTCTTCTGCAGCTGGTGAGCTGTAAGGGTCATGTCAGTTGTGCCTCTTGATGCTCAAAACCCACATTGAGATTCTGGGAGGAATCAATTAATGATATGATAGAACAAAGAATAAGCTATGAATTTATCCCATAACACCATTAATTGAACATATAGCTAAGTGCTTCCCTGTGGCTGAGAGCCCTGTCAGTTGATGGGGTGCCCCCATGTCAGCTGATGGGAATCCTAGCCTAAGGAGCACATGAGGTGCCCCCAAGGTGGCAAATACTACCAGCTATAGGCTCTCTGCTACAGGAGCTTGCTACTTACTGGTGCAGAGGAAGCCACTTGCAAACACTATTGGCTATAGCCTCCCTGTTGCAGGAGCTTGCTACTTAACTGGTGCGATTGGATCTGATGCTGGATCTCACAATCATGCCTCCTGCCATGCACGTATGGCATGGCAGGAGGTGCAATTGTGTGGATCATGCATCAGAACCCATCATGGCTTTACCTGACTATCTGGCAGGGGCCACAGCCTCATAATTTACCATACATGATAATATAGAGCACATGGGTTTATACTACAATTAACTGGTAGTAATTAACTGATGTACATGAGCTACAGAATCAACAGTGATGCCAAGAAACCATAAAGGGACATCATCTATGATGCAGTGATCAGAATGTTTAGCTGAAAGACAAGCAGTAAAATGTTTTGGTTTTTTGCATGGTGATCCAATGAAGTGGAAAACCTTGAAGTCTTGCCTGGGTTGTGCTCCCAACAGGGCAGAAATGTTCTGCTGCTACTTATATAGTTTATCCACTGAATATTAAATGTATACTGTAGAAAAGGCATTAAGGACAGCAGCCAGAAACCAGGGTCCTTGCTCTTTCAGCACCATATCTACTACCTGACTCTTTCCCTTTCTGGCTTAGATGCAGGGCCTAACCAAATCTAAGGCTAACACCAAATCCTTACATGCTAAGGCTAAGGCTGCTACCATCTAAGGCTAACACCAAAACCATAGATGATAAGGCTAAGGCTGCTACCATCTAAAGCTAACACCAAATCCTTAGACGCAGGGGTAGCAGTGGACATAGTCTTTCCAGACTTTCGGAAGGCCTTCAACACTGTCTCTCACCCCGTTCTCATTAAGAAACTGGGGGACTGTGGTGTCGACACCTACACAGTCAAATGGGTCACCAACTGGCTGGAGGGCCGCACCCAGAGAGTGGTGGTGGATGGGTCATTTTTGACCTGGAGGGATGTGGGCAGTGGGGTTCCCCGGGACTCGGTCCTTGCGCCCGCACTGTTCAGCATCTTCATCAGTGATTTGGATGAGGGGGTAAAAAGCACCCTGTTCAAATTTGCTGATGACACTAAGATGTGGGGGGATGTGGGCATGCAAGAAGGAAGAAATAGGCTACAATCAGACCTAGACAGGTTACAGGGGTGGGCGGATGAGAATAGGATGGGATTCAACACTGACAAGTGCAAGGTGATGCACCCGGGGAGGAAGAACCAGCACCATACCTACAGGCTGGGGAACTCCCTTTTCATCAGTACAGAGGCAGAAAAGGATCTTGGAGTTGTCATTGGTGCCAAGATGAACATGGGCCGGCAGTGTGGACACCCGGTCAGGAAGGCCAACCATACCTTGTCATGCATCCACAGATGCATCTCAAGCAGGTCCAAGGAGGTGATACTCCCCCTCTATGCGGCACTGGTCAGGCCACCACTGGAGTACTGTGTCCAGTTCCGAGCGCCACACTTCAAGAGGGATGTGGACAACGTGGAGATGGTCCAGAGGAGGGCCAGTCACATGATCAGGGGCAGCAGGGCAGGCCCTACGAGGACAGGCTACAGGACTTGAACCTGTTCAGCCTCCATAAGAGAAGGCTGAGGGGGGATCTAGTGGCCTGTTACAAACTAGTCGGGGGGGACCAGCAGGCATTGGGGGAGTCCCTGTTCCCCTGAGCACTACCAGGAGTGACTAGAAATAACGGTCACAAGCTGGCAGAGGGTAAATTCAGTTTAGACATCAGGAGGTGCTACTTCACTGTCAGGGCAGCTAGGATCTGGAACCAACTTCCAAGAGAAGTGGTGCTGGCTCTTACCCTGGGGGTCTTTAAGACAAGGCTAGACAATCACCTTGCTGGGGTCGTTTGACCCCAGTACTCGTTCCTGCCATGGCAGGGGGTCGGACTTGATAATCTGCTCAGGTCCCTTCCGACCCTACTACTAACTATGACACTATGGCTTGTAGTCCTTCACCTGGGCTTCACATACCTTTCCCTTCAAGAAGAGGGTTTGAAAGTGTTCTGAACAATGCCTAGTCCCTAGTCTAGTGATTAGAGCACTTTGTAGGGAAGCAGCAGGTACAAGTTGAAATGCCCCCTGGGTGAGGGTGGTCTAGAACATGTTTCTAACTTCCTATGTAAATTTGCTAACTTCTGGGCTCTGGAGCTAGAATGTAGGCACCTTTCCCACCAACTCCATTTCACTTAAAGCAGTTATGCCCATATTTGGGTGATCCTATTCTACCTCAAAGGGAAATAGGATACAAATTGTGTATAAAGGCTAAAAACCGCAACTTGTATGGCTACGTAACACTTAGGCACACAAAGGTAGAGCAGAATTTATACCTGAGTGATCTTGATTGAGCATGATTAATTTAATGTATTTTCTTGCATGCAATACACACTTTCCTCCAAAATCAGCTCCCCAAATCTGGGATGTATGTATCAAGCTGGGAAACTGATTTTCTGACTAGGATTGAAGCATCCTGCCTTGATTCTTGCTCCACAGCACAGCAGCATTATTATTTAGGCAGCTGAGGGAGTCAGTTGGCTTAATGGCCCATTGCTCTTCACTCAACAGGTATTGACATTCCTCTCTCCTTTTTAATGGTCTTGATGTTGCACTAATCATGCTAGCTTTCCTTGGGGCATTTTTTTCTATGCTAGCTTCTCCTGTTAGCCTATGGAGGAAAACGAGAGTGAGTCAGGTGAAGATTACACTCTTCCTTGCTCTGTACAGCCATTACTCTAGGAAAAAAAGATATTTTCTTCTTTTTCATTCTCCCTTTCAGAAACAAGTATGTATTCTATTGCATGTTATATGTGAGAAAATATGGTACTTGTGGTTACACACCTTCAACCTAAACCTGGAACAAAATCTGCTATGATTATGCCCTGTTTAAAACACAAGAAAAGAGTTTAATTTTGTTATTATATTGCCTACTAGAGCTAATATAGTACATAAGTGTCTTGGCAATGTGATTGAACAGAGAGGTAATTATCTTTGTTAGTCTGAAGTCAGGCAGACAGTAGGGCAACTTGGCACCTTGTTCAGAGAGGCCGGAGCTTTTGTAAACTACAGCCTACTTTGTCAAATGCTATGAATAGACTTGCAGAGAGCAGGGGTACTAAATAGAAAGGAATACATTCATTTAAATAAAGAAGACAGGGAAAAGGAGAGGAAAGGAGGGGCACTACTGAGAGACTGGAAGATGAATTGAAGAGATCAGAGGGGATAAACAGAGCAGTTAACCCTTTGAGGGGCATAAAGGTTTTAAAAGCTAGTCAAAATAATGAGATAAGAATCCAGAGTCTCTGTTGAGACATAATCTAGCCTGTGCATTGAGGTTAACCACAAAAGAAATGCCCTTTTCCTTTTGATTCCATGGATCCCACATGATCATGAACACTAAAGAAGTTACCTGTATCTTACTAAAGGATGCTACATTCTTAGATGCTTTTCTTGGTGACCTGCTCCCAGCACCCTTGATGTCCAGAAAACTCCTATTATTGTGGCCACATCCCTACAATTACTAGAAAACATTGGCTGGTCCTTTACATACCAAAATATGGAGCTAGGGATTTTTTTCAACACCAATGGTTTTCCCTCAGACAGTAAATTCTTTCCAAAAGCTCTCATGACATTTTAAATGAGTAACCCCAATAGCATCAGGTTCCATTGGAGACAGTTGGGAAAATTCTTTGTGACTACCCAAAGCAATCATTTTTTTCTTCTTTTAGAGCAGCAGCAAGGGGTTATCTTTGATCAGATTCTAAGGCTGTGTTCAGATTTACCAAAAAAAACAGACGGTGGTACACTTTGTAAAAGGCTTAAGCAGGGCAGGGTGGTATCTTATAAACTAAAAAGGAAGTAGTTGGGAATATCCAGCAGACCCCAATCAAGTTCAGATATGCTCAGGCATGTGTTGTATGCTTAAAAGCATATATCAATAAATCACCCCAAAATCACAAAAAATGAAGGCAGAAAGCCATGTAAATTTGCACCTTATCATCTAACTAAATCAGGGATGCGTCATAAGTTTTTGTAAGCAGCAGTATACTTCATCAGATGCTAAAAAATAAACATAGTGTATTTTATTTTCATATATTTAAGTGCATTCCATGGTTAACCAATCAGGTTTCTTAATGCCTTTGTTTTTTGACAGAGATAATTCTGAAAAGGCTGAACCTATTTTCAAGCGCTGGTCATTTAACTGGGGTGTAGGTTGTAGCTGTGTTGGTCTAAGGACATAGGCAGACAAGGTTCTTTGGGTGAATCTGATATCTTTTGTTAGACCAACTTAAATAGTTGGGGGAAAAAATTTGTGGCAAGTTTTGGGGTTTAAACTATTTAAACTACCTATAAGCTTTCAGGTCATTTAACTCTCTGAGTTCTTCCTCCCTGCTGACTGCCAAGTTAAAGAGTTGGATGAACCTCTCCCAGGGGCTGATTCTGCTTCTATTCAAAAAGGAAGAGGATTATTTGAGTTTTTTCCCTTTCCCTGCCTGGAAAATTCCAAGTATTTCTGAAGTACCTCCTGGTAAAAAGTTAACCTGTTCACTTTCATCACAGAATCCAGCTAACCTGATGATATGATGGTCTTGATATTTTCTTCACCAGCAGAGGGCTCTCTCTTTTGTTGTAGCTGGTGGTTTAGAATCTGATCTTACTGCGGGTTTTTTATAGGGGGGGTTTTCAGCATATTTCTTTAACAATTACTTGAAATCCTGGCTCACATCCACAAATGCAGGCATGTGTGATTTGTGGCACCAGAAACCTCTTTGCGGCGCCACAAACTGCATGCCTTGCATGTTTAGCTATGCACCAGGCTGCTAATTTGAAGCATGGCAGCAAAACTTAGCTACTGGGATTTCCTGGTACAAAAAAAAAAAGCCCCAATTTCTATTTATTTATTTATTTATTTATTTTTAAGTGGGGCACAGCATACAAAAGTAGTGTGCACTCAAAAGTAGAGTAGGCTGCCTGCTCCCCATCACCATGTGCCGCTTCCCAACTGGTGGGGGCACAGGGTGCCTCAGCCAGTCTTCCCCACAGCACATGAAGCCCAGATTGGAGGGACTGGGCACAGCCAGTTTGCTCAAAGGGGGGCAATTTGTCCCTTAACAAAACACGTGTCAGAGTGCATCCTGCTGCATAAAGTAGCGGCACAAATTTGTGCTGCTACTATTTGTATTACTGTAAGTGCACACCCCTGGTCATCTAGACATGGCCTTAGTTAGTAAGGATAACATGGTTTAGCAAAGGACCAACAAAACATTGGACTGTTTTATAATCTGTTTCTTTCATTTCAGAAACTGGTTTTTACACTCCCATTTTTTAATGAACACTTAAGTAAGCTTTTTTAATAAGCTTGCTTTGTGGAAGCCGTCTCAGAAGTAGTGCTTAACACTTTCTAAAGAAAAGTTCTCTTGCAACCATAACAAAGTCATCAGGCCTAGCATACCAAATGTCCTTCTTTTGATTCAGTGTGGTTTTAATTATGTTTCTAGAATGGCCAGATTTATCCATATTAATGTCAGGAAGATAGCTTTTCTTAAAGCAAGGCTTATTAAAAATATTACTTACACACACACACACACACACACACAGAGTATATATGTCTTCTAGTGTATACAGGCAGTCACTCTAAAGGGAAAAAAACCTTGTAGGGTTTTTTCAGCCTTTGGGTGTTTGGGTACTGAAGTGTTTTGAAATTTGACTTTCTTCAGGGTTCTTCTGAAATTTGCCTAGATATGAATGCATGCCCTCTCTTTCAGAGAATCCCTTCATGTCCTACTCTTTTTTTTTTCCCCAGATAGAGCCTCCATCAATTCTGTCACACACCAAATGACTGTTAAAACCCTCTCTTTCTGAATGCATGCATCAATTAAAGTGCCTCATTTCTGCATAAAAGCAGTGAACAGTTACCTCTCTACCCTGTATGGTAGAACAGGGTCCTTTGGGGAACACATTTTGACTTTGTCTATGTTGGCCCCAAAATGTTCATACATAATGTCAGCCTGCCCCAGAAGGTACCTTATGCCCAGAAGGTACAAAAAGGCATAAAATGGTGAAACAATAGTAATGAATCTGTTCTACAGGCTGTGGTTTATAGTATATGCTGATAGCATTTATCTGCCTTGCAAGATGGGTGTTTGTAAGGGCCAAATCCAGTGGCAAGTAGTTTTACATAAAGAAACACATGACCAGCAATCATTAGCTAACATCACCTTCCATTCTTTTTCCTGTATCTTCTTTATCTCCAAGATTTGCCCTGGAGTTTGCATGTCCATATATCTTTGTAATCACTCACCCTTTGTAGCACCACGCAATCCCCACATTACTCTGAGAAACACTGGTCATTTTATTTAATAAATCTGAAGTATTTACATCTTCCCAGAAAAAGGGAGGGGTAGGAGAGAGAGTTTAACTCCAGAGCACTCAAGCACAGTGGTCCAATATCACCAGGGCCTGTCTCTCACCCCATTCTCATCTGTCTCTCACCCCGTTCTCATTAAGAACCTGGGGGACTGTGGTGTT
>NW_017728992.1:13337135-13345204 GCF_001723915.1 Gavialis gangeticus
GCTACGGGACCTGAACCTGTTCAGCCTCCACAAGAGAAGGCTGAGGGGTGATCTAGTCACATGTTACAAACTAGTCAGGGGGGACCAGCAGGCATTGGCAGAGTCCCTGTTCCCCCAAGAACTACCAGGAGTGACCAGGAATAACGGTCACAAGGTGGCAGAGGGTAGATTCAAGCTAGATAGCAGGAGGCGCTACTTCACTGTCCGGGCGGCTAGGATCTGGAACCAACTTCCAAGAGAAGTGGTGCTGGCTCCTACCCTGGGTGTCTTTAAGAGGAGGCTAGAGGTACACCTTGCTGGGGTCGTTTGACCCCAGTACACTTTCCTGCCATGGCAGGGGGTCGGACTCGATGATCTACTCAGGTCCCTTCCAACCCTAGAAACTATGAAACTATATCCTACAGAAAATTGTGGATGGTACTGCCCATGGCATCAATTACCTGAGTGAAGGACATCGCTTTGCCCAAATGAGCAAGCCAAAATGATTGAAAGTAGTCATAAGTATAAACTTCTAGATGTTCCTCATCTTCTTGACCATTGTCTCATGTGTTCTTTGGTCTCAGCCAAAATAATGACACCTCGTCCTTCAGAGGAGGATGTGAGGGGCATCCTGTGGCCATTCCTTGTAACCCAGAATGGGAGGAACCTGAAGTCATTTGCTGTGGTGTAAGTCAAAGTGGATGCATGTCTCTTTCCTGTTAATGTGACCACCTTCTTAATATATTTTTAATCTTTTTTAAAAAGCATTTTGCATTTGAGTATTTTGCTAGTCTCTCCTTCAGTACTTCATGCATCATCCACCTTTCCCCCTACTCCTCATCACATTATCAGGATTCACAGCAAATACACATTGCTCTCCACTGTCTGCCCCCTGCCCTATCTAACAAACAATCCCCAGATCTCTATTATTTCATTTTAAGGACTTACTCTGCTTTGGAGAATCTTGTTCTTGAAGCAGCTCAAAAACTAAATACTTCATCCTTTAATTGCTTCTCTGTGAGCTACAGACTACTGTTGTTACAAGGATATCTTTCCTCATTTTCCACAACTTTCATCCTTAGCCCCCAGGGTTTGGACGGTACCCCTTGTAAAGAAAAGGCCTTTAACTTTCTAGATGCTTAGAAATGTATAAGATGTCTGGGATTATGGAGCGTATATTTGATAATTACCCCAGAAATGCCGACTTGATTAGACTCTGGATAATCCAGTAACACATTCTTTACATATCATTTTTAAAAGGTTGGATGAGTATCGTTCTAAAGAATGCACTGCATTCAAAAGCTTGTCTAAGTCTATCCCAACAATGCAGTTGGTCCAATAAAAGATACCACTCACAAAAATCCTTGCTTTGTTCATTCTAAAAACTACCTGTTTATTTCAAATACAAGACTACAGAACTACACATTTCAAACTATTTTTGAGTGAGAAAAAACCCCCAAAATGTTTAGCTTAATAATAACATCTGGCCCTTTAAATATAAGAAAATATTGCTTTATGCAATACAAATCACCATATTTTAAAAACATATAGCACTGAAGTGTCTGTCTTTAGTAGCGGCAACAATTTTTAAATTATTTTAACACTTGGATATATTTAAATTTAAAACAAACTTTAAAATATTGTCATTTCAGAAAATAACCTAATTTACTGCTTCCCAGAGACACTTTATAGACATAATCAAAAGTCCCAGGCACTCTGCTACTAACGTTAGCCACTAATTAAAATACATTTTAATAATGTTAGTGTTTTGATGTATGCTATAGCACAGAATTTCATATGGCATTATTAATATAACTCATATTAAAAACTTGGAGGTTAATGGGAATAAACATATTGTCTTGAAGTTGCTCCTCTTGCCGCAAAAATGTAATAAGACAAGTTATTTCAGAGGTGCAATATTATCAACAACAAGAGTGTGTACAACAGCAACAAGAGTGAAGATTATCAAGAGTCAATAACAACACCTTGAAGTTGATTGCTGTCTTGGTTGATCTACATTATAAAGAAAAAACCCAGGAAAAAAACAATTTCTTTCAAAGCTGAAGTTGAATTCTGTAAAATACTAAACGACTTGCCAAAATGTGTCAACCCTTGAGAAAAAGAAAGCCTTGCCATTGTTATATTCAAAATATAAATACAAACAGTGTTAAATACTCTCATGTATAAAACATGACGCTTATGGATTACATAAAAACGTATTTTCTCTTCCTACTTCATTGTCTCCCATTGAGATGAAAGCCCTACATCAAACTACCTCAGCAACCATTCTTAATTTCTTTTTGGCAGCATGCCCAGTTCCTTCTCTCCCTCTCATACAGTTGCGTGTGTGTGTGTGTGTGTGTGTGTACATACATACATATACATACACACACACACACCCCTATTAAAAAGAAACACCATTTGTAACAAACTCAGAAAAACAGCTGTTCAAAATTAATCCATATGAGGGTTCCCCCAAAAAACACATTTTTTTAACTTAGCAATTTCCTATCATTAACTTTTCTTCAGAAAAGATTGTAGTATAGCACTCTCAGAGCATGTCTAAATGAGTGCATGTGCACTTTGCAGCACCTCAAAGGCCCTTGATGCACCACAAAATGCATGCAGTGCATGTCAGAAGGTTCTCTGTGCTGCGTATTTGCAGCTCAGAGCCAAATTTAGGTACTGGGAAATCCAGGTATCTAAAAAAATAATGGGTTAGAAAACTGTAGGGTGGCACACGTGGCTGCAGCATGCACCACCCAAAACCAGAGCCTCAATGGCCAGAGCCCAGCTTCAACTGTCAGCCAGACTCTGTGCACTGGGATTGCCACTGCTGGAGGCCCCCAGGACTGTGGATAAGGCTGCGGGGGCCATCCCAGGTGCTGGCTCCAGCCTCCCCTACTCTGCCTGGGCCAATGTGCCGCACACGAAAGCACGCTTGCAGGGGCATTGCTCGGAGACAAGTAGCAGAGGTACAGCTATGTGCCACTGCTGTTTGTCCCCAGCGAAACACATGTGCCTGCTCATCTGGCTTAGAAGGGGTTCTGGAAAATGTGGCACAAATTTTTTTCTATGTTAAGTGATTCTAAAAAAGGCCATCTGGTTGGAGAATATCTTAGAGATAACTTTTGATTGCTTAGACAGTAAGGAAGGGTTTTTATCATGCTTCCAAAATCAGAGTTATTCCCTCCTGGCTAGCAATAATGGGTGGGGTAAGCTGCTTTGCTTTCTCTGACTTTTTCCTCCTTTGTATACTTTTTAAAAACTCTCAAACATCTTAAAAATCTGTCTGTAGAACAACTGTGTCCTGCAAGCCTGTAACCAACTCTATGTTCATGTTTCCTCTTGATTTTTTGGCCTTTGTGCAATTATTTAATAGATTTTATTTAGAACTGCACTTAGGAAAATGTTTAATATGTATTTTATATCATTATGTATATATTGTATAATTCTTTTTTTCCCTAATTTTTAGGAAAACATATATGTTTGTGTATACCATATATAAGATATACATAAACATACACATATATATGTGTGTATATATCTGTGCGCACACACACGCAAATTATACATATATATATATATATTTATATGTATACAGTGTATAGGCATGTGCGTGTATACTTATGTCCTCCCTTCAGCATCTTTACAAACTTTGCCAATACATGGAGCAGTACAGCGTCATCGTTCATTCCTGGTTGGCATTTTCCCTCCATAAAAACCAGTTTGGCGATGACTATATATGAATTCTGTCCATCAAAGCAGTGGTTAGCCTCTAGGTCAGACTGACCTCAGTTGTATATGCATGATTTACTTTGCCACTCTGCCATTTGTCTGTCTTTTGCACTGTCCCACTATCTTAATAACTTTGATTATAACCAATCTTGTACTTTAATTTTTCACCCTATTTGCCTTTTCTCATCTTCATTAGTCTTAAAATCATTTAACTTTTTACTTGTCATTTTTCAAAGAATTTTCATCTCTACTACCTCCAGTCTTCTGGTGGCTGTTCACTTACTTCAGTTGTTTCTTTTCTGTACAATCACGGAAAAGTAGAGCTGGAAGGGACTTCAGGGGGTCATCTAGTCCAATACCCTGCTCAATGCAGGAAGACTCATCCATGTCTAAAGAAGTTTGTCTAACACAGGGGTGGGCAAAATACAGCCCATGGGCCAGATCCTGCTCACCAGGCACTTTCATCCAGCGCACAACTCACACCAACTAATTGTACCCCACCCAGACCTTCCACGCACAAGGGTGGCAATGAAGTGCCCATGTATACACAAGCCCCCAACTTACACTATTGCACCTTGCTCTCACCCACAGAGCCTTGAGCCCACACCCAGATGTTTGTGGGGTGTGAGGAAGGGTGGGGGGCCTGGGGACTTCCTTACACTCCCCCCCACCACATGGTACACAGGTCTGGCAAGCAGCAGCAGCAGTAGGCAGAGGTGCTCATGCCCAGTGTAGGTGACCAGCATGAAGGCTGAAGGCAGCTGGCTTCAGCACATGAGGCTTGCCTCCTGTGCCGTGTGAGTGCAGGGGCTGTACATGCATGGCAGGGAGCACCAGCAATAGAAATGGCCCAGTGGGGGTGAACTCCTTGCCATGATTTGCAGCACTGGTCAGAGCCACACGCTGCCAGGCACCAGTGCCTGTGCTGGGCATAAGCATCCCAAGCGCCCCTGCCTGCTGCTGTGCCATGGGGAAAATGTAGGGGGGATCCCCACCCCTCACACTTACAGCCTGGTCCCACAACCCCCTGAATATACACAACCCCACAAAATACTCTATGTCTCCCTCATACACACACATTATACAAGACTAAGAATTTATTTTTGAGTTATTATGCAATCACCTCTATATACACTATGCAAACACATATCATGACAATCAAATTTTTATAATAAAATTAAAATATGTCATAGTAGGTGT
This sequence comes from Gavialis gangeticus, assembly GCF_001723915.1. Lineage (NCBI taxonomy): Eukaryota > Metazoa > Chordata > Crocodylia > Gavialidae > Gavialis > Gavialis gangeticus. The sequence continues at coordinate 13,342,053 of NW_017728992.1, forward strand.
TTGACTTTTAGTGTATGATTTGGTTTTTTTCTGGTTTAAGAAGGCAATTCCCCTCCCAAAAGGAGTATTTCCTGGGGGAAAGGGGAAGGACTTCTGGTGGCAAAGGTCAGGGGTTAGGGCTGGGACTTCTGGCCCCAAGATAGCCAGGTGGCCCAAAGGGGGTGGGGCAACTGGCAAGGAGTGGAGCTACCCATGTGGTCCTCAAAAGCTCACCGAACCTAGTTAAGTGGCCCTCCGCACAAAATAATTGCCCACCCCTAATGTAACCTGTTCTTAAAGATTTCCAGGGAGGGAGATTTCACAACCTCCCCGGGTAATCTGGTCCAGTGCTTAACCACAAACATAATAAAAAAGTTTGTCTGAATATCCAACCAAATTACCCTTGTTGCAATTTTGGACGGCTACTTCTTGCCCTGTCCCCTGTGTCCACAGAGAATAGCCTATCACTATCCTTTCAATAACTAACTTTTAAATATTTGAAGATTTATTAAATTCAGCCTTTCAGTCTTTTCTTCTCTGAACTAAATAATCTCAGTTCTTCCAATCTTTACTTATAAATCTTGTTTCTTAGACTTCTAGTAGTTTTTGTTGCTTTCCAATAGACACTTTCCTATCTATCTACATCTCCCTTGAAGTAAGATGCTTAAAAATTGACAGTTCTTCAAGAGAGAGTAATAAGTTCCATTACATAAAGGAATAACTTCATGCTCTGCATCAAAGTAAACTTTGAGAGTTGGTTTGTTTGGTTTGACTTCTGTAGATAAATTCAAACATTTCTTGAGCCCCATTTGGTTTTTTTACTTGAACAAGGTGCAAGAAATTAAGGCCATTTGGAAAGTGTTGAGGAAGGGTTATTCTGACCCAATAACGTGTTGATAAAATTACCAGTCAAATACTTTAAAATAAAAGTTTTGAATTAACAATGTATAAATAATAAAATACATGTGGAACAATACAATGTTGAATGTATGAAAGTCTGTCAATTCATGATTAAGATTCAATGCTAACTCTCAAAGCAGGAAACATCTATTCTATTCAGCAAGAAAAGTTCCTGGGTGAAATCTGATATTACGTGCATGCAATACTGCTTCCTAAGACTGTAGGAAGCAATATCCCTTTCTACAGTCCCTTCCTTCTGTGGCTGTTCATAGTTTTACCAACAAAGTTTACCATAGTTTTGAAACAAGGGACTTTCTAAGTTTTCACAACTGCTATTGAGTATCCTATTGGTTGCAGTAAAGTTACCAAAAATTAAACCTATTTCACTATGATGTATTTTGAGAAACTTGAGGACTAATGCGTCCCTTCAACTCATTAGCTTAGCACTCTAAACAGCATACCAGAGAACAGCCCAGGGCAAGTTTTCAAGCTGGCCACTTGGGCAGCCATGAGAGGGAAGTCTTTAGGAGATATGTAGAGCCAGGAAGAAGGGAATGAATCAGAGGATGTGTGACAGCACTGTGGCTGCTGGCTTGGAAGGAAAAAGTCCCTTAGTACTAGCATGCCTGCTGAGTACCCTAGTCACTGAGTTATGGGAAAAAGATGGACATCTACCCACCCCTTTTGCTGTTCCTGAAGCTAAATCTAGTAATCACAAGTTCTGGATCTCTCTGTGCACACTCAGTCTGTACCAATGTATAGCTGTATAGTTATTCATGCACAAAAGGCTACACTTCCAGGAATAGAATACCTGTGGTTTTTAAGTACCAAAAATACCCTGTAGATGACTAAAAAAACATAGACTGCCTGCCTATGAAGGAAGAAAGTTTTAGGGTGTGAAAGAAAGAAAAGAGAATAAAAGTAATAGAATCATAGAAAATCAGCATTGGAAGAGACCTCAGGAGGACATCTAGTCCAACCCCCTGCTAAAAGCAGGACCGTCCCCAACTAGATTATCCCAGCCAAAACTTGCTCTAGCCAGGTTTTAAAAACCTCCAAGGATCAAGATTCCACAACTTCTCTGGGTAGACTGTTTCAGTGCTTTACTACTCTCCTAGTGAGAATTGTTTTACTAATATCTAACATAAATTTCCCTTGCTGCAATTCGAGATCATTGCTCCTTGTTCTATCATGTGCCACTACTGAGAACAGTCTATCTTTATCCTCTTTGGCACCATTCTTCAGGTAGTTGAAGGCTGCTATTGAATCCCGCTTCAGTCTTCTCCTATCCAGATTAACTACGTGCAGTTCCCTCAGCCTCTCCTCAGAAGTCATTTGTCCCAGCCCCCTAGCCATTGTTGTTGCCCTCCACTAGACATTGTCCAATTCGTCTACATCCTTTCTAAAGCGTGGGCTCAAAACTGAACACAGTACTCCAGATGTGGCCTCACCAGTGATGAATAGAGGGGAATAATCATTCCCCTCAATCTCCTGGCAACATTCCTACTAATGCAACCCAGCATGCCATTAGCCTTCTTGGCAACAAGGCCACACTGCTGGCTTATATCAGCTTATTGTCCACTGTAACCCCCAGGTCCTTTTCTGCAGAGCTACTGCTTTGCCAGTCAGCCCCCAGTCTATACCATGAATGAGATTTGTTGCATCCTAAGTGCAGGACTTCTCACTTCTCCTTAATGAACCTTATAAGATATCTTTTGGTCCAATCCTCCAACATATCTAGGTCTCTTTGTATCTAGCCCTACCCTCCAGCATATCTACTACTCCCTGCAGCTTGGTGTCATCTGCAAATTTGCTGAGGGTGTACTCCATCCCTTCTTCCATGTCAGTGGTCGTCAACTGGGGGCACACATACCCCTAGGGGTACTTAAAAGGGTCATAAGTGATTCAGGGGGGGTTTCCACTGCTGTGTGCATTTCAGCAGAGGCCCAGGGATCACATGTCCCCCCCCCCCCCATCTGTGCATGAGGCAGAGGTGGCTACCACTGCATGCTGGGCTTTGCGCACCACTGCAGCTGCCCCAGGACCAGTGTGATGCCACATGCCTGACACCAACAGGCTGCTCTGTACCCCCTGCCTGCCCAGCGGTGGGATACACATGGCATCACACCACTCCCAGGGCAGCAGCAGCAGCACACAAAGCACAGTGCACAGTGTCAGCTGCCTCTACCCCAAGCACAGATCGGGGAGGCATGTGCCCCCAAGGCCTCTGCTGGGGTGCGTGCAGCAGCGGGAGTCCCCCCCCCCCATGCCCC
>NW_017728992.1:13350204-13357033 GCF_001723915.1 Gavialis gangeticus
GGGAGGCATGTGCCCCCAAGGCCTCTGCTGGGGTGCGTGCAGCAGCGGGAGCCCCCCCCCCCCCATGCCCCTAGATGAGCTGCCCGGGCTCCAACTGTCCCATGATGCAGCTCAGCCAGGGCTCCATTCACCCCAGCCCCTGCCCCTGTCTGTGACCCACTCCCTCCCTCACCATGGGAGCCTCAATCTGCCCACCCCCCCATGGCCCTTTTGCCACCCCCACAAACTTACCTGCTGGGGAGGTGGCTGCGTGCATGCACACACACACTCAGCCCCCCCAAAATAATTTTAATATAAAGGGGTACATGAGCTGAAATGTCAAGACAGAAGGGGTATACTTGCTAAAAAAAAGCTTGAAAACCCCTTCTACCCTCTCTTCAAGATAAACACTATATTTGCCCTTTTCCAGTCATCCAGGATCTCCCCGCTCACCAAAAGTTTTCAAAGATAATGGTCAGAAGCTTTGTAATCACATCAGCAAACTTCTTCAGCACCCTTAGGTGCATTGCATCTGGCCCCATGGATTTGTACACATCCAGCTTTTCTAAATATTCCATAACCTGTTCTTTCACCACTGTTGGCTCCTCATCTTCTCCCCAAACTGTGCTGCCAGGTGCAGTAGTCTGGGAGCTGACCTTGCCTGTTAAGACTGAAGTAAAAAAGGCATTGGGTATGTCAGCCTTTTCTACATCATCTGTCACTAGGTTGCCTCTTCCATTCAGTAAGAGACTCACCCTTCCCCTAATTTTCCTTTTGTTGTTGACATACTCGTAGAAACCCTTCCTGGTACCCTTCATGGTCCTTGCTAGCTCCAACTCCAGTTGTACTTTGGCCTTCCTGATTTCATCCCTGCATGCCCAAGCAATACTCTTATACTCCTCCCTAGTTGTTTGTCCAATTTTCCACTTTTTGTAAGCTTCCTGTTTATGTTTTAGCTCATTGAAGAGTTCTCTGCTAAGCCAAGCTGGTCTTCTGCTGTATTTGCTAGTCTTCCTGCGCCTCAGGATGGTTCATTCCTGCCCCCTCAGTAAGGTTTCTTTAAAATACAACCAGCTCTCCTAGACTCCTTTCCCCCTTAGAATGGCCACCCAGGGGATCCTGTCCATCAGTTCCCTGCGTGATTCAAAGTCTTCTTTTCTGAAGTCTAGAGTCTTTACTCTGCTACTCTCTTTCCTTCCTTCCTTTCCTCAAGATTTTGAACTCAATCATCTCATGGTTGCTAATGTCCAAGTTTCCATCCACTTCTACATTCCCAACCAATTTGTCCCCATCTATGAGCAGCAGGTCAAGAAGAGCACAGCTTCTAGTTGGCCTCTTTAACACTTGCACCAGGACATTGTCCACAAAGCTCTTCAAAAACTTCCTGGATTTCCTATGAACAGATGTATTGCCCTCCCAGAAGTTGGCAGGGTGACTGAAGTCCCCTATCTGAACCAAAGCTTTTGATAGAGAAACTTTCACTATCTCTTTGAAGAAAACCTCATCTACCTCATCCTCCTGGTCTGGTGGTCTCTATATAACAGACACCCACCATGACATCACCCTTGTTCCTCTCCCCTCTAGCCCAAACCAAAAGACTTTCAATAGGTCTATCTCCAGTTTCATACTGGAGCTCTGAGCAGTCATATGGCTCTTTAACATAAAACCAAAGTCAACAACGTAACACCAACAACAAAGACAACAGTAAATATCTTCCAGGAGCTTTTCTAGGTAAAAAAATAGGAAAAGTTACAATTAAAGAACAAGGTTTTACCTTTTAGAATTACTAATTTGCAATAACGATCAGTACACTCACCTGCTGCTGATGAGGACTCCAACATGCCAGGTAAATTTGTTTTAACACCAGCACATGGTATATTCTGTAACTCTCACTGTACAGTCTGACAGAATCTGTCCTGACTATAAAATTCAAGGTGTGGATATTTGTCTCATCTGTCATCTTATCTTATGTCATCATAGTCAGCCATCCAAAGAAACCATCACCACCTACTCCACCCTGACCTCCCAACCCATGATGATTTTCAGGAAAGAACTGCTTCTTTTCCCTGCACTACTAAAATGCTACACCCACATGCTGCTGTATGAGCATCCTCTCCTCATTCCTCAGCCTGCCCAATATGTAGCCCAGCATTTTATCTGGAGCCAATCATTGTAACACTGAGACTTTACAGGAAAAGAGGCAAGGATAGAAGGAAATGCTGCTGCAGATATCTCTAGATGAAAGGAGGAAAAATGCTGCAGTGTGGGGCGGGACTAACAATATAGAAGGCCCTACTTCAACGTTTTTTGTTATGGTTCCTATAAATATTACCTGAATTCCCATGGGGTTTGATGTTTCACCATCCTAGTTTATACATTTCATACAATAATATGCACACACACAAACACACACACACACACGTATAGATGCATAACTGGATATTTTTAAAATTGTCAAGTCTGAATTTCTTACATCAAGCCCTACAGTATTTAAGTAAATAGGAAAAAATTAATGCACAGTTTCAAAAGGGGGGGGGGGGGGGAGGAAGGGGAAACCTAGTAAAATGCTAATTCTCTAAGCCAAAATGCCTTATTAGAACAAATTTAAACTTTCCAGACATTTAAACTCTGCACTGATTTGAGTCTAAGCATGATAAATTTCAGGCTTAGAATGCTTTAACTATGAATTCTACAATCATTCTTTGAAAAGGTGAAGGTAATGCTAGGGGTGAGTAGACAGGGGTTAAAAACAGGACAAACCCTATCATGATTCAGCAGTGCTATTTTGTTTCCTGGGGAGTTAATGTTATCATATTCATGCAATTGTACAGGGACCTAAATTCACGAACCTACTGCTGCATTATTTGGGGAGACCAGGTCTGAGCATGGATGACACTTTGTAAAACAAATGGTCTGCTTCTTTCCCTCCTGAATTGAGAGGCTTTGTGATCTTTGTGCCTTTGAAGGGTGTTTCATGTGTACACTTGTGGAGCAATTTCATGAACAGCAGCACTCTTATCCTCATCAAAGCACCTTCTGTTATCTCCTGGAGACTAAGCAAGGCAAGAGAAGCTTGCTGTGTGATCTCGAAAACCAATTCAAAGCAACATGATCTGTCACCATCAATGAGACTTGGGAAATCATACTGGAAGGAGGAAGCTTATCTCACAGCTAGAAACCTGCCTGCCTCAGCATGATTGCACATATACACAAGGGCAGATGCAGGACTGTCATCTAACAATGTCACACAGAAGTAGGATATAATTCTTCTTATTAATGTATTTTTTTTATTTATAAGCTAGAGATATACTTTTATCCCTTGGCTTAGAACCCCATCCCCCCTTTTGATTCCAGGGGTTCAGGGTCAGAATTAATATGATGGATCAAACTAAACATTGTGGAGTATCTGACGTCTGTGTTTGAATTTTAAAAGGTGGGTCCACCTTTAGGATTATAAATGATTTGCAAAGTGCCAAATTTCCCCCAATCTCCTGCCATTTCTCAGAACCAGTATTTCATTCTCTCTAATGAACAAAAACTCCCCCTCTGTGCGGTGCTGGTCAGGCCGCAGCTGGAGTACTGCATCCAGTTCTGGGCACCGCACTTCAAGAGGGATGTGGACAACATGGAGAGGGTCCAGAGGAGGGCCACCCACATGATCGGGGGGCAGCAGGGCAGGCCCTATGAGGAGAGGCTACGGGACCTGAACCTGTTCAGTCTCCACAAGAGAAGGTGGAGGGGGGATCTAGTGGCCTGTTACAAACTAGTCAGAGGGGACCAGCAGGCATTGGGGGAGTCCCTGTTCCCCCGAGCACTACCAGGAGTGACCAGGAATAACGGTCACAAGCTGGCAGAGGGTAAATTCAAATTAGACATCAGGAGGCGCCACTTCACTGTCAGGGCGGCTAGGATCTGGAACCAACTTCCAAGAGAAGTGGTGCTGGCTCCTACCCTGGGGGTCTTTAAGACAAAGCTAGACAATCACCTTGCTGGGGTTGTTTAACCCTGGTACTCTTTCCTGCCATGGCAGGGGGTCAGACTTGATGATCTGCTCAGGTCCTTTCCAACCCTAACAACTATGAAACTATGAAAAAAAAGGAAAAGAAAAATAAAAAAGAAAGGAAAAAGAAAATGATCAGCATTAATTTTGAACTTCCATTGCCTACACTCATTTCTTGCCATTTCCCTGAAAATCTGATTTTATTATTGATCTCAATTTTTTTTATTCATAAGAGAGTGGAAAAATACTTTTGATAGAACTATTATGTCTCATCTTAGCTCCCTACTGCTGCTGTATCTTTACCCAACAACCTGTCTCTGTTTCAGCTGACTTTCTGCTGGCTGAAGTAGCACGAATAGTTAGCTCTACATTTAACAGGTCAATCCCCTAGCTATTTACCCACTAAGGTCAGTTTTGGATGCTGTTCTCCAGCTGCTGAAATTCTTGCAACCAGTTGGTGTTTTTCAAGTGACTGGTATGTAGGTAAAGATTTTTCATCATACATTTCCCGCAGTTTGACTGGCACTGATTTCTTCATGCTCCTAAAGCTGGAAACTAAACTACCTAATGAAAAATCTATGAGTGCCTTTGTAAAATTCTTTATAGGCCAAACTCAACGTGTCTTTATAACATAAGGTTAGATGGTTACAAGCCTGACCCAGTTCTTATTAATTAAACAATTAAAGCTATCTTATTTGCAGTTAACTTTCTCTCTGGTAACTTCTCATTGATACTTGCCACCTTTTCATAATAGCTTCACTTTTACATACTGTATTGTGTGCACAGGGATGCAGGAGGAAAAATTCCAGGAGCAAAAAAATATACCAGGCCAACATTTTCAAAATTAGATCTTCAGAACTAAGATCTATATCTATATTTAGGTGCTTGCCTGATTTTTGAAATATGGAGCACCCAAAAGCTTCTTTTGAGGTTAATGGGTGTTCAGCAGTTTTTAAAACCAGCAGGTTAAGTTCCTGTCTTTCAGCTTAAATCCACATTTAGACTTCTAAATACAATGAGACAAATTTTAAGAGGTGTAAAATATCCACAACTCCTACTGACTTCATTTGATTTCTTCTAACAACTTGGCTCTTTTCCATATGATTTTGGAGATCACATTTTGTATGCAGGTAATATTATCTTCCGTGTTCCTTAAAACAAGGAACTATTCTTCCATTGACTTGAAATACCCTTGCTGTTGAGGCTATCACTGATAGATGCTGTGAAAAAATACAATACTGTTATGTGTCTTTTCAAGCATAAGAGTGATTTAAGAATGGTTTGCCATTCAAATTGCTATTTTTGTATTATACTGGGTGCACTGACACGAGATGTGCTAATGCACATTAGCCTGATTTAATGTGCATTACATGCATGTGCACACCCTTAATGTGTATTAAAAATGGTGAAATTAGGCTAATCACACCTAAATTAGATATCTGCAAATGCAGGTATCAAATGTAGACGTGGTTAGTTAAAGCGCATTAAAACATGTAGACATGACCCAGCACTAACTTTAGTGCCAGGTCTGCCCAGCCACTAGGGGCAAATGACAGGGCTACACGGACTTGGCACTAACTTTAGTGCCCAGTGTACTAGTGCCAGAAATCGCTTAATGGGCATTAGCTGAATGCATATGAAATGTAGTCATGCTTAAATGCATGTGTAGACATGCCCACCATGTATTCTCCAGAGCTGTGAAAAATCAAGAAGCCAAGCTCTGTGTGGCAAGAGTACCACACTCTTCTAACAGTTTGGAAAGCATTTGCAAGAGAGGACAGATAAGCACATGATCCCCAAGGCTAGGTACAGACATTCAGAAAGCTCAAGGCAGAATAGGTCTAAGTTATACTGTTTTCTATAAGCGGTGTAGTTTAGATCAGTAGTAAACAGGACACACAATTGCCCTTTGGTGTGGGGTGAAAATCTTACACTAGGTTCCACCATTTTTAAACCAGTCCATGCGTGTGCTAAACTTCTGTTATGGCTATAAACCAGTTTCTGATCATACATATTGGTAAAAGTGTAATGTCTGTACATGTCCAAGTGTTTAAGTTGCAACACTTTCACCACTATATCTAGGTTTGATTAAAATTAGGGAAACTTTTACATTTGGGTATCTAGTGCTGATGTAGGTTTTAGAATTAGGAAGAGGAAGGATAAAATGATCTAGGAGCTACTTTCCAACTCTAAATGCTTAAGGTTAAATTCTGCTGTTAGATACATGCTCTTTTATTCTTGTAAGATATGGTCTCTATGGTCCCTTTCTGTTGCAGGCACAAGGGCTAGATACAGGCATTCAAGAAGCCAGAGGCAGAAGCACTCTAACTTCCAAGCTTTACTCTAAGTCCCACCATTTAGGCTAGGAGGAAGTATAACACACACTTTAGCCCTTGTTGTGGGGAGGGCTCAGAGCCTGCCTGTAAAGCTCGAGTGCAGCAGGGAGAGGGGGTTCTCACACACTTCCCAGAGTAGCTCACAGGCTCCCCAGGCTGCTAAAGACTCCCAATCAGAGTCAAATGGCTGATCCACCCCTGATTGGCTGTCAGGGACATCACGGCTGCCCACCTGGTCCTGATGCAGCAGCAGCAGGTCATCATGGTCACAAGCCATCAGCTGGCCATGCCATGCATGCTCACCAAGTGTGTGTGTTTGTGTGTGTGTGTGTCCCAGATGCAATGTTTATCAAATGTGCATGCATGTGTGCATCCCAGACACTTGGTTTCTGCATGCATGCATGTGTCCTGAACACCTTCTTTCCATGTGTGTGCATATATGTGTGTGTCCCAGACACCCCATTTCAGTGTGTGTGTGTGTGTGTGTGTGTGTGTGTGTGTGTGTTCAGGACAT
>NW_017728992.1:13362033-13371559 GCF_001723915.1 Gavialis gangeticus
CATGTGTTTGTGTATTAGAAGTGCAATTATGCTTCTTAGGTAAGGGCCAAATTCAGCTCTGGTATAAATGGAGGCAAACTTACAGTAGTCTATGGAGTTAATAGTATGGCTGAAGTTGATCCAAGTGTGTGTGTGTGTGTTCAGGACATGTGGGTTCTATGTGTGTAAACGTGTACACACCCCCCCCCCAAAGGAACCCAGGCATCTGGGGCACAACTGTGCCACCAATTTTCATGTGGCTGATGAAGACAATTTCTACCTCTTGTGCAACTCCCCATTCCCTGAGGTAAGGGAAGGCCCAGCCTTCCCACTTCTGCCCTAACTCATGTGACCCCATGGGGGGCAGCTGGACCACCAAAATGAGCACTTCATCTATGGGCTGGGCCCAGCACCACAGGGACACATGGTGCAGGGATGGGGGAGAGGACTAGCACCCCACCAATGTGTGCGGCCCCAGATCCATGAGGCCCTGGATGATTGCCTCCTCACCTGCATGGACCAGGAGCCCTCACCAGATGAGTAGGGCTACAGGGTGAGTGTCAATGCCCTGGCACCAGGCCATGGATGTTCTGTCATGGGGTCCTCTGGCCCTGCACCATGGACACTGCTGCCCAGGCACCATCCCCCTACTCCTCTCCATCCCCAGCTCCTCCCCACAGAGCACATACAGGGGTACAGGGGAATGGAGTACGAGGAAGAGGCTTGCCTCATATTAGTCAAATACTGAAACTGCCAATTTTTCAGTGCATTTATTAAAGAAATACTGTGCAACATGGCCCACTCCAGAACTTGGATCAACATTGAGAGAGTAGGAAAAGACCCTAGCTGCATAGGGCAGTTATGACGTTGAGGGGAGGGAGGGGGACAGGCAGTTGTGAGGGCTCAATTTAAACATGAAAACTTGGTGCAGCAGGAGGAATGTTGTGCATGATACTGCTGCCCCTCATTTTAATTAAATGTTGCAGCTGCCAAACTTTTTGAGAGTATATAAAGAAAAACTGTGGAAAGCTGCCTGCTCCAGAACTTGGAGCCAAGCCCAGGGGGCTGCCTATCTTTGAAGAGGATGTGTCACTCCTCCACAATAGGAGCTGGGACCGCAGTCTCCTGGCCCAGTAGACTAATGGGACTCTCCCCCGTACCCAATCTCTGGAACGTGGGCCAGCCCTGGCATCAGGTCTCAGGCAGCCTGGTCCTTCTCCCCTCCTGCATTGCTGCTCCCTGGAGCAGCCGCAGTCTCTCCTGCGCCCACCTCCTGCCCCAGTTGCCTTCCTGGCTTCTCAGACCACAGGTCAGCAACTCCCACATGCCATATCTCCTGTCCCAAGTCTTCCCCACCCCCCAGAATCTCCCAATCAATGCACAGTATGGAGCATTCACCCTCAGGTGCCATTCAGGTCCCCCACCATGGGACTTTCAGGTATATGATCTCAGGGAAGAGTCCCTGTAGCAGGACTCTCTGACGGCTGGATCCCAAGTAATATTTGACCGTGTGGATAAACTCCTCACGCTGGTGCTGCAGCCCCTCAACTCCATAATGGTGCATGTGGCCACCCTCAGAGAGTAACTGGTCATGCGTAGACCTCATTTTTGGACTGTCACAATGTATTCCTGGGCCTGGATGGCTCATTCAAGTGCCATAGAATTGTGGGTGTGAGCAGCCACCAACCTGTCCATTCTAATGCCACACATCAAGGGTGGTTCTGATTGTGCTGGTGCCATCTACGTACATGCCTCCAGTGCCCTGTAAGTGTCCAGGTAACCATCCTGGATCCAGCATCTCAAGCTCCACAACCAGGCCTCTCACATACAAATGTGGAGCCTGAAGGCAAGGGAGACACCAAGAAACATCTGGCAAGTCCCCTATCTGGACCCTTTCCCATGCCTCGGGCTGGAAACCACATAGTTCCTTATGACCCAGTGCTGACCATGGCACAGAATGTCCACGTTTGACCTCCCAGCTGGGAAAACCTGGATGTCTAGGTTTTATCTCCCTGCTGTGGGAGCCGAGTGGGCTAGGAAACCCAGGCTTCAGGGCCTGGAGGTATGAGCCTGCTCTGGTCCTCCAGGAGGAGAGGGAGGGAGTGACAGGGTTTGTTAGGGAGCATTCCCATATCCTTCTGTCTCTTGCCTGCAGCAGTGCTCATTCATAGCTGCTCTGCCAAGTGGTGTCTGGAGGTAGTGGGGGCATGTACGGGGTGCACAAGGGTGCAATTGCAGCCCCTGAAAGCACCACTGCACCCCCTGACCGGCCACGCTCGCTGTGTAGGCGATGGGCGGCGGGGTTGCAGGTAGGAGTGCCAGTGGCTCTCCTGCAAGCGCCAGCTTATTGCTGTGATCGCTGCAGCCACTCCTCAAAGTGGCTGCAGTGATCACAGTGATTGGCTGTAGTGATCAGCCATCATAGGATCGCCCGCAGGGGGACCCCCCCCACCCCAATCAGCAGAACTGATCACAGGGTGGGTATGTGCACCCCCTGACTAAGGTGGCACCAGTTGCCCATGCCTGGAGGATTGCCAGTTTCACCTCCTGCTTACACCTTGGCTGTGGGGCTCAAAAAAACATTCAATGTATATCAGGGTCTGTTTGGGTTAGTGTTTGTGTCAGGTGGATGTGGATAAACATGCTGGCCTCTCTCAAGAAACACAATCTTGAAGTTTGCAGAGGTCAGTTCTCAATTACACAGATTTATGGCCCCACTCAATGTAACACAAATCGATAATCCCCCAATAACAGTAGGGGGGCACTGAGCCTGGTACCATACCCTCATTCCAAGCCAGTGGCACAGGAGTTGTGGCAGGGGTTGTTTGAGCAGCATAGGGCCAGTGAGGGGCATCAGTAAATCAGTATTATCAGTCTTCCATGTGGACAATTGTCAGGCAAAGAGCATGCTGATGTGAATATCAGAATAAGCCTGAAAGGTCATGAATGTAAAAATTAAACAGCAGAGGTACAAGGTTTGATCCCTGCCAGTCTGTAGTTCAATTTATGTGGTCTACTCTTAATGTTATTAGGAAAAAAATCTGGAACCATCTATTGCTAAGAATGTTATTTATTAAATTAGCAATTTTAATACAAAATATGATGTCCAGAACTTTAAGATGAGTCCTTGTCTCCAGACTGTATCATGTGCAGCCAAGAGATCATGGAAGACAGCTACAGTTGTTAGTGACCTTTCAAAGCCAGTTTCTATATTGGTGGTCAGGGTCATGATTTGATCTCAACATCCTGTGTTTGGTCTAAACCCTGTTTGCTCAGGGGGAATATGTTCATTTATGGTCTGAAAAATTCTATTATATGTCAGTCTTTCTAATAATTTGTAAGTTATACTTAATAAAACTATTGGGTAGTTCTCAGCTTTATTGAGATCCTTACCAGGTTTTACTATTGCTATTATTTTTGTCCTCTTAAATAAGGCTGGTAATTTTCCAGTTTCCAAAATACTGGTTAAAAAATTGGCTCGCTATTGAATATTTTTTTGGGCCACAAAATTTTAAGAATCCTGGAAATCTCATCCATACCTGTGGCTTTACCTCCCCATATGGCGCTAAGGGCCTTTTACATCTCATTTATAGTAAAAGAGTGGGAGAAGGAAAAGGATGATGCAACAGAGTGTTTTATTGCCTTTAAATACAGTTTCACTTGTCTTATAAAAAACTTGTCAATCAAAGCCTTAGACAAGGCAATGATATAATTGGATATTGCTTCCACTCTAATATGGGTTTTGGGTCTTGACGCTTCAGTGCTTGAGCCCAGTTGACATAATATAGCCCAGGCCTTTCTACTTGAATGAGTGAAATTAAGATTTTCCATTGTATGTATCCATTTTTCTCTTTGAGCCTTGTCCAGAGATTGTAAGAGCTAGATGGCAGTTCTGGACCCTCCATTATCTATAAGTTCCTTATAAAGATAATCGCTGCCTTCATTCCACCACGGTATGTATTCTTTTGTAAATCCTCTTGGGATACATCTCTTGTCAGCTGCTCCTTTTATTATACCCACAAATCTCACATAATTTTCACTTGTGGGTTTTATCTATCTTCTATTAAAATCAGCTTGTTTAGCAAAGGAGATCCAGTCAACTTTACTGAAGTTCCATCTGGGCTTTGGAGTTGATTTGATGATTGGAATTTGAATTCCAACTGTATATAAAATTAGCCTACATTGACTGTGTGGGAAGTTGTGAAAAATCGTGCAGTGTATAGGAGGGGCAGCATATAGGATGGCTGTGTTTGGGGAGTTTTACCTCATAAAACACAAATCAAGAGGATAGTCTTGTTGCCAGTGGACTGAGGGGAAAGTAGCTCTGTCTTTCTTGTTGTAGACTAATACAAAATGTTTGACAAATACTCACTTTTGGCTCTGCTTACCCCCTCAGTATTGAGTTGGCAGATGCACAACAAGGTCCTGATATTATGGGTGTGGAAGGTCTGTGAAGATCTGTTGGTGTTCATTTTTTTTCATGATCTTTGGCCATGAGGTCTAAGGGACAGTTTGTCATCATTGTGTTGTAGACTGTTTAGTGCTATCCAAGGTGGATCACGAGGAGGCAGTCTGCATTACACCCCATATTCCTATAAATTCATAATGCTGATGACATAGCCCTGGTTACATAACAATCTTGTTTCTCCAAAGCAGAAATAATACTCACAGCAGAAATAATACTCACATCTGATCTGAATAACTTAGATATCTAATTAAAATAATGGCATTCCTAGGAAAACAGAAGTGTCTGCATTTCACTTGAACAATAAACTAATTATCAACCCATTATTGTTTTCAGAAATCAGCTCCTATGTTATAATGGTACTTCTAAACACTTAAGAATTATCCTAGATAGAACACTGTCCTATAAAAATCACTTAACTATGACAGCAACTAAGTTAAAAACCCATAATAATTTGCTCCAGAAGCTCACTGGGACTTCTTGGGGAGCTGATGCCAATGCACAGAGAACAAGAGCCTTAGCACTAGTCTACTCTTTAATGAAATACTTTGCCCCAATCTCATTAAACTGTGCTCACACTGATAAGGTTGACATACAACTCAATCAAGCAATGCAAATCATTACAGGAACAATCCAATCCATCTCCCTTCAATGGCTTCCTTTTCTTAGTAACACATATTGTCCCCCATTAAGAAGAAAAAGTGCCTTAACCAAATAATGGACTAAAATAAAAAATAACCCCCAGCTGCATATACACCAAAATCTCTTAAACCCACTCTACCCGAGATTAAAAGCTAGACATCCTGCTTAGAGAACAGCAATTCAATTTGACTTATTTAACATCCAAAATGCCTGGATGCAGAAGTGGCTCCATTCACCCCCTAGTTACAGAAATTATTATTACACATCCCATCTTTAGACCAACTGGCGTTGATCTCCCTAGACAACTTCGGAATCCTCTAAACCAAATCAGATCAGGACACACGGACACAACAGATGTGGATTTCTGTTGCATCTGGGGCTGGAATAACTCACCAGACTGCAACTTGGAATCATGTCACCTTTGAATACCCTCTCTGTGCATTTACTCTATTGGATCTGCACAATACTAAACCTGAGGTGAGCAGCTGGCTGCAAAATTTGGACATACAATTATAAATATGTTTATTCTTACTTTGTGATCACTGTATCATCATAAGCTAAATTTTAAAAAAAGTCAGAGTAGGTGATCCCATTCTTCCCCATAAGCAGACCCCAACTTACCAGAGTCATATTAAACTGTTCCCTCACCTATAAACATCACATTCATAAGGTCAACAATAAAGACTCTGTACAGGTATCTGTCTCAAGATGTTTAACCAGCATGACATGGGGTGCCAACTTCAAAGTGCACATAACAATCACACTTGAAATGGTATACTCTTCATCAGATTACTGTGTTTCTGTATGGTCCAGAAGTTGTCACACTAAAAAGCTCAACACTGTATTTAGCCATGCACAGAAACTCATAATAAGCTGCATAATTTGCACACATACAGACGATTCCCTGCACTCTCCAGCATTAGACCAAATGACATAAGATAGACCCAAACTGTTCCCCACTTCAAGGCTCCTGGGCCCACAGAGAGCCCAGCAGGCCAGGTACTTTGGCCCTGTTTCGTGCACTACATTTAGAGAAGGGGTGGGGTGAATGACAATGAAAAGATTGCTCAGAGTAATTCAGTCTTAAATCTATTCCTACATTATTTTATATCAACACCAAACAAGTCCCCCATTGGACATGACCTTGACAGAGAAGCATGGGTCAAGCTGAATAGACTGAGATCATGATACAGATGCTTCAAAGCAACATTTTACAAGATAAACATCTTGGACAACCCTCTGTGTGAATGCAGTGTCCAACAAACAGCACAGCACTTAATTTAAAGCTGTAATCCTTATGAATGGCCCAGACACAGGAGATGGAATCTGTACACTGTGTGATAATACCAAACAGTAGCTCAAAGCTGGCCAGAGGGAACAAGGGGGTGGGAGGACTGGAAACGGGCTTCACTGGCTCTCAGGCAAACCACAACAGCTCTGGCTGAGGCTAGAGTGCTGCTCTGGGAGGGGGGTGAGTGGGGTGCTGCAAAGCCCCATGGGTTGCCAGTGTCATTTGACCTACCGTTAGTCACAATGAGATGTGGTACAGATGTTTGTTACAGTGCTCTAACCTACAGTGCTGAAGCGTAATGCCACATCTATCCAGGGTTATCTTAGAGCAGGATCTACCATTTTTACAGTGCTCTAGGTGCCCTCACCATCTGTTCAGTTACAGCTGTAAAGCGCTTTCTGCACACCTACGACATAATAAGTGTGACTTCTGTACCTGGCTGGGAAAGCTAGCAAAAGGTGTCAATAGGGTACAAAGAGCACAGCACAAGTAATTCACATGATAAGCATAACTTTAAAAACAACATGCTACCAACCCCACTGTGCACATATTGCATATTCATTAAGTGTCCTGCCTCAGCTAAACTGCACTTCTGCAGATAGCACCAGTGTTGACAGTGTTGGTGGTGACTTTGCATAGGGGGTGCTTTGCCATGCTCAGGGGGTGCTTGTGCACCCATGTACACCCCCTATGCATCGCCAGTGGTGGCAGTGTTAGGTGTATGAGCAGGTCAATTTGCTTTCACATGTCCACTGAACACAAAAACAACTTGCAGGCACACATTGAACATCATGAATAGTTAATCAGGACCTAGGCACCTTTCATGAAAGCACTTGTTCTTCTCCCTGTAGCTCATCATATGGGAATGTTAGCGGTGAGGTCGTCTATTAAAATTGAAAACTTGAACTACTGTATTTATTCAAATAGAATAAGGTCACGATTATATGACAACCCACCTCTCCCAACAATAATTAGGTTTTATATATTGAAAATTTATAAATTTGTCATAATTTTCCAAGTATAGAATCTAATTATTAAGGGTTTGCCTTGAATTTGTCCCCTTCCCAGTGCTAAAGAAGGGAAAATAAATGTTGGGGGGGTGGAGATCAGGTGGACCTTTGCTCTCTGCTTGCCCCAACTTTTTCCCCCTGGCAGTCCCTTATCCCACTCCTTACTGTCATACACTGCTCTGAGCACAGAGAAGTGAGGGGCAAGTTTGAAAACAATAACCTTGAAATTAAACATGGCTGTAGGAATTTGCATGTAGTATCCATGCAGTTAATTTATTCAGGATTGAGGCGTGTTACCCTTTTTTGAAACTGCTGCAAGTTTTAGCATAGATACTGTACTTTAAACACATTTTTGAACAGCACTTTGGCACCTACACAAGCTTTTTTTTTTGTGTAAAATATGTATTTCTATATATATAAATAAATATATATGTACACCTATAGCTTTACAGCTCTCTTTTGTGACTGATCCAATTCACTTGACAGTCCATAACACATGCCTGTAGAGCACAAACTGTGCATGATATTAGTCTAAAGCCAAAGCTTCATGATTTACAACGTAGTTCATTGGGCTGGGCCCCACCAGAGTCAACAGCATTTCAAGCCATGGTGACCTCATAGCTCAGCACTGTTCAGCATGTGTGTGTACTTCAGATACCGGCCCACAAAGGATCCATTTGCTAATTATCCCCCCACTCATGGCTGGAACCGTGTCTTCTTGTCACAGGTCCTGGGGTGCTCCAAACATTTACATTCAGATGAGGCAACAGTCAAGGTAAATAGAACCTGTCATAAAGTTTCTTGTTTATCATATTTCACATGGAAAAAACCATCTTGTCAAAAGCCAAATGTTTTGTGGAAGTGTACTACCTTTTACAGTAATTCACTTTGCAATGGAAACTGAAAAAATATATACAAGCAGTCCTTGACTCGATGGCTTGACTTGCGGCCATCCTTAATTGTGGTGCTCTGCATTTTACACCCGTGTTATTACTTACAGCACTGATCCTTGCACTTATGGCAGGCAATAGTGGAGGCACCAGGGCCAGCATAGGACGCTTACTGGAGGTAAGCTCAGGCAGCAGCTCCTCCCTAAGGCCATGTGCTCCCAGAGGTGAGACGGGGATGGGGATAGGGGCTGGGGGCTGGCACCAGGGAACTGCTCCACTTCCCAGCCTCGATGCCATGTGCCTCCTTGCTCCCAGAGGCATGGTGAGGTGGGGCTGGGGGCTGGGGGCTGGTGCGGGCTCTGCCAGCTCCAAGGAACTGCTCTGTGCCCCCACATCACCTCAGAGAGCATTGAGGCACATGGCATCAGGGCTGGGGAGCACAGCAGTTCCCTGGAGCTGGTGAAGCAGTTCCCAGCCCCCAGCCCCACCTTGCTATGCCTCTAGGAACGAGGAGTCACATGGTTTTAGGGCTGGGAAGCAGAGCAGTTCCCCAGGGCTGGCGGAGCCCATGGAGCAGTTCCCTGGAGCCAACAGAGACCACACCAGCCCCTCACTCCAGCCCCTGTTCCTGCCCTTGCCTTGCCTCAGGGAGGAGCTGCTTCCTGCCCCGTATAAGGACTGAGGAGCTCACCTTCAGTAAGTGTCCCACTCTGGCCCCGGTGCCCCGGTGCCTCCCTTAGTTACTTTAGAAAGCTTTGTACAGTGTATATCATTTTTCAGGGTATATCATTTATAGTTGATTAAATAGTTGATTTAAATATCTATAAAAAGTTGGGTTACGTTCCTGACCAAGGGCCCTTGGTCAGAAACGTAACCCCCTATTATAACATTGTTTCTATAGGGAAATCAGATTCACCTTACATCTTTTTGACTTATAGCACTTTTTCCAGGAACATAACCCACTGTAAGTGCGAGGACTGTCTGTACAGGCAACCCTTGGACTTACGACACAATCGGTTCCTGAAAAGTACATCTTAAGTCGAAACATTGTAACTCAAAACCAATTTTCCCATAGGAAACAATGTTATAAATGGGAGGTTGGTTCCTGAACCAGGGCCCGATACCCTATTTTCACCAAAAATAACCCAGAATGTTGTACTCAAGCAATTATAGATGAGTAATATAGCTACGTTAATGTATTTATATTCTAAATAGCAATCATATTGATTTGGGAGGACTTCTTTGAGGT
>NW_017728992.1:13376559-13386403 GCF_001723915.1 Gavialis gangeticus
TGAGACGGGGATGGGGATAGGGGCTGGGGGCTGGCACCAGGGAACTGCTCCACTTCCCAGCCTCGATGCCATGTGCCTCCTTGCTCCCAGAGGCATGGTGAGGTGGGGCTGGGGGCTGGGGGCTGGTGCGGGCTCTGCCAGCTCCAAGGAACTGCTCTGTGCCCCCACATCACCTCAGAGAGCATTGAGGCACATGGCATCAGGGCTGGGGAGCACAGCAGTTCCCTGGAGCTGGTGAAGCAGTTCCCAGCCCCCAGCCCCACCTTGCTATGCCTCTAGGAACGAGGAGTCACATGGTTTTAGGGCTGGGAAGCAGAGCAGTTCCCCAGGGCTGGCGGAGCCCATGGAGCAGTTCCCTGGAGCCAACAGAGACCACACCAGCCCCTCACTCCAGCCCCTGTTCCTGCCCTTGCCTTGCCTCAGGGAGGAGCTGCTTCCTGCCCCGTATAAGGACTGAGGAGCTCACCTTCAGTAAGTGTCCCACTCTGGCCCCGGTGCCCCGGTGCCTCCCTTAGTTACTTTAGAAAGCTTTGTACAGTGTATATCATTTTTCAGGGTATATCATTTATAGTTGATTAAATAGTTGATTTAAATATCTATAAAAAGTTGGGTTACGTTCCTGACCAAGGGCCCTTGGTCAGAAACGTAACCCCCTATTATAACATTGTTTCTATAGGGAAATCAGATTCACCTTACATCTTTTTGACTTATAGCACTTTTTCCAGGAACATAACCCACTGTAAGTGCGAGGACTGTCTGTACAGGCAACCCTTGGACTTACGACACAATCGGTTCCTGAAAAGTACATCTTAAGTCGAAACATTGTAACTCAAAACCAATTTTCCCATAGGAAACAATGTTATAAATGGGAGGTTGGTTCCTGAACCAGGGCCCGATACCCTATTTTCACCAAAAATAACCCAGAATGTTGTACTCAAGCAATTATAGATGAGTAATATAGCTACGTTAATGTATTTATATTCTAAATAGCAATCATATTGATTTGGGAGGACTTCTTTGAGGTGACTTTGCTGGACTTTTTGAAGGGTTCTTGGCTGGAGTCTTCTCAGGAGTCTTGGCTGAAATTTGTCTACTTTCTTAAAGAAAATGTGTAAGGAAGTTTGGACAGATATTCTCCAGGGAGATGGGCGATGCAGCAAACTTGGTCACTGCCATGGCGTGGCATCAGATTGAGCATTGTAAAGTCAAAACTGACATCAGAAAGTTGAAACAAGGTGTCAATTTATAAACATTATAAGTGCAAAACATTGTAACTCAAAACGTTGTAAGTTGAGGACTGCCTGTATTTGGATAAGATCAAAACTTTCCTTTTCAATGTTTTCAGAAAAGCTAGTTTTCCAGATTGCACAGAGACTGCTCTGCACTGCCCGGGGCTGGCTGGGACCTGCCTCTTCCCCAGAGCTTTTTCCCAGCCCTGCGTCTCAATCACCCAGGTCCCCACCAGCCCCGGGCTGTGCAGAGCAGTCTCTGGGCAGCCCAGAGCTGGCTGGGACCTAACCCAGACTAGGACAGGTCCCAGCCAGCCCCAGGCTGTGTGGGGAAGCCCCACTGGGCACAGGGCTTGTTCCCAGGTGCATGGAGTGGGAAAGCTCTGCAGCAGCAGCCGTCTCCCAACCCCATGCAAATCAGGACTCCCCCAATGTGTATGGGACCAGGAGACAGCTGCCTCTGCAGCCAACAGAGCTTTCCTGGCTCTGTGTGCATGGGAACTGGCTCCATGCTCCCTGTCAGCCCCCAGACTAGCACCAAGGGGAGCCTGGAGCTACCCCAGCTGCTTCAGGGGGGCAGAGCAGGGCGGGAGCAGCAGTGTACCTGCCTGCTCACCCTGGGAGCAAATCTACTCCAAAGAGGGAACACATGTAGACATGCTCCAGGGTAGACTTAGTGTGCGGTATTTTTACTGCTCAGTAAGCCTACTTCAAATTAATAGCATGTGTATTTGCACCCACTGACTCTTATATCTGACTCAAATAATCAAGGTTTTCTTTTATTTTCACCAGTAACTATAGAAAAGCCCTAGTGTTGAGCTAAAGCACACTAATTTTAAATGAGTTTATACTAATCTGTGTTCTTTTGAAGAGAGTGGGAGAGGGTTGGATTTGTTTAGCGTGGGCTTGCAGGGGGTGGGGGGTTGGTTGGTTGTTTTTCCTGTGGTAAAGGAGCAGAGGATAGAATTCATTCTGGCATGGGTATTCACTATAATATCCACTACTGATGTTTATGGGTAGTTAGTTTAGGCATTAGCATTTGTGGTGATTTGATTAAGTAGCTGGATCATTTTTAAAAACATCATATTGCCAAATTGCCATCTGGATTGAGGCAGTGGAAGCTTTTCCCATATTCAGTCTGCAGAATCAGAATTCTTGTTTTCAAATTATTTTAAAGGATTATACAAGCCATAGAAACCAACAGATAAATGCTGACATTGAAAGTGGATTATGTGCATTAGGGTTTTCTCCTCCCCAGCAGAGAATTTGACCCAAAGACTATAGTTACAGATATTTTGGTGCCCATCTAAAATCTGTGTTAACTGTACTCTTGTTTGGTATTAAATATTGCAAAGAAAACATAGCACTATAGAGAAGTGACAACTTGGCTAAAGCTCTACACTGATAAATGCTGTTTAGATTTTAGGATGAATAATTATTCTGGTATCATTCAGCAAGAAAGAAACTCATGTGGATGTCTGAATATACTAGTCAACATAGCAAAATCAGATGCTCTAGCTCTCAAGGAAGTGAAACAAATGGACCAGACCACAACTGCCATATAAGTGTGCTCTACAGAGAATCACAGCCAGATTGACCATTCAAATAAAATACTGAAGGAGGCAGTGGCTGGATTACGTCCCTTTTGCCCTTAAAAATTCAGACTCCAGTTCTACAAATTCTTACTCATTGTAGGTGTTCTAACATGAATAATCCCACTGACAGCAATTTTCACACAAATAAACATTAGGGTCAGATTCTGTTCCACCTATTGGGCACCTAAGTGAACTTAGATGCCTAAATGCAATTCTTTTCCACCCTGCTCAAAAACTTGAAAATCCATAAATGCATCCAGCTGTGTAGCACACCATTATATGACCCTTAAGACTTGGTCACAAACAAGCAGTGAGAAGGACCCACCCACCTTTAATATTAACTGTTTTTCAGGGATGTGATAGATGGCTAGAATCTTGCTCTGATACTAAAGTTTAATTGCATGGGGTCCTTCCATTAGTCTGTGCCAGATAAGAAACATAAACAAGAAGTTTTGTTTAATGTACAATACCTGAAGCAGATTTTGTAATGTTTTTCCCCATGCACTTTGATGCAAGGGTGCATACTTTAAAAAAAAAATCAATGTGTGTCCCTTTCTGAGCACTGTAATTACATATGGTTAAATAAAACTCACAAAACCTAATTCAGTTACCTTTTATCAAAGGAAAGGACATTTATTTTCACCTACAACTCTGAAAAACTTTATTGTAAATAGACTTTATTTTCCAGGGCAAATCCTTCCATTTCCTCATTTAACAGAATATTCATATCCACAAAATCTAATCTTAAATATTACTTACTGTTGGATTTAGTTTTCTGGCAACACCCTTAGTTTGATGTTTGCAAGCCCAAGTCTTCCCACAAAAATCCTAGAATTAGCACAGAAATTCCAACATAACGGGTTAAGACTATATCCTTAAAATATTCACTCTTGTTTTTTATTACTTAATGAATTTTCACAGTACTAGGGGGAAAAAATAGCAAGTGAGGGCATGATGTTAAGTTCTGAAGGTAAATTGATTAATATCCTAACCTAGCACAAAGAAAATGTTTACTGATAAAATGAATAGAATGAAAGAAAACCAAGCTTGACAAGTGTTGACTAGTTTAAATTATTGCAGAGGAGAACAAACATGTAAAACCTTCAGACTATCGTTACAAAGCCAATAGATGACAAATGAAGCTTTGTCAATGACAGACGATGAAGGTTGTTGATGACGACATTCTGCAGCCTCATTTTGAAGAAATAAAAGGACATTTATCAATTACAGCATCACTCAACAGGGCTACAATTGATATTTTAGAAGTCTATAACTCAGCCTCTTCCTTGTTTCCCCCTGGACTAAAATATGCAAAAAAAGTCTTTGTTCAAATGTAGATAGAATCCAATGAAAGAAATCAGGATCATGACATTTAAGGTTTTATGCATCTATGAGGAAGCTGGAGGAACAATTTACAAGCTTAAGGCAAGTGAATAATTTGTAGCTAACTTATTCAATATATTTAAACATCTCCAATAATTCTAATTTACAAATCACATATTATAAATCCAATAGTGATCAGTGATTCAGCAATGGCAGCCTTAAAGGACCTGCCACAGTCATTGCTCAGCCCCTGTTCAGAGAGCTAATGGTAAGGCAGCAGCATCCCAAAATGACACAAACTCTGGCAGCCCCTGCATGGGAAGGTAAGCCCTTCAACCTCACTTTACTCCTCCTTCTCTCCCTGCTTCCCACACACTGCCCAGGGCACAAAAAATTCAAGTTATACCTCTATGTAAATTAGAACTAGATCCTAGTTTTAACCCTTGGATAAACACCAAAATATATAGTAGTGACAAGTCTTGGAAAAATTCTCCATTCTATACTCAAAGAAGGACTAAGGGCCATTTCATGTTGATTTCTGCATTTAAGCATCAGGGTTGTAGGGTAGTGCAATTTGACCCAGTTTAAGTTTCCAGGATTCTGCTACAGCTAGAGAAGAGACTCAGACACCCTCAGGCCAGGGACAGACATTACACATAAACCAGTTTAAGCAATCAGAAACTGGTTTAAACCTGCAACAGAACAGGTGTTCAGTGCATATAAACCAGTTTGAAAATGGCTGACACAGGTCTGAGATAAACCTGGGTGAATGTCGTATCAGCCTTACCTGATTTGGCTCAAACTCATTTATGCAATGTCTGTCCCAGATCCCTTGATGGCTTATGATAAACCAGACACCCCCAGCATCCCGGCATGCTCTCTGGGCTGGACGGGGCTCTCTGCTCCACAGCAGAGCTGGCCCCACCCCCCTGTCCCCTGGTTGCAGTTCCAGAAGAGACTTTCAGGCTGCTCCCCCACCCCCTTCCCCTTCACCACTGCCTGCTAAGCAGGAATCCACCCCCCCACCCGCTTTGCTGAGGAGGTTTCATAGTTTCATAGTTAGTAGAGTCGGAAGGGACCTGAGCAGATCATCAAGTCCGACCCCTGCCATGGCAGGAAAGAGTACTGGGGTCAAAAACACCAGCAAGGTGACTGTCAAGCCTTGTCTTAGAGACCCCCAGGGTAGGAGCCAGCACCACTTCTCTTGGAAGTTGGTTCTAGATCCTAGCCACCCTGACAGTGAAGTGGCGCCTCCTGATGTCTAATCTGAATTTACCTCCCCAGCATGAAACCAGATGACTACAGAGTTAATACAGGAAGGAAGTGCCAGAGTGATCAGAGGGTAGAAACAAACATTGTTTTTTGTCAGAGGGTAGCAACAGATGCTTTGTGGCACCTTTGTGGTGCCATAAGAAATAATTATGGTAACACAAAGGCCAAGTAAACAGACATTTATACTCCTTGTCACACCACAAATTGTGGCCATAACCAAGGTGGTATGGATTTATGTCACTATTTAGCAGTGGATGCGTTTACTTATGATGGGAGATAGGAGAGATTGCAGGCAGCCTGGAGCTACCTGTGCTCTCCAGCTGCCCTGGGCAGGTACTCCAAGGGCTTGAGCACCCTGATTCTGTGCCCCCTGAGAAATCCTGTCCAGGATCGGGCCCCTCAAACACTGGGAGCATGTACCTACCTTTCTCTGTTTACAGAGACATGCCTCTGGGAATCTCTGGGGCCCATCTCCTTAACTGGGGATAGTCAGGGTTTCACTACTTACAGAGATGTGACTCCAGGATCTCCAGGGTATGTCTCAGTAAGCCAGAAAACCCTGACATTCCCTGCCACAGAGGTGCACCTGAAATTCTTGGGGGCACACCTGTGTAAGTGGAGAAAGTTGGGCAGGTGCTCCCAAGGATTGAGGGGTCTGACTCTTCTTAGAGTGAGAAGGGCTAAGTCTTTAAAGCCCCAGCAGAACACATCACCCATTATCCTGGAGCATCAATGCACAGGACAACAGGCAATGTGTCTTTCACCCAATGAAGTGGATCAGCTGTGAGAGGACACATCCCAGCACAGCTAATCTGCTTTATTTGGCGAAGTATGTCTGTCTGCTGGGCATGCTTATGAATGCATGTCCTAAGAAACAGGGAACTTTGTGGCCCTAACTGGGGCCACTCCCTGATTTTGGTAATTTGTGCAACAGGGCCAATGATAAAATTTCAGCCCTGGAAAAATATCCTTTTTGACTAACTGCCTTTGTGGGAGGAAAAAAAACAAACTTCTCTGGTTGGGTTGTAAAAAAAGGCATATTGTCAAATTTAAAGAAATTAATCTCCCACTTTCTTAATGAATTTTATAATTTTTAAATACTGTTCAATGGTCCACTGTTTATTTCAGCATAAAATTATTCTGCAATTTAGTAATGCTATTAAAGTATTTTCAACTCCTGTGTCATTCTGAAGGCCTGTAACCTTTCTTTTTGCTTCTTCTAGTGATATGCAGATCCCATTCTTTAAATGTTTAAAGGTTTAAAGTGTTCTTCTAAGAAACTTTCCTTTTAATATGCTTTATGGATTTTTGTCTGTGTGTTCTAAAAAGAGAAAGGAGTGCAAGGTAATAGAATTAAGTTTTGTCTCCTCTTAAGCAGACAGGACAGTTAATTTGCCAACATGATTTTTATCATCAACTAAGCAATCTCTTGAGTTTGTTTATTTTAGTTTATAGTCCTCCTTTTTAGAGCTGTGTTACATACTAGCTTTACAATCATATAATTCAACTGGTTTACATAAGGACACACCTTCCACAGAATCTGGTCTGATGTTAAAAGTCTATATTCTTTTGTTTCAAATATATGTAAATATAGCCATGTCCTTCTGGTTTTCCATAGAGATTGATTCCAGTGAGATGAATGGTGCTTAATGTACTCCATGTTCTCAGCAAGACTGTCTGAACGCCAATAGTCCAAAGTCTACAGTAGGCAGATATTTCATCACATAAATTTTGTAGTACTGACTTTTTGTGTGTAATTACATTCAGCACAGAGCTGTGTAGCTTACTAATCCTCAGGAACCATCAGCTATGTAATGAGTATCAAGGTTTTGATGCCAAGCCAAGGGAGAATTCACTTAGTCATGCATGTAAGCATCTTTGGTGGCATATGGGAAACCATATTGCTTCACTGGTTTTGTCTTTAAGTGGTGTCTAATAATAGAAAAAGGCCATTTATGTCACTAGATGTTGTAATTGCTGCATCTATGTTTTGGAACAATTCTGGAAATGTTTTGAGGGTAAAAATCCTAAATTAATTTTGGAGAGAATAAGGAACACATTGATGCATAAATTGTTACATTGTCTTCACAAGTTTGTCCTACTGCAAGATAGATATGATTTCAGAGAAAAATGTATGAGAGAAAGATAGTCCAGGCCTCCAGAAATAGTTTTCTTCTCTAAATACAGGCAAAAGTTTAGTGAATAGGATAAAAAGTAGTTCCAGTGGTGAAGCAGTCCAACTACAATAGCAGGATTCAGGGAGCATAGTGCTTAGAGAACAAGACCCTAACTCCTGTTCCCGAACTGTTATATCAGGTAAGAGGGCAAGAGTGATGGAAAGGGGCACTATAAATCTACAGCCTGCCTGTGCAAGGTCCCCAGGCACAGACTGTTCTCCAAGGACTCGCACACAAGCACTAATGTAGCAAATAGGTCTATGTGAGACAGGGGCTCCTAGAGACTACTTTTGGGAGGAGTGGGTCAAGGAAGGAGCACTGTAGAAATGCAGGGCAGAGCTATAGCCCATTTGGCAGCTGCAGGAAAGTGTCATAACTGAGGTAGTTAACTTAAAGCTACCTGAGACTCTTGGGCTAAAAGGGGAGCAAATCACTTCTCTTGATTTACAACTGACACTCCTGTTAATATAACTATCACAAAACCTGCTGCTCCCAGGAAGCTAGTGCTGCCTGGTGGCCAGTCCAGTTCTGCCCTAGTCCAGTCTCACAGGATACTACTCTTTCTTTATCTTTCATCTGCCATGCCTCAATGTTATTTATTTGCTAATTAGGGAGGCTGTCTCCAGAATCTGTACATAGGCTTAATGAGCCCTGGCTCATCAGGTACTGTTGGTAACCTGTTCCTGTATGTGCTACAGTGCCCCACCTCCAATATCTTTTCTTCTGCACCTCATTCACATTGGTACCTCCAGTGAATTCCTCAGAACCCTACTGCCTTACCTTGCAGGTGTTGCTTTAAATTCATTCACTGAGCCTGCCAGCTCTGCCTCTATCTCTGTTTATCCCATTTCTGGGCCCCTGGCCCTTGCAGGACTGCTTTTCAACTATCTCTGCCCATTTTTAAGGTTTGTAAAACAGCGTGCCTTCCCAACAAGACACCGCACTGTGTGCTCCAAGCACCCCTTTGAGCTAGTCTTGGTCCTTCAGTAGAAACAGAAGGCAAAAACATCAATCAGGATGCTGTCATGGGTGCTCATGCAACTGACTGTCTCTGTCTTGGGGCAGCTGATTGTCTGTATTGATTATTTCCTCTCGTTAGTCTGTGGTTTTGTAGGTGTTAATCCTTGCTAATTACTCGTTAACACCTAATTAACCCCTGCAGGCTTCATGCAATCAGCAGAGGCTACCACCCCTGCAAGCGTCATCCAAATCAGACAACAACACTACAAAGTTATAGATATTTTGTTGATTCCCCATTATAACCTATGGCTGGGTCTCCGAGGCAACTCCAAAGCTTTTCCAAAGCAGTTCAGAAGCTCCAAACTGGTTCAGAAAGCCAAAAGAAGCCAGCGCTTCTATCCAGACATGCTGGTTCGGATGCCGAAGTGTCTGAAGCTTCTCCGGATCCGAAGCATGGTGCGAAGCCTTGCAGAGCCTGACTCCCGGTCGTAGAAGGAAATAAGGTTGGTCAGGCATTACATGTTCTTGTTGAATCCATGCTGGCTCTTCCTGATCACCTCATCCTCCTTTAGGTATTTCACAATTGATTCCTTAAGAACCTGGTTCATGATCTGTCCAGGTATCAAAATCAGGCTGACTGGTTTGTAGGTCCCCAGATCCTCCTCCTTTCCCTTTCCTAAAGATGGGCATTATATTCATCCTGGACCTCACCCAATTGCCACAAATTCTCAAAGAGGAGAGCTAATAACTCTAAAATTACCTCAACAAATTTCTTCGTAGCAGGACAACTTTTGCAAACTCATGCTGGTCTCTGTAGTCTACAGACAAATTGGTATGATGATGCTGCACGGGTTCAGTTAATACAAGGCTAGCCAGAGATGGCAGTATCCTCCCCAGCCCTGGGTGGCTGCCGGGCCTGGATTTTGTTAGTTGTTGGAACACACTCAAGGGAAACAGAAATTAAGGTATAAGACAAGGGGAATTTATTGAACAGGGAATAAAATAATAAAAGGGAAAATGATAACAATAACAAGGTGAACAAGTAAGAGCAAATAAACAAAATATGTTACCAAGCTCAATCAATGCAGATAGACAGTCAATGTAA
The DNA here is from genome assembly GCF_001723915.1 of Gavialis gangeticus. Taxonomy (NCBI): domain Eukaryota; kingdom Metazoa; phylum Chordata; order Crocodylia; family Gavialidae; genus Gavialis; species Gavialis gangeticus. Next base: position 13,386,221 of record NW_017728992.1, read on the forward strand.
CAGCTGAACAGGATTTTGACCAATGAAAGCTGAACAGCAGAACAAATCAGAAAAGCAAAAGAGCAAAATCCAAGTGAACAGTACCAAGGGTCAGAAATCCACTAAGTCAAAAGTACAAAAGTTGCCAAGGATCAAAAGACTGGGTCTTTCTATAGAGCAACTACTCCCTCTCCACACTCTCAA
>NW_017728992.1:13391403-13397651 GCF_001723915.1 Gavialis gangeticus
AGCAAATAAACAAAATATGTTACCAAGCTCAATCAATGCAGATAGACAGTCAATGTAACAGCTGAACAGGATTTTGACCAATGAAAGCTGAACAGCAGAACAAATCAGAAAAGCAAAAGAGCAAAATCCAAGTGAACAGTACCAAGGGTCAGAAATCCACTAAGTCAAAAGTACAAAAGTTGCCAAGGATCAAAAGACTGGGTCTTTCTATAGAGCAACTACTCCCTCTCCACACTCTCAAACAGTCAGACATAAAAATCATAAAATACACAAATCCCACAAAGCCGCACTAACCACACAGACACAAGAACTCACAAACCAATTGACCTACACCACAAACTAACACACCACTCAAATCCAGAGACTCACAAGGACACAAACTCCTCAAACCCCCAACATGCGCACACGCTGTGACCACACTGGAACCAGTCTCAGAGTGCAAGGACTTAAAGACCAATATCAGACCACACTTACTAACCAATCAGCTGAGGTAAAGTTATTGTCAATCCATGTAAAATCATACAGTGACCAATCACCTACAACTGCATTCAATACACACTCCTGCCACTCAAAAACTGATGCTCACCTTTATCTCAGAATCACTCGTACTTTTCCCGTCACTCACACAGGCCTAAGCATGCATGCCCAAAATCTCTGTGCGGGGCAGGAAATCAATAGTTCAGGGATTTCCAGAGGCTTCTAAACAAGGTATCAATTGTGCATGGTCAAACGCTATACAATGACAACATTCTTAACTATTTACTCACTGGCTTCAAGTAAACTCAAAACTCTCAGACAGCATCTTCAGTACTCTAGCTTGCATTCCTTCCAGCCCTGTTGACTTCAAAGCAAGCAGCTTCTCTAAGTAATCCCTAACCTTTCCCTCTGCTGGCTGTTTATTTCCTTCCCTAACTTTGCTGCCAACTGCATTCCTCATCTCATAGCTGCCCCTGTTTGTGAAGACTGAAATAAAAAAGGCATTAGATGTTCTCTGCATCATCTATAACTTACAAATCATGTCTGCTTTCTCTAACCAAGAAGTCGGTATCTCACCACATGTTCAACATACCCACCCTCAGCATCTGAGAAAAATATTTGTCTGGACATTATGTTCAGAGCTGAGATTTTAGGATCCTCCTTTTCGAAAAAGACAGCTCACAGAGATGCCACTAAAATGCTCATCAGCCCCACAGCTAGTGTCTTTAAGTTGGTATATGTATTTCTGTAGCAGTGGGAAACCCCTCTTACTATACCCTAATGTGCATGTAGATAAATTGCTTCAAAGAGTATGCCTAGTTTGTCTACACTACTTTCAGACTGTATTATTGAGCACTGAAGTGAAGCACACCCAACAGGCACAAAAGTTTCAATGCAGCAGTCTTTGAGTTGTATTAGAAGTACACTGAAAAGTCTCTGTATCAGTTGTGTTTCTTGACACACATGGTGACACACTATGGTGGCTGTGTTACATCCATGTCGGGGCTCAGTGCATGCTAATGGGTGTCTGCGCTTCACAGCAGGACATCACACAAGTGATGGAGACTTACCAAAAATCTCTTCCACCTACAGTTGGGGAAAACACATTCACAGTTTAAATCTGAGTCAATACATTACTAGCAGCAAATGTAAGAATGTTTAATGGCATGGTTTTGTTCCATCTGTGATTTTGCCACCATTGAGCTTGTTGTTTTATTACAGCTAAATTTATTATCACAGCATTATCATCACCACCATGGCTGACAGGACAACTCCAGCAGCAGCAGAATTTCCTAAAAAGGCAAAAATCTTAGTTTTGTGCAATTTTTTTTTCTGTTTATGGTCTTTTCTTCCCCTTGGTGTTGAACATCATTATAACAGGCAACAATATATTACCAGCAGGAATATTTTTCATTTTAGCCCCACCAAAATACAGCTGTCAGACTTGGCCCAACTTACCTGCATGACCTTTTATGCAAAAGACTTAATGATATTTGCATATTCAGAAATTTGCAAATAACAAGTCATCTTACTGTCAACAGAATTTGCCCAAAATAGTGCATGTGCAGTTGGGATATTGAACTGTATGAAACAGGAGTGAGCTGATGCATGTATAGAACTGAGTGTAGCTAGCAGTGCTGAGTTTGTGGAGGAGGGGATGGGGTGGAGCAGGGAGGGGAGGTTGGTAGCTATTGTTAGATTAATGTGTGTAGGCTGGGGCTGGTGTGCTGCAACAAGGGGGGAGTGAGTAGCTAACTGCTTGGGAAATTGGGTAGTAGGTCTTTGCAGGAAGCCTGGTGCAGCTGGCTGCTGGGGGGTGAGAAAAGAGCCTGGCACTAATACAGGGCCCCTCACCTGAGACCACTGAAGCTGCTCGCACCTCTCTCTCTCTCTGCTATTTGTTGGTGCTGGGAGTGAACATGGGGACAAATGAGTGAGGACGCCCCTGCCTTTCTCCTCTAAGGTGGCCACTGGTCCTGCTTTTACTGGACTGTCCTGTTTTTAAACCCTTTGTTCCCTATTTCTAAATGAGGAAGGGACTGCAAAAAATCCCATTTTTCAGTTCCTTGGTGGAAATACATGCCCATCATTTGTCCTCATGATTCTATTGGCTGCGCTTAGAGGTGGGGCAGTGCACAGCCAGGAGGAGCAAGATTCCCAGCCAGGGAGGGAGGTGGCCTTTTTGAGGAGGCGGTGGCCCCACCTTCCACCTTGCTGATTGGCCAAGGGGGTTCACCCCTCACCAAGGGGATGTCCTGCATTCTGGGGATGCGCCAGGGGCCACCTGAGTCTCCCCAGAAATTGTTACAGCAGCCTCAAGTCACGGCAGTGTCTGCCCACAGTTCAGCCTGTGCCTGAGACTCAGGCCGAGTTGCAGGGCACCTGCCAGATGAAGACTTCTGATGGGTCCAATCTGACCCATGGGTCTGGCGATACTGGGTTCTGCTGTTAGGTTTATTAGTTTAGTAATTTCCACCTGGCTGATGCAGGGCCAGGGATTGAACTCACAAGCTGCAGCCCCTGCCATTTGAAAGAGAGGACCCAAGGGTCCCTTCCCAGCTGATACTCCTAACTGACCAAACACTTCCTAAAATATCTCACTCTAGCCCGGTACGGACACTACACTGTTACTGGTACAAGTGATCAAAAACCAGACTATACCCAGAACAGAAGTTTGGCATGCAGACTGGTTTAAAAATGGTGGAACCTGCACCCCTGGTGGGGTGAATGTTCTGTTTGCTACCGATCTAAACTACCCCACTTACAGAAAGCCACGTAACTTAGATCAATTCTGCCTCAGGCTTTTTGAATGTCTGTACCTATCCTATGTGAGACTGAATAAGATGCCTCCCTCATTTCCTGAAAGTTACTTTATAAGACTTCATAAAAGCTCAATTGCTGTCATGAGATCCTTCAGGAGTCTGCTGTCATTGAGGTAGCTCTCTCCCTTCTGGCTTCATGTGTTGAAGCATGCTATAACTCACGTAGGTAAAGCCAGGTCAAGAGGTATTTAAAGAGCTGTTTTCTGTCATTCAAAGAAAAGATCATTGTCATGTCCTCCCTGCCCCTTAACTGAGTGGTCATGTCAGAGAAAACAATTTATTCAGTGCCATAGTCCATTCTCTCTTTAGATGTCTAAGTGGACTTCGGAACCTAGGTGATATTTATTTCAGCCTATTCAAATCCTGAAAAATCCATTCATGCATCTACTTTTGTCATTTACCATGATCTGGCCCCTAAGACCAGCAGTTCCCAACCCTGGGTCGCAACTCAAATGAGGGTTGCGAGGGCAATGCCAGCAGCACCACACATGAAAGATGAGACAAGCTGCATGCCGGTAGCTCCCCCACCCCCTGGCCCCAGGCCACCACCACTGCACTCCACTCCCAACAGTGGGACGCGGGAAAAAAAAAGTTGGGAACCACTGCTTAATACAGAGTTACAAAAAAGCAGCAAGGAAGAAGAGCCACCTACCTTTCTTATTAACTGTTTTTCAGGGAATCAAATTGAGTGGAATCAAAATGCATTAATAGGTGACAAAGAATCTGGCCCCACAGGCAGAATGCTATTTCACTGAGTGCATCCTATTCATGCACTCAAATAGCATGAGTGTATCCTAATATTTGACTGCATCCTGTACACGCACTCAAATAGCACTTACACAGCCACATAACAAATGATCTGGGCATTTGCACACAGCTTCCAATACAATTACATAGTTAGAGAGGATTTAAATACAGAAGCATCCCTAATCAGTTCTGCACCCTGGGTAGAACCAGTGCTATTTTTGTGCCTGCCCTTGGTCAGTGTCCTGTTCCCCCCAACTCTTAGTTATGCTGCTCTAAATCTACATCTTGTGCTTCCTAGCACAGAACTTCAACCACCAAGCCAGAGATTACAGATTTGTTAGGCTCATCTGCATCTTTAAACTAGCTCCCTGTGCATCCAGGAAAGGAGATATGTAGGGGTAAAAGGAAAAGAATAAGCTAAAGGGTGTGTGGGTCAGTGAGGTGGATGCTGCCCTAGAAGAAAAGTGGCCCCCAGGGCACTAGGCTGCACCCTTGTTCCCAGTGAGGCAAATTTCCACACTGTTCTCTATCCATTTTATCCAATGAAAGATAAATGCAAGGTGCAGTGACTTAGCTTCAAGGGGAGGGCTGGAAAGGACTCTGAATAATATGAGTCAGACCTCTGGCCTGGTGACTGGAACACTATTGTGAGGAAGCTAGAGATGTAGGCTCAAGCCCCCTCCAGGTGAGAGGGGTCTTGGTCCTTGTTCTCTCACTTCTGGAGTGGATGCCCTAACCATCAGGCTATTGAGCTAAAACCTGGGTATGCTCTCATTTCCCGTGAGCATCTAAAATATGCTAGCCATGGGTTTTTTGTCCATCTACAATTCTGGAACTTAGTCTTCCAGTTATGCATGCATAGCACCCTATTCTTGCCTGGTTAGAGCACAGCTTACTAAAAATGCTCAATAGCTGTGCAGCTGTTTTCCTATCCACATTGCCCAAGGAGTAGGATCATAAACTGTGCATAAATGCCAAAAGCAGCTGTTGCTAGATGAGAGCATGCAAGCATGTAAAGTGAAAGGATTTTGCCTTTACAGTCACACAGATTCCCTTGAAAGGGAAACTATAGCACATGACCCCACACAATGGTATAACTAGTAGGCAAGGAAACTGCCTTGGGTGCCAACTTGGGGGGAGGGAGGGTGAAAAAGCAGCTGTAGCCTGCATCTGCGTATTTAAATTTGTGGTCCCAAATTGAAAGTCAGCACTTCCACTTTGCCCTGGGTACCAAGTCACATCCCTATGCTGCTACCCCCACAGTTGAGTTATCTCTCTCCCAACACCCCAAAATCCCTCAGAAAATAATAAACTGGAAATACTACAAAAATAAAGAGTGGCACATGTGTAATAGAAAAGTGTAAAGCTCGAGGAAAGACAACATAGTTTCTTCTATCTGCCATAGACACCCACTTCAAAAAAACAGCAATAGAAAAAAATTAGGAGCCAAAGATGATAATGATGATGACAAAATGAGGAGCCAGCTCTTATTTTTCACTAGAACAACTGCTTGCCTCAATACATAATCTATGTAAAAAATACCAAAAAGAAAAAAAAGCTATGTTAAAAGAATGTTAAGGTTTCAAAACCAAGCATGCACTACCTGGCTGGCAAGTAGAAGCTATGAGATGATGTTGTATGTTCAGAGAAACGAGCTGCTGAACTCTAAGGAGTCTCTACTGTGCATGTGCAAAACAAGATTTTTCAAAGGCTTTTAGCTAGTTCATAGTTGGATGATTTTATATAGAAAAGGCAAAAGGCATCTGCTTGGTACTACGGAGACCTTTCTGCCAGTTTTCAAGAGTCTCTTCTAAAACATGAAGGTAACACAATCTTCTCAAAAAACAGTGGAAGAATTTTAACACAAATGCATTTTCCCCTGACCATGTTTTCTGAAACGGTTGAATCATTTTAGCTGAGCCTTTCCAAAAGAAAAAAAAAAGATAGCCTTAGGAAGCACCCAGCATAGAAAACTTCAGCACATGGTTTCAGTTTAGTAATGTTATAACCAACTGGAAACAGAGTTTAATAATAGGAACAGTTAGGAAACCCGAACTATAGGTGTTAATGCAGCTTCACATATAAGGTAACTGTGAAAATAATGCAGTGATTTGTTATGTTGCTTTCTGTCTCTTCTCCATAAAAGTTACAGTATTTTCATTTCACTGTTATGTCTATATGAATATTTACATTTTACTTCTT
>NW_017728992.1:13402651-13403504 GCF_001723915.1 Gavialis gangeticus
ACCAACTGGAAACAGAGTTTAATAATAGGAACAGTTAGGAAACCCGAACTATAGGTGTTAATGCAGCTTCACATATAAGGTAACTGTGAAAATAATGCAGTGATTTGTTATGTTGCTTTCTGTCTCTTCTCCATAAAAGTTACAGTATTTTCATTTCACTGTTATGTCTATATGAATATTTACATTTTACTTCTTCAGTGTCAGTACAGTTATTTCAAAGAGATGATCTAGATATAAATAGTGCAATAACTGTGCAGTTACAAAAACAGCTATTATAAGCTCAGTAATTGCTAACAGATAGCTTTAGGATTTGCTTTATAAAGAAAGGAATATTAGCTAAGTGATGGGCAATATCATTTACGCCTTTTGAAAAGTGTCATTCAGACATACAGTCTACTCAGCAGAATGAACTTCAGCTGAAATTTCATGTGAAGGAAGTACACATCCCACCTCTTGGGATCTGCAATACAGTGCTCTCTTTGTACCATCCTGAAAATAGAAGTTGGTAGTATAATATCCTGAAGTGTAGAGGCATTTGAAATTTCAATAGCAGTTAGGCCAAAAGAGGTGAAGGGAAAAAAAAGATTTGAGAGGGCCATGAGTTGGTGCATGACTAACCTTAGCAAATAGTATAGTAAAAGACTTTGTCAAATGGACAAAGCAGTATGGCACTGGGGTAAAAATTCATTGGTATGGGATCTGGAAATTATTTCCCAATGTTTTACAATTGTCTTCATGTGATCACAGCTACAAAGTATTAATTAATTATTTAATTACAACCAAAAGTTCACAAATGGATCTAGGGAGGTGGAAAAAGAAATTGACGGCTATTTCCTTTCCCTGCAGGGCCACA
>NW_017728992.1:13404273-13404505 GCF_001723915.1 Gavialis gangeticus
TCTGGACTTTAGGAAGGCCTTCGACACCATCTCTCACCCCGTTCTCATTAAAAAGCTAGGAGACTGTGGCGTCAATACCTACACAGTAAAATGGGTCGCCAACTGGCTGGAGGGTCGCACCCAGAGAGCTGTGGTGGATGGGTTATTTTCAACCTGGAGGGACGTGGGCAGTGGGGTCCCCCAGGGCTCAGTCCTTGGGCCCGCACTGTTCAACATCTTCATCAGTGACTTC
>NW_017728992.1:13405555-13412028 GCF_001723915.1 Gavialis gangeticus
GTCTTTAAGACAAGGCTTGACAATCACCTTGCTGGGGTTGTTTGACCCCAGTACTCTTTCCTGCCATGGCAGGGTTTCGGACTTGATGATCTGCTTAGGTCCCTTGTGACCCTACTAACTATGAAACTATCTTAAAGCAGTTGTTAGCTTTATTCCATTCAAATCTATCCACCCAGAGAAGCAATAACAATTCCTATTGATTTCTTTGGATGAATCCTCTTGCATCAAATCTGAATATGGACTATGACCAAGATTCAAATCTATCCAACAACATCTGGACTTATATAAAAGCATGTTGTTAGATTACAGCCTGTGACTATGGTTGCAAATACATAATGGCTCCCTAGTTTTAGCCTTCTTCAACAGTATATTTTTCAGATTGGTTGGATACCAGTCTTAGCACTATCTGAAGTACTTTTAGATTTTATCTTAGTCTTCTAGCAGTGACTCCAGAAGATTCTTCCATGATAGGCCTGGGAAACGGGTACATAAAGCCTCCAGTTTCACAGAATGGAGAGATATTTTGTATCTCTTGAACTGGCCCTTCCAAGTCACGTTTACTCTAAAAGGGCCAGATTGCGAGTTGTTTACTCACACCAGTGAGTGTGATACTATATGGGCTGCTTATACACATGCTGTGGAGTGGAGGGGGTGTTTTAATTAGAGTGGTTCCTCGATAGCCACTGTAATTAAAACAGCTCACTGTCACATGTATTAAGCCCTGCCACATTTTAAAAGTCATTCAACACAGTTTAGATAAATTTTTCCCATGGCCATTTTAAAAGTGTGCAGGGGTTAAATACATGTGACAGTTTTATGCCCAGTCTAAAATGGTCTTGTAGCAGTTTGTGACCATTAAACCTTGTCTTCACTTGGGGTGCCCTGGTGAACAGATATTCTCCGAATTCCTAATGCACACCCCTTATATACTTATAGGCTGCCACCAAGTCATCCCTGAGCCTTCACTGCTCCAGGCTGAAAAGTCCCATGCCTCTTAACTTCTCCTCATAAGGCCTGTTCTCTTGACCCCTGATCATGCATGCAGCTCTCTCTGGACTCTCTCAAGCTTCTCCACATCCCTTCTAAAACGTGGAGCCCAGAATTGGATACAGTACTCCAGCTGCAGCCTTAACAAGGCTGAGTAAACTGGAAGGATGACTTCTGGGGTCTTGCTTGAGATGCACTGGTAGATGCAAGCCAGATTTTTATTTACTTTGCCAGCTGCAGCATTGCACTGATGGCTCACGTTCACCTTGTGATCAGTCATGACCCCCAAGTCTCTTTCGTTCATGGTGCTAGTAAGTGCTGAACCTATAAGTATTATGTGGGTTCTTTCTCCCAAGGTGGAGCACCTTGCATTTCTCTGTGTTGAATGTCATCAGATTTTGATTCACCCACCTTGCAAGCCAGCCTAGATCACCCCAAATTGCCATCTTATCATCTAGTGTGACCACACTTCCCCATAACTTGGTGTCACCCACGAACTAAGCCAGTCTGCTTCTGATACCCGAATCTAGATCATTTATGGATATATTAAAGAGTGATGATCCAAGTACTGAACCCCGGGGGTGCCACTGTGCACCACATTGACTCAGTTCCATCGACTATCACTCTCTGGGTCTGAAGATGGAGCTGGTTCCCCAGCCATTGGACCATAAGGTTGTCAAGACTGCAGTTCCCTAATTTTGCCATGGGGACATCATGGGAGAAGAAGTCAAAGGCTTTTTTGAAATCCAAGTAAATGACATCAAGCTCTTCTCTCCCTTGTCCAGGTGATGCATCCCCTGGTCATAGAAGGAAATAAGGTTGGTCAGGCAAGACCTACCTGCAATGAAGCCATGTTGGCTATCTCTCAGAATGTTGCCTTCTGTTAAACTGTTGTTGATGGATTCCTTGATAATTTTTTCCAAGATCTTTCCAGGGATTGAGGTCAAACTGATCAGCCTATAGTTCCCTGGATCCTCCCCTTCATTCCTTCCTTGAAGACAGGCATTACATTGCCTCTTCCAATCTTCTGAACCCTCTCCTGAACACCATGAGTTCTCAAATATCCTCACCATTTGTTGTGCTATGATGTCGGCCAACTCTTTTAGCACTCTTGGGTGCATGTTGTCCAGGCCAGCTGACTTGTGAATGTCCAGCCTCTCAAGATGTTCCCTCACAAGATCTTCACCAATTGTAGGCATATGATCACCCTTACCCTGGTAATCCTGCATCCTGTCAGGCAGGGTGATCCCTTCAGGTTGGTGGAAAACTAATGCAAAAGTAATCATTGAGGAAATTAGCTTTTTCTTGGGTGTTGGTTGTCTGCTGTCCCATTTGGTTCAGCAGGGGTCAAATGAAGCCATGTTGGTTTTTTTCTGGCTTCCCACATATCTGAAGAAGGACTTTTTATTGTCCTTGACTCCTGTAGTCAGTTTGAGTTCAGTTGGCTTTTCTGGTTCACTCCCTACAGGTGCAGGCCAATGCTGCATAATCCTCCTTAGTGGTATTTTCTGGCTTCCATCCTTTATGAGCATCTCTTTTCAGATTCAGGAGGTCCATGAGTTTCCTACCGAGCCAAGCGGGTTCCCCAGCCCTTTTGCTACCTTTTCTATGGGTTGGAATGGACTTCCCTTGTGCTTTTAGGATTGTATCCTTAAGGAGTGACCACTCATCATAGACTCCCCTCCCTGTCAGATCATGATCTCTCAGGGCCTTGACAACCAACCTCCTGTGCTTGTGAAAGTCAGCTTTCCTAAAGTCAAGGATTTCTGCATTGCTGAGTGATTTTCCAGCTTTGCGATGGATAAAGAAAGTGATCAGCTTGTGATCACTGTCATCTAGCTTCCCCTCGATCCTCAGGTCACTCAGTAGATCATACCCTTTGGCCATCTTATGTCTTGTCTGCCCTTAGACTTCTTGAGTCAGATAGAGCTTGTCAATGCAAGTGAGGAAGCTTCATGACCGATCAGATTTGGCTGAATGTTCTTCCCATTCAGGGTGATTGAAGTCACCCATGACAACCATGCATCAAGACCATGCAGCTTCTGTCAGTTCCCTAGAAAAGCTCTTCCTCCTGGTTAGGAGGTCTGTAATAGAATTTTACAGTTATATCCCCTTCACCACGCTCTCCCCATATTTTAACCCAGAGGGTCTCAGTACACCCTCCTTGGGTGCCAGTGTCAGCTAACAGAGAAGTGTACTGCTCCTTGACATAGAGAGCTATGCATCCCCCCTTCCTCCCAACACGGTCCCTCCTGTACAAGGTATAGCCATCTATACCTGTGGTCCAGTCATAGGTGGAGTTCCATCAGGTATCCATTATCCCTATGAGATCATATTCATTTTTGCTTAGCAGAAGGGCCAGTTCCTCCTGTTTGTTCCCCATGCTCCTGGCATTCGTGTACAGGCAGCTAAGCCTGCCATCAGAAACCCTGGGCTTCCCAGTGCATTTGGAAGAGTCCTGTCATTGGGCTGGGGTTGGAGTAAGTTCTCTTGTGTTACCTGACTTGCTGGGAATGGTGAGGCAATGCACAGCAATTAGAACATGAATGAGCACATATATAGACAGCCAAGTAGATTAGCTAAGGTCAATGGGGGTGCATCTCCATGTTCAATTAGCATGTAGCAATAAACTCCAGCATGGTTTGTGCTGGAGTTTATTTCTTCCAGGTGCAGCGTTTACACTCATGCCTGGGACCACAACATGTTGAGTCAGGGCCAAGCAGCCCCTGCTGGCAGGCAGCTCAGAGGTTCAGCCTGTCAGTCTAGAGCTGCTCTGACTTGGCTCAGTGTGCTGTGGAGGGGCTGGCTGGGGTACAAGGGTGCTACATTATAGGGCTAACCAGCAGGTGGTGCTTTATTGCATACCTAATTAGCTCCACAGTAAAGTGCACATGTAAGTGCTCCCAGGGATTCCTTTTGTAGGTCTCACCAATAGAAGTTCAAAGTTAAGGGAAGACCTTGTGGTCAAGAATCTTGTAGTAGAATGGGCTGCAGCCCTATTGTAATGAGCAGCTAACGGTCAAAAGGGAAAATGTGATAGTCTGTCAGTTCATTAATAAGTCTGCATCACAGCACAAAATCCTTACCTGTTCTTTTTGCCCCCAAAATCATAGTATTCACCTGCTCCCTCATTGGGATAACAAAAACCTGTGTTCAGTAGGGACAGGATTTCTAGTACTTGTCTGATAACTGAATTCTCAAAGACCTTTTAAAACTTGATATAAGCTTTATTCAGCTGATTCCCTTCAACTCTTCTTCCCCATGCAAACAAGCCCCACTTCTACGAGGTGGTGGTGTCATAGTCCTCTCCATTCCATTCTTTATGTGATCCTTATTCTTACTAGTCTATAGAAAGGCTTAGAAACCTATCTGGCAAATCATTTACAAGCAAATGTTATTACTCAACTAATTCTATCTTTAGATTATGCTGTATGTGAATGTGACTTGTAGTACACCCTGAAGTACCTCTTAGAAATACTTTTGTCTTCTTCCTGGTTTCAGAGATAAAATATAGAAGAACTTATTCAGCAGAAAGATTGCAGCATATAACCGTAAGTTACCAAACACAGTCAAACAATTCACAAAATATACTAGTCATTTAAGAAAAAAAACAAAACACTCAGGACAGAAGTTACACTCAGTGATAGTTTGGCAAAATGAAGAGTTTGGAGACAATAGGAGTGTGTTAAACAATGTAAGGCTCGGGTCTTTCAGATGTAAAATGTTATCTATGATGTTATGCTTTGTTTTAATATAAACTAAAAGCTTTATTTCTCTGTATATTGGAGGAAGCATTGTGTCCTTATGATAACATCTGCAATGAGTGAATTTATATTAAACATCCTGCATAATATACAGGCAGGATAATAGTTACATATTACAGATCTAGATTCATTAATTATATTATTTCCTTTCTTCAGACACCAGTAAAACCCCACTGCCAGCAATAGCAGACATCCAGGACTCTGCTGAGGGAACAAATCAATCATAAAAGCTTAGATATAAATAACCTACTTTATTATTTAAATGCATATGCCTTATTTTGAAGGCAATGAATCACCATTTGAGTTCCATGTATAGAGCTTGTGGGCATATTTTGTCTATGAGAAGACAACAGTTGCACATATATATTAAATGAAAAAATAGGTATGAAAAATTGTCTTGAGTTGCATCAGACTTTTTATCTCCTGATCAGTACTTCTTTGGTTTTACATTTAAAGATATAAAACATGGTAAAACAAATAAAAGACTTCTACAAGGAGCAGTGAAAATATTCAATGAAAGAAAGGCAAGACAAAACAAAAGATACAAACATGCACAGCTAGTCATTGTGTCCACTGTGCAAATTATTCATATCTCATTCTGTTGTTTCTCCGCCCCTTTGGCCCAAAGATAACACTTCACATTATAACAACATTTTTCTAGTGAATTGTTCTAATACAAGAACATGTCATTAAAATGAGCGAAGGCTTGACTTGTCTTCAAATAGCTAGCTTGTGCTAATGTGTATGTATGTCTTGTTTTTCTTCCAATGATCCAAGTAAATGTTGTAAGTCAGCAAAAACTGCATCTGAATTCTCCTGGATGCTGACACACTAAAGTTAAGTCTGAATTTTACCACTGATTGTAGTGGGTGCCAGTTGTAGTTCATGCAAAGCGGAGGAAATGATTCTGTCTGAAAGCAGATCTGGAAAAGCCTGCCAAGTTAAAAGCTTCATTAGTTTAGTTAAAGCTGCTAGAAGAGAAGTTTGCAGCTCAGTTGAATGCAGCATGAATGGAATGAAAGGCTTCTTTCAAGTCCTAGAATTTACTTGGAGGGAGTCTGGTATGTAGGGTTATGCCGGTATCCTGGCCAGAAAATATGAAAGGATTTTTGAGTATTACAGGTCCCCCTCCCACCTTAACTTGCATATGCTGTACACACACAGCTGAAGAAAGAAAGCTTCTATATGGATACTCAAGCCAGGGCTATCAAGGTCTTGCTTTGTTTCTGTGTCTCTTGGTCTCTATATATGGATTATCTTTTATATAGCCCTTCTTCGAATTGTTTACAGACTCAAAAAGATAAGGCCTTGTGTGCTCCCTTGTACAGTGAGCTCAGGAATTCAACCCAGGAACTATGCTGCCTATGTAACAGCACCATAGTATCTGAGTGTTTCATATATGGTCATGAATTTACCTTTACACCACAACTGGTTAATGTTCCAGAGCTGGTACATAGAGGATGCATCTATAGATGCATTGTGCACCATAGTTACGGTGCATTAAGTTTAGCACTTGGATAACAAAGTCAAATCAATGTGCAGTAACTGGCGCTACTGCACAGTAGTGCTGGTGCACAGGTTTTTACAGACACTAAATGTGCAATAGCCTAATACTACTGTGCAGTACCACATTAGCATGGGTTTTGCCCCGCACACTACTGCACAGTGTTATTAGGCTACTGTGCAGTTAATGTCTCATGTAGATGCACCCAGAGAGCATTC
>NW_017728992.1:13422223-13424200 GCF_001723915.1 Gavialis gangeticus
GAAAGCAGATCTGGAAAAGCCTGCCAAGTTAAAAGCTTCATTAGTTTAGTTAAAGCTGCTAGAAGAGAAGTTTGCAGCTCAGTTGAATGCAGCATGAATGGAATGAAAGGCTTCTTTCAAGTCCTAGAATTTACTTGGAGGGAGTCTGGTATGTAGGGTTATGCCGGTATCCTGGCCAGAAAATATGAAAGGATTTTTGAGTATTACAGGTCCCCCTCCCACCTTAACTTGCATATGCTGTACACACACAGCTGAAGAAAGAAAGCTTCTATATGGATACTCAAGCCAGGGCTATCAAGGTCTTGCTTTGTTTCTGTGTCTCTTGGTCTCTATATATGGATTATCTTTTATATAGCCCTTCTTCGAATTGTTTACAGACTCAAAAAGATAAGGCCTTGTGTGCTCCCTTGTACAGTGAGCTCAGGAATTCAACCCAGGAACTATGCTGCCTATGTAACAGCACCATAGTATCTGAGTGTTTCATATATGGTCATGAATTTACCTTTACACCACAACTGGTTAATGTTCCAGAGCTGGTACATAGAGGATGCATCTATAGATGCATTGTGCACCATAGTTACGGTGCATTAAGTTTAGCACTTGGATAACAAAGTCAAATCAATGTGCAGTAACTGGCGCTACTGCACAGTAGTGCTGGTGCACAGGTTTTTACAGACACTAAATGTGCAATAGCCTAATACTACTGTGCAGTACCACATTAGCATGGGTTTTGCCCCGCACACTACTGCACAGTGTTATTAGGCTACTGTGCAGTTAATGTCTCATGTAGATGCACCCAGAGAGCATTCAAAAATAAAAGTTTGTGGCAAACCCAGATAAAACTCCTTCCTTTGAATGCCTCTCCTTTTTGAGGTGAGTTGTGGTAATCCCCAAGAATGCCCAGCTCTGCTGCTTCTTATCAATGATGGGGTGTCCACAGTAAGAGAAACCCATCATAGCTCAGCCCCTGCATCATAGCTCAGCCCCTGGCACAGATCTTCGAGAGCTCCTGGTGCTCTGGTGAAGTGCCTGCTGATTGGAAGAAGGCTAATGTGGTGCCTATCTTCAAGAAAGGGAGGAAAGTGGACCCAGCAAACTACAGGTCCATAAGCCTAACCTCTATCCTGGGGAAGGTCTTAGAAAAGATTATTAAAGAGGCCATTCTTAATGGACTGGCCAATGGCAATACCCTGAGGGATAGCAAGCATGGGTATGTTGCGGGTAGGTCATGCTTGACCAATCTCATTTCCTTTTATGACTAGGTGACCTATGACCTGGACAAGGGGGTAGAGATCCATGTCATATATCTTAACTTCAAAAAAGCCTTTGATCTGGTATCCCATGATCACCTCTTGGTGAAACTGGCCAACTGGGTCCACCATGATCCACTGGCTGGGGAATTGGCTCTGTGGTTGGACCCAGAGGGTGGTGGTTGACAGAAGTCAATCGTCATGGTGCCCTGTGGCCAGTGGGGTCCCCCAAGGCTCTGTCCTTGGACCCATATTGTTCAACCTCTTCATTAATGATGTGGACATTGGAGTCAGAGGTGGACTGGCCAAGTTCACCAATGATACCAAACTCTGGGGCAAAGCATCCACACCTGAGGACAGGAGGGCGATCCAGGCTGACCTTGACAGGCTGAAGAAATGGGCGGACGAGACCCTGATGGTGTTTAACACCGAAAAATGCAAAGTTCTCCACCTTGGGAAGAAAAACCTGCAGCATCCTTATAGTCTCAGCAGTGCTACGCTAGTTAGCACTACAGATTAAAGACTTGTGGGTCATGATTGAGCACAAGATGAATATGAGCCTTCAATGCAATGCTGCGGCCAGTAAAGCAAACAAAACGCTGGCTTGAATCCATAGATGCTTCTCAAGCAAACCCCGGGATGTCATTCTCCCGTTGTACTTGGCCTTGGTGAGGCCGCAGCTGGAGTACTGCATCTGGTTTTGGGCTCCTCAATTCAAAAAGGATGT
>NW_017728992.1:13424451-13429862 GCF_001723915.1 Gavialis gangeticus
CCAGTGGGGTCCCCCAAGGCTCTGTCCTTGGACCCATATTGTTCAACCTCTTCATTAATGATGTGGACATTGGAGTCAGAGGTGGACTGGCCAAGTTCGCTGATGATACCAAACTTTGGAGTAAAGCATCCACACCTGAGGACAGGGGGTAATCCAGGCTGACCTGGATAGGCTCAGGAAATGGGTGGGCAAGAACCTGATGGTGTTTAACACTGAAAAATGCAAGGTTCTCCACCTTGAGAGGTAAAAACCTGCACCATGTTTATAGGCTCGGCAGTGCTACACTGGCTAGCACTACAGACAAGAGGAACTTGGGGGTCAGGATTACCACAAGATGAACATGAGCCTTCAATGTGATGCTGTAGCTAGTAAAGCGAGCAAAACTGTAGCTTGCATCCATAGATGATTCTCAAGCAAATCCCAGGATGTCATTCTTCTCTTGTACTCAGCCTTGGTGAGTCTGCAGCTGGAGTACTATGTCCAATTTTGGGCTCCTCAATTCAAAAAGGATGTGGAGAGGCTTGAGAGAGTGCAGAGGAGAGCCACGCACATGACCAGAGGGCTAGAAAACAGACCTTATGACAAGAGGCTGAGAGCTATGGGATTCTTCAGCCTGGAAAAGGGCAGGCTCAGGGGCGATCTGATGGCCACCTATAAGTTTATAAGGGGTGTTCACCGGAACCTGGGGGAACGTGTGTTCACCAGAGCGCCCCAAGGGATGGCAAGGTTGAACAGTTATAAACTGCAAGACCGTTTCAGGTTGGACATAAGGAAGAATTTCTTTACTGTCTGAGCCCCCAAGGTCTGGAATAGCCTGCTGCCAGAGATGGTTCAAGCACCTACTTTGAACGCCTTCAAGAGAAACCTGGATGCTCCTTTCTTTTGCACATGATGAGAGTTTCACATGCATCTGACTGAGTAGTTCTCTTTCTAATCCTCACCTTTTAACTACTCTTTACTTATTGTTTTTCTTTCCCAGCCTTCTTCAAGGTTGTTGAAAAACCATGTGTTGTAAATCCCACTGATGTTTAAAAAAAATAAATCAAGCCATCACTGAAAACCGTGCACTGTACTAAATACTACTATATATTAGGTCTGTGCGAGAAGGCAGCTCTTTGATCCGGCTTCAAATCCGGCCACTTTGGATGCTAGGGATCCGATTCAGAGCTCCAGACCAGATTTCCACTTTGATCTGGTCGAAGTGGCTTCGAAGCTTCGGAGCCGCCTTGGAGATCCAGCCATAGGTTATAATGGGGAATAATCAATGAAATATCTATAATTTTGTTGTTTTTTGTCTGATTTGGATGAAACTTCCAGAAGTGGTGGCCTCTGCTGGGAGCATGAAGCCTACCAAGTTTCAAGAATATTGGTGCAGGGTTTCAGGGGGAACTGCACCCCAAATTATTGAAAGCAAAACTCATGTCACATCTATGTGTTACACCACAGTGGGGTGAAATCTGCAGGGATGGTGGCCCCTGGTGAGGCCAAAAAGCCTGCCAAGTTTCAAGTTGAAAGGTGCAGGGGTTTGGGGAGAACTGCACCTCAAGCTGCAGACAAGCAAAACCCATGACATGGGTGACACTGTGTGTGTTAAAGCGCAGCAGGGTGAAAGCTGCAGGGATGGTGAATTGACCCCAATTTTTTGCCACCAAAATCAGCAGGGGGAGGAGGGTGCCATCCAACGTGGGCTTCAGCAACAAGAAAATGGGGTAAAAAGTTCTTTCCATCAGCAAACTGTACTGCCACTCTGGAGAACAAGAATTCCAATTCTTGCACTCCATATCGCACAGTGTTCATACTTGTTGGTTGTTGCTGCTCCTAGATGCGGCTTTGTGGAAAAGTCTGCTCTTGGCATT
Source organism: Gavialis gangeticus (assembly GCF_001723915.1). Lineage (NCBI taxonomy): Eukaryota > Metazoa > Chordata > Crocodylia > Gavialidae > Gavialis > Gavialis gangeticus. The sequence continues at coordinate 13,426,308 of NW_017728992.1, forward strand.
TTTTTCCTCACATTATACCGCTGATGAAACAAAACTTTTTTTTTTTGTAAAGTGAGAGCAATAGTATATATCATATTAAAGGAGAGTAAGGGGAAAAAAGTCACATCTAGTGAAAGTTATAAAATTATTATTGAGAAAAAAATTGTAAGCAGGTAAAATCAGTTTACTGGACTTTAGCCAGGATACAAAATTTGAGCTTAACCTTCTAGTTTTGCTTTATGTGGGTTTAGCAAATTGAAGTACTGGTAGTAAGTTTTCTTCCCAAGGCTTCAGGGCTACTCCATTTTAATTTCAGTTCCAAGTTTATACAAACCTCAAATTCAAAGTGAAATTGGTAAAAACCCAGATTGTTTCAAGGTCCAATAAATTAAATTTGTCAGCATTTCCCCAAACCCTGACAGGGATTTATCTCAATCCTTCCTCACTATCTAGAGAATAGTCAATCACCTGTGAATGCATACATTTATGCGTGCACACACATATACTCATGTGTGCTTCTTTGAAGACAGCTCCTGACTTTTGCATTTCTTTAAGTTTTGGGGAATGGTCCAAAGTGGCTTACATCTCAACTCACCTGACAAAGGGGAAGTCAACAAGGAGATCCACTGCTCCAGTTAGAGGAAAGGTGTCCATCTACTTGTCCTCCCCCTCTACACACACTGCTAGGTAAAATAAATATTAATCAAGCCTTGTAGTTGCCTTCCTTCAGTCTGAGGTGAGAGAAACTATGCTGCCTAAATGAGAATAATCTGCTCAATTTGTACAGAGGGAGGGAGAGATTTTAAGTGTGTGTGCCAATTAATTAAGTTATAACAACCAAACTAAAGAGTTAAGATCAGCTTCTATTCCATCTATTAAGCAAAGGTACCCAAGTGTGATTCAATCTCCTCCTCACTGCTTTGTGTGACTCACTTAGTCTTGCAACAGTGTGCCAAGCGTATTGATGAATTTTCAGGGGCTTGAACAAAGTGGAACATAATTGCACTTATGCACCTAAATCAAGCTTGATGCTCGATAGGTGGAATGAAATCTTACTCTAAAATGTATGCATTTGCTCTGACTTTTGCATGGATGATAGTAAAGCATGACAAAAGTTACCAGGATAGTTTTTAAAATACAAATACTTTGTGAGCTGTCCTCATTAAATACACTTCAAGCTACTAACAGCTAGCATTTTTTTAAGGCATAGGTAAGAACTTTCCTTCTGATACAAGGATATATGTCCTGATATGGGGAGCTACAAGTGCCTAAGCTTTTGTTCAGATTTTGACAACATTACTTTACTTAAGCTGCAAGTAAGCTGTGCAGTCCTCACTTCTCATATTTCCATCTGTTTAATGGGGATGATAATACTTCTCTCCCAAGAGTTCTCTGAAGATTTAGTTAAAGTTTGTGAAGAATTTGGACGCTACAGTGGTATCATATCATAAAAATAAAGCATTCTTATTCAACATATGTTGAATTCTCCATCATGCCAGAACCCCCTTATGTCAGAGAAGCTGTGCCCCTGTATATGGGAATTCCAGCTGTTAAGTCACTGTTGAATGCCCATGATAATAACATGCTCTCACATGGTCACCAAATCAGCCATGTGTACCATCTGTCTGTGTAAAATGCCCCATTGTTTTCAAGGCAGGGTAGATATGCACTTCTATAGACTAAATAAATAAGATAAATGTAGAGAAAGCACAAGCTTTCATGAACCCAAATTCACTTCATCAGATGTTGTGAAAGGAAATGCAGAAAGAGGAGAGAGAAATTAGTCTACAAAAGGCACAGGAGTGGGGAGAAAGAAAAGAGGGGAGATGGGGGAGGTGGGCAGTGTGAAGAGAGAAAAGAAAATGAGCAGCAAACCTATAGGAACAAAGGCTAATACCAGAAATGAGAAAAAAATCCATAGTCCCTATTTAAGCCATAGGTAGCGCAGTCCAGTTTGTGGATAATTCCTTGTTCTGCAGTATCCCATTCAAACTGGTTTTTAGAATTGTTTGTCTGGCACCAGCAATCCCGAGGTCAGCAATGGGATTTTCAGGAAGGTAGAAGCATTTTGCCCTAAGCCAGAGCAATGTTTTGAGCCAGTACAGATAAGCAAAGTTGTTCACCAAGGAACAGTTTTAATGGGCTAGTAATTAGGTGATATTTAAAAGAGAGGGGTCACTTAAATCCATTTAAATTGTTCATCTAGAGGGCTCCTTATCCTGTTAGAAATCCATAGTGCCAAAGGAAAATACAAAGCTATATTAGAACACTTCAACCACAAGTAAAACAGTAAAGCTAACTTATAGATGCTAAGCATCTGCATCTCCCATGGAAATACCTTTCTCCCATGGGAGTTACAGGGAGAGCACTTCTTTAGAATTGAACCTACAATACTATATTTTAAAGAATGTTGTTCTTGCATTTTTCTGTGATTAACTAAAGCACTGCAGTGTTAAAAACTACTACCCACAAACAGCTCAGATTCTAGTAACCTGAACAACTTCTAGGTGTGTCAGTTTGGTATTTTGGAATCAGTTTTTAAAACCTGTTACCAATAGGCCCCCTACCCTGAAGTAATAATTGTTTAATTTCCATTGGTTTGGTTATACCAGCAATTCAATTTATCTAGGCACTTTATATATTTTTCCATTTAATAATTCATGTCAGAACATTAACGGAAATGCGTTTTATAACTCCATTGCTGTGTGTTGCTCTACACATCTAGAGGAGAAATACTATAGTTCCTGAGCTGTCATAATACTTGTCAATCTGTTTTTAATATATATTAATTAGATCGGAATAAATCTAGATTTTGGAACATGGTTTCTGCTTAGAGACCACAAGGCCCTCTGGAAAGGTTTTTGGGTAGGTTTTTTTGGGGGGGAAGAGGGGATGGGGGGCTGGTTTTTAGTCAAAGTCTTTGCCAGCTCCTAGGAGAGAGAACTCACTGAGCAAACTTTCCAATCTCTGACTATCTTATCAATTAGGATGTGTGAAGGGGGAAGAAGGGCCAGGAATGAGGCTAAGCATAATACATTGGCAACTACTTTTTGCAAGTATGAATACATTGCAGTAATCATATTTCAAAAATAAATTCTTTGTATTACTATTGTTATAGTTGCATTATTACTACTACTACATGGAGAAATTTTAACTTTATAATTTTGGTAAAAATCAAAGAAAGTGAGCTGGAAGTGACTTCAGGAGGTCATTGAATGCAGCCCCCTGCTCAGACAGTATCCTTCATGTCTGAACCATCTCATCCAAGCAGTTTCTTAGGGTACTCTTAAAAACATCCAGGGATCGACATTCTACAGTCTCTCAAAGTAAAGAAGGTTTCTAGGTAAAAAAAGGACTCCATGTTCTGTTTGGAGTTTGAATGTTTAAGGACTCTCAGGAGAATCGGCATCTCCCAAGAATTCAAGGAAAAATGGCAACAGTGTTTAAATAAATACAGAACTTAGCTACTGAAGATATATAAAAATAAATGCTCAGGATATCTGCTAATCCTTTAAAATGTATACCACTGGGGCAGAAAACCTCATTTCAAAACTGTTTATGATACTGTTGCATAAA
>NW_017728992.1:13429873-13431668 GCF_001723915.1 Gavialis gangeticus
AACATAGAGAAAAGTATCTATTTTCGCTACAATACTGTGACATAATAGGCTTGATTTGGCTTTGAATCAGAACTTTAGTTTTAACCTAATCTAGACAAACACAGACACATCAACTCATCTCTGGCTTATATAAATATGAATGGTACTATAAAATACAAAGAAAAAAAGTGTTTAAAGTACAGTGGCATCATTGTAAAAGCCAGAATCCTTCAAAGAACAAGTGAATTCCCAGGAGGTTCTTCAGGAGAGATAGAAGAACATGCAAGTAAAAACAAATGGTAGATGACACCAACTTAATGTGGGGTAACAAAGGGAGCCCAAAGTCAGAACTAGAAGGAATCATAGGCAGTATAAAAACAGAAGCATCCATTATGAAAATGAGCATGGGCATAATTGTAGTCCACTATGGAGATTTATAAAGCCTTGGAAGAGAGGATATAAAGAAAGGACAAGGTGTATTTGCAGTGGAAGAAGAGTAGAAACCCATGAATCAATTGGATTGAGGTATATATGGCTGTAGCAGCAGAAGACAACAACAGAAGCATTAGAGGCACTGTAACAAGACATTCTGTCCCTTTAAGAGGGAACAGTCAACCTTGTTGAGAGCGCCGTGGCAGGCTATTTGGATAGGCAGGGTATATTCCATTAGGAGATGGCCAAGCTGCTCTACTAGGGCCAGGGCCGAAGGGCTCCCCTCTTAGTGCCTGGGACACAGCAGAAAGTTTTGGGGGGCAGGTGGGGATTCTTTGTTTCCTTGTTGGTTGCTTACAGACTGTTTTATTTAGGAGGACTGACTGAGGAGCTCCTTAGGGAGCAAAACCCACCTGCAGAAGCCAACAACCCACTTACATGCGCATGTCACAGTACACTGTTGTTGCAAAATTGCTTTCCACGTCGTTCTGTAATTACAGTCAATTCTGGCACCAGATTGAAACCTTTGGTTGCAAATTATTTCCTAGCGTTGGTGCAAGCAACAACTAGTGCGTTCTTGGAAAAAAGGAGAAACCAATTACAAGAAGAAATGATCAGCTAAATGTTAGGTAGATAAAAAAGCGATTTCAAAATGTATTTGGCAGCTTTGAGTCCTATTTTTGGAAGATGCTGCATCTTAATATAAATGGACTTTTCATAGAAAATCTTTGAACAACATTTTCCATTATACTGCAAAAAGTGCTGCCTTTCATTTGCATTTACTTAAAATTTTATTATGAGCAGACATGTTTTCTACAGACTCCTTTGATTATTTTTTGGCAGTAAAACATGAATTCTAAGATGAGTTCATGAGACAGAGAAGGCCTGAATGGTTTTTCGCCTTCTGTCTGTGTTTACCTTAAAATATCAGGAATGTTTAGTCTCATCTTTGCTTGTTTAAAAAAAAAAATAATGATAATAGCATTAATGACGGCAACCACTTCCTCTTTATCTAATTTCACTTGCAGGGTACCACTAAGGCACCCTTCCTAGTTCTCCAAATTTCTAATCTTGCAAAAAAAAAAAAAGTTATAAAAGGCTTGAAGTTCTGGTATACAGAAAAGGAAGACATACTTCCATTTCACCCCAACCACCCCAGATGCCTACACTTTGAAAATCTTCCTGACATATCAGAAAGAAGCAAAAAAGGACAAAATCTGTTTTCCCTGGGGAGCTGATGCTGTGGGGTGGCTGCAGCTGACATGCAGGTTTACCACACAACAGGGTCCCTGGGGAGCTGCCCCTAAGCACCTTGTTTTCACCCAGTAGCGTCTGGAGGATGGAGAGCCACACTAGATTTCCCATGGCAGAAATCCCAGGAGGG
>NW_017728992.1:13436668-13441488 GCF_001723915.1 Gavialis gangeticus
GCTGACATGCAGGTTTACCACACAACAGGGTCCCTGGGGAGCTGCCCCTAAGCACCCTGTTTTCACCCAGTAGCGTCTGGAGGATGGAGAGCCACACTAGATTTCCCATGGCAGAAATCCCAGGAGGGGGGCCATTATTCCGCTTCCCCACACCCCGATACATTAGTGGGTATTGAGCTCCTGGCTTCTATGGCTTGGTGGTGTGGGGCTGTGCCTGCATAGCAAAGATTTCCAGGATGAGAGGCATTCTGGGGCCCCCACTGCAATTGGTGTGCAGTGTGCTTGCTCCTCAGGTGTACAGGTATAGCAGCCTGTGCCCATGCTACTATTACTACTACTACTACTATGCATCAGCTGCTGTCAGAGTGCAGCGAGAATAGAGGCAGGTAAGATTTCCCACCCTCCCACCAGCTCTTCTGTGGTCAGCAATGCCAGGGCTGCTCAGGAACTTCCTACACCTCTCCACTAATTTCTTTCTTACCCAAAAAACAATATGCACCTCCCCCGCCCCCCTTCAGTTTCCTTGCTTCAAAATTAAACAATCTCAGTTCTTTGCATCTTTCCTTATAGCCCATTTTTAAGGTCTCTGAACCCTTTTACTGCTTTCCCCTTAGACAGTCTTGTGCTGGTCCAGGTTTTAGTATTTTGGGCTGTGCTGTGCTGTGCTGTGCTGTGCTGTGAGGGCTGGATGGGCCAATTGAGAAGTCTGGCCTATGAGGAGGTTTCCTATTGCATTGGCCATACCTAGTTCCAGGTTACAACAGGCTAGAGGCCTGTTATGGGCCCTGCCCACCAAAGCTATTAGGATTTCAGTGCATCTACTGAGATTTCTGTTCCCTCCCTCATCATTTAAGTGGTATTTTTGGCACTTAACTGTCAATTAGGAATTCTGTTCCTGGGCAACTACATATATGGGCACCAACAATGTAGTGAATCTCTGGCTACCCAAAGCTAAGCAGCTAGAGTACTCACCTAGGTAGCCAGAGATCCAGGCCTCCATTGACAGCTTTGCACTTGAGTCTCCGATTTCCTAGCACAGTGCACTACTCCTTATGCCACAGGTCAGATAATACACATCCCTGCTATCTGATGTGCATTTTGGAGCTGAGCCACTGCTCCTTGTATTTAAGTTATTGAACCAAAAAATAGGTGGAGTCCAGGTTAGGGAGAGGCTTTGGTTCACTGAGAACAAGAGCAGAAGCTAGAGCCCAGGAACGCCTTTCCTTCCAGGCCAGCAGCCACCACCTCCCTGTGGTATGCACTCTCTGCTCTCTCTCCTTGCTGCTCATATCTTCCACAGACCTCCCTCATGGCTATCCAAGGGAACAGCTTCAAAAAGGAGTGCCAGGGAAGAGATTGGGTAATGTTTAACTTGTAGTGTGGTGGTTTGAGCAGTATGCTTGCAAGGTCAGAAAGAGCCAGGTTCAAACCACCCCTTGGTAAGGGGGAACTTATAATGCAGGGCCTGTGGCTTTCCCAGATCCTCATCTAGAGTGAGAAAGAATAGGAAGGCCCAGGCCCTCTTCTGTCATTCATGAGTTTCAGTCCCTCAAGTCATGCAGTTTAGCAAACTACACTTCTGTACCTTAGATATCATTTAACTTACATAAGGGGCATGTGCAGGTCGCCAGGCATGCCAAATGTGTGGCCAATGTGTAGACAACTGTATATACATGCAGCAGGTTATGTGCACAAGTTTAAAAGGCTAGGGACAGAATCCTTATTTACTTCTAAGTGCCAAAAATGCCACGTAAGCAACCAAAATTGGCCTCTTAGATAACCATGAATGGAACAGAATGCCACACATGGTTCCCAAAAGTCCTTTCAAAGTTCTTGTTAGTTTCTTCATTACTCATCATTTTCACTTGCCCGCCCCAGAATTCATCTCAACACCTTCTTTTCAAAGACATTCTTCCACCTGCTAATAAAATGTCCAAGTCTTACATCCATATAGAAACAATAGCTTCTGTAATGGTATTTATATACCAAAAACAGGTCTCTATAGAAGATATTTTAGCTCCATAAAAACTGACAAAAAGTGACTGACAGCATTCCCACACTGAACCCATGTTTTAATTTTATCACTCATCAAAATCTTGTTAGTAATTAATGTTCTTATGCATTTAAACTTCTTAACTGATTGATGTAGCAGTGTTGAGGTGTTGCAGTAGCCATGATGATCCAGGAAGTGATATTTTTCACTGGTGCAACTTTATGGTTGGGAGAGTGTTAGGCAAGCTTTGGATCAAGAAGTACCCTTCCTTGGGCTTGGCTCTTCCCAGACTCCCCTTCACAAACCTGAGGAAGGGCATGAAAGCTTGTGTCACATTTCTCCCTAACTATACAGTTAGTCTAGTTAAAGCAAAACAAAACCCAAAACAAAGCAAAACAAACAAACAAACAAAAAACAAATCAAATACACACCAAAAAATCCTTAAAACAAACAAAAACAAACCAACAAAATTTACTGGTATTTATAGCACCAACTGCTAGATGAGATAATCCAAGATCTTCTTGTCAGATTACAACCATATGCTTTATCATAATTGATTTTAAGGCTAATTTACTGCTTCCTCCAGTCTCCAGCCATCCTTTCTACTCTTTCTTTTGCCTCTTCCAACCACCAGCATCTCCAAAAAGTCAGTGCATCCCATAAGTGGACTCCACCCACAGAATTTTGTATTGATTGCACCATTTTTCCATGGTAACCAGGGACAAAGCACCTCTCTGCCTCAATCAAGTATTGAGGTCAAATGGGGTAAAGATTTCACGCCAAACTTGTACTCTACTTTTTGAACTGAAAACACATAGTTGTGCTATCCAATTAATCATATCAGGGATTTAATTTTCAGTGTAGTCAAAAAGCCATCTCAAAGCACCATCAGATATTTTCTAAAAATCAATTAAAAAAATAAAAATTGAGATGAACACATGCATAGTCCATCTTTTCCCAAGTGGCAGATGAACTGGAAGCTTGATCCACAATGTACTGCTTTTCAGATCCCACATTCATGCAGACCCTCCTGCTATCTTCTATATATAAGGCCAAAGATTATAACAAGCTTCAGAAATACAATTTGGGAGGCCAGAGAGTATTGAGACACCATAAGCATTCTTACATTTTATTTTACCCCCTCCCCCCATTTTTCAAAATGAGACATATGAATCCCTTTCCATTCCTTTGGATTTTTTTTTCCAATCTCAAAACCAATAAAATCAGTTCCTGAAGTCTTTCCATTAGTTTATCCCTCCTGTTTCTAAGAACTCACTGGGTATATTACCACCTCAGTATCCCATGCTTCACTTGTCTTGAGCATTCTAAGTAGCTATTGAATCTTTTCACTTTTTTTTCTTCTACAGTTGGCTCAGTTTTTTGGAAAATGGCTGTTTTTGTTGACCTTAAAGAACTCATTAAATATGTTCTTCATTAATTTAATTTGTAAATTAATTATTTTAATGTTTACCTTTATCTGACTCACTTACAATTAATGTCCTTTCCTCTAAACCAAACCAGCCCAAAATTGTCTTAGCGGCCCCTTGGTTTATCCTTCAATTTTACCATATTCTATCATGAGAATGATTCCAATTTTGAAGGCAAGTGATGCCTACTTTATATGGGGCCTCAATTATTTTCTCTTTATCTACATAAGATAATATTTCTTTAATGTTTTCTGTGGCTCCCTTTACTATAAATCTGAAGATCTCCCACTCAGCATTGACATTTCCTGAAGTATTTACATAGGGCCAGGTTCTATCTTACCTACTTAGGCACCTGAGTGTACTTGGGTGCCTAAAGGGGTACAGATTGTAGACATGTTGGTCTAAGGACATCGGCAGACAAGGTTCTTTGGGTAAATCTGATATCTTTTATTAAAACAACTCAAATAGTTGGAAAAAAAGCCCCTCTTCTTTGCAAGATTTTGGGTATAAATACCCTTAGGCTGAGGAAGCATCTGCAGTTGGTGTGTGATCTTCCTGGATGGAATGAACAGCAAAGAAGCCAGAGGCTGGCAGCCAACTATTTGAGTTGGTCTAATAAAAGATATCAGATTTACCCAAAGAACCTTGTCTGCCTTGGGTGCCTAAATGCATTTCTATTCCACACTGCTAGAGTCACTGGGAAGCAGTTAATGAAAGAAATAGATGGGTCCTTGCTGTTTTAGCAACTCAAACTATGGGGTAAGGTGACAGTGTAACACCTATGAAGGTGTAAGACTGCTAAGGCCTTTGAATATTCCTCACACCAGGAATTTTATACCTCATGCTAAGCAAATCAACTATGAATTACTTACCATCTTACAAACTTTATACCAATGCACTTACCATGCATGGGGTCCCGTCTCTTTTCCACAGTGTCACATTTACATTTTCTAACCACCCTACCCAAGGATAAAGACTTCATGATAAACTTCATATCTTAGATTGCATCAATATATACCAGCTATGTGCCTATGCACATAGGTCTGTATTGTCTGCAAAAATCTACCGAGCCATGTAACTATGACTTGTTCTTAATAACGTTTAGTACAGAATCATAGACAGAGTTGGACAGGACCTCAGGAGGTCATCTGATCCAACCCCCTGCTCAGACCAGGACCAGCTCCAACTACATCATCCCAGACAAGGCTTTGTCTAGCCATGTCTTAAAAACCTCTAAGCATGGAGATTCCACAGCTTCTCTGGGTAACCTGTTTAAGTGATTCACTACCCTCTGAAGCATCAGGTACTGACCAGAACAAGTTCTGAGACATTTTCCAGGGCATGCCAATGCTCAGAGTGGTGCTGGGAAACATCTTTGGTGCCTGGCAGATTTTTGCACA
>NW_017728992.1:13446488-13447648 GCF_001723915.1 Gavialis gangeticus
TGGCTTCATCCTTTCTATATCCACCCTTCTGGAGACAGAGATCATTAGTCTTGTTAGTATGAAGAAAGGAAAAAGATAGGCAGCCTCTGGACATCCTAGTGTTAGGGACCAGGTAGTAGGCAGTCTTGCCTAATGGTTAGACCACTGAGGGGAGGCAGAGGCCAGGGTTCAGAAGCCAAATTACCAGGTCCAAAGGAAAATCCAGGGACAGAGTCCAAAGCACAGGCCAGGTTCACAGTCTGGGAATCAGATACCAAGTCATCAAGTCTCAGGGGTAATCCACAGGTCAAAGCCTAAGATCAGAAACAAGCAGGGGCAAGAAACATATCAAAAGAGAAATCCAAAGCCAGAGTCCAAGAACAGAATCAAACTAGAGTCAGGAACCAGGAGGCTTACTGCAGCAGATTGGGGTCAGAAATATTGGCTGGTCAGGGAAGCTACTGCTGCATCTGAGGCTAAAAATGCAGAAGCCAATCAGGAAGGCAGCCAGTTAATTATCTGGGGCAGAGCTCATCAGCTAGAGACCCAAGGCTGGTACGGCTGATTACGCAATTAATCCAGGCGGGTTTGCCTGATAAGGGTCTTTGACATTCAAGCCCCCTCTACACATTACAGGTATCTTACAATAAACTGATTAATTATGCAATTACCTTGAGACTAGCTACACCTGAAAAGTAGCTATCATGTGATAAAAAGCTCCAACCAGCTATAAAGTTAGACCCTGAAAGTATGTACTAACTTTATAGCTGGTTGCTATTAGGCTTTAATTTGCATATGTAGCAGGGTCTCCCCTGCAGCTGGGAACCCCTGGACCCACACAGGACTTTGATGTGCCACATATCCAGCCAGGACCAAGATCCCCTTGTGGGGTCTGCTCCCTTTTAGGGACTGGCTGACCTGCTCCACCGGGCTTTAAACTAAGCCCGCTGTGGGGCGGGGGGACTACCGCCACTGCTGGCCCACTGAGTAGGCCAAGGCACTTAAGGGAGCCCACCCCTGCCCCAGCCCTAGTACAATCTGTGGGAAAGGCAAGAGCCCCCAAGGGGACACTTGCCTGCCTGTACACAAATGCCAGGAGCTTGGGGAATAAGCAGGAGGAGCTCGTCCTCCTGCTCAGTGCAAATAATTACGATGTCATAAGGATAATGGAGACCTGGTGG
>NW_017728992.1:13448086-13456653 GCF_001723915.1 Gavialis gangeticus
GACAGGCTGAGAGCCATGGGGCTCTTTAGCCTGGAAAAGCGCAGGCTCAGGGGTGATCTGATGGCCACCTATAAATTTATCAGGGGTGACCACCAGGATCTGAGGGAATGTTTGTTCACCAGAGCGCCCCAAGGGATGTCGAGGTCGAACAGTCATAAACTACTACAAGACCGTTTCAGGCTAGACATAAGGAAGAATTTCTTTACTGTCCAAGTCCCCAAGGTCTGGAACAGCCTGCCATCAGAGGTGGTTCAAGCACCTACACTGAACACCTTCAAGAGCAAATTGGATGCTTATCTTGCTGGGATCCTATGACCCTATCTGACTTCCTGCCCTTTGGGTGGGGGGCTGGACTCGATGATCTTCCGAGGTCCCTTCCAGTCCTAATGTCTATGAAATGTATGAAATCTATGAAATCCCCATCAGGTGCTGGGATTCCCCACCCCAGCTGCACGTGGCCCTCATGGCTAGGAGCCCCCTCAGCAAAGGGGAATCAGGATCCCTTTACTCTGGCAATAAGGCAAGATTGGATCTTATGTGTGATCCCACAATTGTGCCACCTGTCATGCACATGTGGCATGGTACAGGGCATGGCTGTGTGAATCATGCATTAGATCCAATCATGCCATTACCTGCACGGGCACAGGTAGAGGGGGCCTCACACTAATTGGCTAAGATAGAGATAAGTTTTTTCAGGCAACAACCTACTTCAGATGCTAGGCAAGGAGTGGCAGAAAAATGATTTTTTTTTAACAGAGGGAAAGGTAAAAAGGGGTGCAAGGCTGTTAAAGAGGTAATCAGTTTGAATGATTAGATTAAGTAAGAGAAATGGGCCAGTTTATACTGGTGTCCCCCTGGGTTTAAACAACAACAAAAGTAGATGGATTAAGGGATTTTTAGGACTCAGAGGAATAGAATTGCATTTAGGTGCCAAAGTCCACTTAGATGCCAAATTTTAGAATAAAAATCTGGCCCTTAATCTCTTAAACTCTAAAACTTTTTTGTTAACCAGTACTTGACATTTCCATCTATCTTTTTGCATTTCTAAAAGATTCTGCATTGTACATGTGTAGCAAGTTCGAGCTCCAGGGCCAGCTGTGACTCTCCCTGGTGACCACGCAACCCTTGCCCTAGTCCAGCTCTAGGGTACCCTCCCTCTCACTCACCTGTCATGCCTTGATGTATTTAATGGATCAGAAGGAAGGTTGCCTAAAGAGTTATAGAGTGAGCCACTGTTTCCATGGCAGTCAGCAAGTCCATCCCGGACTCACACTAAGTGGTCCCTGTCAGCCTGTTCATGTCTCCCAGAGCATCTGTATCTTTAATGGTTATCACAACTTCTGGCCTCCCTTACAGCCATGCCCATGCCTCACAGGTGTTACTGTATAATCACTCCCATGTCAAGACCTTAGTCTTCTCCCCTTTTTTCTTGTTGGGCCTTCTAGTCTGGACCCACTGAAGGACCTGGCTTCTAGGATCTAGCTCTCATCTCAGTTGTTTTAGTCCTGAGCCCCTTGGACCTGTCTCTGCCCTGCTCTGGGCGCTGAGCCTGCCTAAGCTCTGTCCTGGCCCCTGACCCCATCATTTCCAGGCCTCCTGGCCCTGTCTGCCTGGAGTCACACTTGGCTACAATCCTTCCATAGGCTGCCACCCAATAAGGCTCAATCCTGGTCTAGGTCTCAAGCCTCTAGCAGGGCTTGAGACATTCATGCACCCTCAGGCACTATTGGGACTTCTGTACCACCCCTACTAGTCCCAGTCCCAAACCACTGGTGAAAACTATAACAAAGGAGTAAGCACACTGGCTATAATATAAACTTAACCCACAGTAGGTGCAAACATAAACATTAATTTGCTGCCCTGTGCCAAGTCTTTCCCTTATCCTGGGTTGTATTTAGGTTGCCAACCCTCCAGGATTGCCCTGGAGTCTCCAGGAATTAGGGATAAATCTCCAGAAGACTACTGAGAGTTGCTCAGGAATGAAATGATAAGCATTCATTAAAATAAATATTAAATGTTGAATCCAATTTATACAGTGGTCCAGTGGGTTTTAAAATGTAGTAGTAATATGCATTTGCCTTCCTGATGTAAAGTCTACACACCATAATCTGTAACTGATAAACACAGACACACAAGCATTTTCAGGTTGTGTGTCACAAGCATGTTGGTATTTCAGAAACCTCCAGGAATAGATTCAGAGTTGGCAACCCCAGTTGTATTCCTCTGCAAAGCATCATCCTCTTACAGCTAGTACCCAGGACAGCTCAGAAGTGAGCCAGGCATCTTCCTCCAGCCTTCCAGACCAGGAGCTCTTCACTCTGCAGCTTGGTAGGCCAGACTGCCTGACCTAGCTCATGCCCTAGACTTACATGCTGTGTAGGTCCTGCTGTGAGGAACTGCAAGATACGCACCTGGGATGTGTCCCTGGCCAGGAACATGGACCCCACCAGAACAGGACCTCCACACTGTGGTGGGAGCTCCCTGTCCATCCCAGCCTGGTTTTACCACCTCAGCAGGTGAGGCGGATTGGTGCAAATCCTCAGCTGGGGCAATATCTGGGGCAGAGCCAGGGGAGAGAAGGAGGAGGCGAGAACAGTGGAAGACAGAGAAAATGGAGTCTGGGAGTGTGGGATGCTAAGCAAACACCCCGAAAGCAGGGTAAGTGCCCAATCAGGCTATGAAGGTAGCGTGGAACCCTCACTATGAGGGTGAAGAAGAGGGGAAAGTAAAGAAGAAGATAATAAGAATGGGAGAGACCAGAGGGGAGATAAAGAGGGCGGATGTTCACGAGCCGTCGGCTCCATTTTTTTTTCTTTCTGCCTGTTTGGGAACTCTGATTAATTGCTGCGGACCACCAATTGAGCCGGGCGTGACCGTGGCAAAAAAAGTTAGATAGGGAAAGTGAGAGCCTCCTAGATGGGGGGAATGAAACTTTGTTTCCCTAAAGGTGCTGTAGCTTGGGACCTAAGGGGACAGGAAGCCAAGGCTGGCTACAGAAAGAGGACGGGGAAGGCAATCCCCTTCCAGAGCCCATTGCCTTGTTTTTGTTGAGAATTTCTTTTGCTCGTTAAATGGCTCTGCGCCACCAATCAAGCTGGGCATGGCGGCAAACAACCTGGGGAAAATAAAAGTGATCTCCCCAGCCCACTGGGAAGTGCACGGAAAAACCCACACCGGGAGAAGCCTCAAACGAACCCAATGGATGACCGGGACCCAATTATCTGAAACCTAAATCCAATAGATATGTCTTTACATTCAGCTTTAGTCTGTGTGCATCATATGAAAGAGTATTAATTACATGATTACAGAATATTTCACAATTTATTTTTTTAGAAAGTTAAATCCAATAGCTGTCCTAACGATAAAAAAAAAAGGAGAGAGAAAGGAAGGAATCACTTCAGACTAATCATTTAGCCATCTCCTTTGTCCGTGGCTTCGGGAACCAGGGCAGGAACCTGAATCCAACACTGTAAATCTATGTCTACTGGCATGAAACATTTCTTTTCTTTTCTTTATTTTTGAAACAAGAACACAGCTCTGTTACATCTGATTTTGCAGTAATTCTATCCTGCATACTATAGATGTGTGTTTTACTTTCTGCCTTACTTTATTTTTATAACACCAAAGTAGTTCAAAGGATTAACTCAACTTTCTTGCAATTTTTTTCAACAATTCTTCCTAAAATTATTTTTAGATTTCTTAATATGCATTTAATTAAAAAATATAAAATTTTGTACATGTTTTCAGTAAACGTTACAGATATATCTTTACATTCAGCTTTAGTCTGTGTGCATCATATGAAAGACTATTAATTACATGATTACAGAATATTTCACAATTTATTTTTTTAGAAACTTAAATCTACATGGGATATATCTTCCACTACTGGGTCTACTCTCTACATGAAAAAACTTATACAGCAATTTATACTCAAACTGCTCAATGAATCATTCATTATACACAGTAAAATATTCACAGAGAATGAGGCAGGATGTGTGCAGAACCCTAGTATATTTACTGTTCATGTGTGATATTGTGTAAGTGATCACATAATTAAGCACTGTATCAGGGTAAGCATGCTAAAGGGAACAGTCCTTGCTTATTACAGAGATTGAAAGGTAGACCTTTGGGGATAAATTTTAATATAATGGTCATCAAACTTTTTTTCTATCCAGGACCCAAGAAACAGCTTGGATGATATTCTAATTCCAAAGAATTAGCCTCCCCTAGGCTAATTAGAATTAACTAAGGTTCAGTGATGCATTCCAGTGAATTCAAAGCCAATGTTCCCATTGACTTCAGTGGAGCCAGGGTTTCATCCTTGCAATTTTTATCTTTACCATAGTCCTCAAATTGTATGTGACCAAAAGGATTCTGAACTTGGACATCATAGCAAGAAACTATAACTAGTTTTTGTTGGAGGCATCCTGAATGTTTTTTTTTCTCCCTACATTCCATGCAACATCATAACTTTGCTGATTTATTAGAGAACATACTCATTTAAAGTCGTGCAACGTTCGGTTATAACGTTGTTTGGCCACTGCCAGCTAGTAGGTAACTACTGTGATGTAACTGGATTCATTTAATATCGTTTTGCTTAAAGTCGCATTTTTCAAGAACGTAACTGTGACATTAAGCGAGGAGTAGCTGTACTGAGATGGTTTGGAACATTCATCAGTGGAAATGAGAGCAGAATGTTGTTTTCCTACTCATGCCATGCCTTTGAAGACCTGTTCTTGTCAAATAGAATTTCTGCCTAGACCACTGTTGTGCTCAGAAGAAGTCAAAACAATCATCATTATAAGAAAAGATGCCCCCGCTCCCCTCACCCTTGAACTAAAATGAAATAACTCTTTTTCTCAGATTTAGAAAAAAACTTCCTTTCTGGCAGATAACTGGCCTGGACAAATTTAGCCTGAAAGATGAAAGTTTCATAAGCTTCCTAAGAGGCTGAAAACAGGAGATTATAATGAAATATAATGAAAACACACAGGCAGCCTTTACTATAGCAGTCATTAGAACCATAGTTATAATAATTTTGTTCTTTTCCCTTTTCCAGTTCTTTTCCCAAAGTATACGTAAAAACCCACAATTTCTTGGCCTAAGAATCATAGTTCCATGTGTGCAACTACCCTAAAAATAATAATGAGGTAGTGCAAAGAATATTATAACTGCACAACAGTCATGACATAAGTTATTTGCGTATCATTTACAATATCAAGCCATAAAATAAGAATATTAGTACAACTTCCTCCTAGTTACCACTGCTTCCAGTTCAGTTTACCATGTGATTATCTCCAACTAAAATGCATGGTTTCCTAGTAACAATGTAAATAACGTGTGTGTCCAATCTGTGCACATCAGCTAAATACAGGATTTACAGTATCAGTGTAAAGCAAGTGATTGCAGTTATTTGGTTCTTAAACTATAATGCTAATTTACTAAATGTTTCCTTATGGTTAAGAGACCTAATTTTCTGTTTGATGTACTGCAGAACACACTAACCATACGTGTATACTTTCTGAATGCTTGAGTGTTTTAAAAATCTAATTTATTTTATTCTGATTGAACATAATTAGTTTAGACATATATTATGTACATTATGCCATGTTCTATTAATGCACTACTGGTATCATTTTAGGCCCTCTGCCTTATCTGTGGCCCTAAAATAACAGTTTAGTGCATCCAGGCAAAAGGTGGCTTGGGCTAGGGTGTACTAGGTATTGACCAGGAAATGGTAAACACTTTAAAAATAGAATTATTTTTAATATTATGACTTATGATGCTTCCTAGTATAAAACTGTTTTGCTTCTTTACTAATCATGTATGTCTCTTATTTCTATGTTAGTTTTATTTTTCATTCTAGAGGAACCCAAAGCATTTTCCATGCACCGCTGAATCATTTCAGGAGTGATTGTGATGAAACACTCATGATGCATAAGAGAAGAAAATCAAACCCTACACTGCATGCAACAGTATAAGGCAAAACATGAAGAGGAGACATATAATCATTTTGAAATGCCGTGGAAATGCATGTGTGTATTACCTATTTATTATTTGCATTATGTCAACATTAACAGGGCTTGATATGGTAATCTGGGTCAGGGCCACATGGATGTACAATCATACACAAAGATTTGGCCCCTAATGCAAAGAGCTTTCAATCTAATTTAAGATATAATGTCAGAATTAGATGTGACAAATGGTTGGAGGGAAGAATATAGCAACACAGTTACCCTTATCAACTAGATCTGTAATCTTGTCAAAAAATATCAAGGTAATTTGACAATATCTATTTATCAAGAAACCCTGTTGACTGATATTATTCTTCTATTTTTCAACTTTATCAACTATTCCACTATATACTTATGGAGTAGAGGTCAGATTACTGGCCCGTATAAATTCAGGTCATATTAATTACCTTTTAAAAATGCTGGTATGACGCATGTTTTCAATCCCATAGAAAACCTCAATACTTTTAATAATCGTAAGAAATATATAAATGTCTGGAGTTTCAAGGTAAGATTTGGAATAAAATTCTATCAAAGCATAGCAAAAATTATATCTAGGGTTATGATAAGAGAGTTGCCACCACCTGAGGCAACAATGGAAGAAGATTAGAGATCAGTTTGGTTTCAATCTATGTCTGATTTCAAGGAAACTTTTGAAATTGACATATTTCTACTGACCAAAGAATACAAACATATATATCATATATGAACTACACATACATATACACATATATACCCCCATATATATGGGGGGTGTATACACACACATATACACACACCTATACACACACAAAATATAGATCTTATATATATTATAGATCTTATATATTTGGCCAGTGGAATAATTCAATATAAATATGCATATACAATACCAAAAATATTTAAACAAACATTATTATGGCTGTAAATTTAGGGAGTCAAAAGTTAGTGATGCAAAAATTCAGTTTACCTGTGAGGCGCGTCCAGATAAATGTGCACATGTGGTCTGCAATGCCATACATGCAGGCATTCACTGCATTGCCAATTTGCAGTACAGTGGCTTTTTTTTACACCGGGATCTCCTGGTGCCAAAAAAACCCACACCAGAAAAAAGCAGAGCTGCACATGTGACAGTAGCATGTGCTGCCCGAAGATAGAGCTTAGCTGGCCAGTCACACTCCAGGAGCTGGCTAGGTTCCACAAACACAGGTCACCATTGCTGCAGCCCTGGGAGGCCCCCGGGACCCCAGATAAGGCTCCTGGGGCTGGCCCCAGCCTCCCCTAACCCATTTGATGCAATTTGCCGCATACCAAAGTGTGTGTGCAGGGGCATTCCCCAGAGAGAAGTAGCAGCAGCACAAATATGTGCCACAGGTATTTGTTCCTGGGGAACGCATGTTCCTGCTTGTGGGGATGCACCCATGGGGTGCAGATCAAATAGAAGTGGTGCAAATTTGAGCCGGGGCTGTTTGCCTCAGCGCACATGCTTGGACATGCACTTTGTTGAGGAGCAAATTGTGCCACTTGGGGCAAAATAACCCTGCCTGGCTCCTCCCGGATCTGCAGCCAGGGGGAGCTAGAGCTAGAGCACAGGGCTAGCACCTGTGCTGTCCCCAGCAGTATAAAAAGCTGCCCTGGCAAATAGCTCAGGGCTACTTGCTCTCAGAAGCTTCTGGGGGAGGAGCCTTTGGGAGGAAGTTGGCCATACCCCTTCCTGTCCCAGGCTGCTGCTTCTGTGGTTGGTTGCTGCAAGCTTGGTCTAAGGAGCTTCTATGGAAAAGATGGCTAGGTCCTTTCCTGCCTCTGGCTACTATTAGCTTCTGGCTTAGTCTCAGGGCTTTTGGAGTAAATTGGAGCCCTTCCTGCCTTGGGTGGCTGCTGCTGCTGTTTGCTGTGCCCCCCTGGGGGGATTCTATGCTGCTGCCCCCTCGGGGGGGGGTCCACTGCACCCCAGTTTCTGCACTCCTGTTCTGGCCTGCTGCCCAGCCTGCTGCCAAGCCACAGTCGGGGGACACCCTGGGGAGAGAGCCTGCGCTGCTTGTGGGCCCCTCCCCCACTGTCACTGTTGGAGCCTAAAGCAACCTTGCCTGCCCCAGCTGCCTTTGCAAGCCACCTCCACTTTCACCAAAAGCACACCCTGAGTGGCTGAACTGGAAGGCTCCTACCATCGCTGCTGCCCCCTCTCAGGAGAGAGGGAGATTTCCTGCTGCACCACCTGATACCACACCTGCACTGGATCACTTCCTATTTGACTGACTGCTTCTACCTTCCCCCACAGCTACCTTACTGCATCTGATCCTGATTTGTCTTCCTGCCTACTGCTCTGCTGCTGAGTGACAAGCTGGAGGCCTGAGGGACTTCTGGACTGATCTTCCACAAACAAAGCCCTTCCACTGCTCCAGCCATCTCTTTAGACCTGCCTCAGCAGCCTTCCCTGTGTGTTTGTTTGGGGATTTTTGCCCTTGTGTGGTAAGTCCTGTGGCCTTCTCCCCCTGACCTGGTGTCTGTTGTGTGGCTGAGTAAGCTAGCTCGAGTTTCCCCAGCCCTTGTGTGTATGTTTTCCCCCCCCCCCCCCCC
>NW_017728992.1:13457031-13461251 GCF_001723915.1 Gavialis gangeticus
CTCCATCCCTCCCTATACCCCCAATTGGGCCCTGCTCCCCCAGCTTCAAACCCTGGGGAGAGTTATTTCCCCAGTGGTGGCTCTCTCACTGGGTGACGAGACCCTGGCCTCTGCCACGTGTGCTCTTTCCATCGCCAGGTTATGATCCAGCTGGCAGCGGGAGCATGGCTGGAGGCTGAGGGGTGCCTGGTAATTCCTTATCAGGGGACCCTGGTGAGGATTTTCTATACATTGGGGGACCTGTGGTACTTCCAGTGCTGTGCCCCAGGGCACTTGCATAATGAGTGCTCTATGGACCAGGCAAGGAGGGCATCTTCAGATCCCACTGGAAAAAGAGGTGCTCCTATCATCAGTTCCCCACCCCACTCAGGCCCCCTTGGCACCCCAGCCACAACTACAAGCCCACCTGTGAGCTCAAGGGACCCTGCCCCCCAACCAAGTCTAGGAGAGTCCTAGGAAGGGCACCAGCAATTGGGAAGAGAGGGAGCAGGGCTCCCTTGCCCCTAGTCATACCCTTGTTATGGCTGCCCCACCTCCCCAACCCTTACCCTCTCTTGCTGGAGCCTGTCCACCTGAGGACCATCCCATGGCTGAGTGGGTGCAGGTCCCCTCCAGGCATAAAGGCAAAAAGAAGGCCCTGGAATGGCTGGAGCTGTCTGACATGGAGGACTCTTCTCCCCCTCCCAGGACCACCACATGTGGGGGAAGGAGTGGCCCAGCCTCCAGGGGCCTCCCCAGCTGGGCCTGACACCCCACCCCCAGTAAAGATCAAATGGGTGATCCCCATGGAGGAGGTTTCAGGGCTGCTAGATAGTCCTGAACAGGAGCCCATGGGGGAAGCCCTTCATTCTGCTGACCAAGGCCTATTCCCTGAAACCACGGTCACCAAAGCTGAGGCCTGCCCAAAGGAAGGCCTGGTGGCAGAGCCTCCTCCCTTTGATCTAGGGGATACAGAGGCCCTGGGGCTCATCCCAGTGAGTTCTGAGGGAGGAGATCCCCTTTCCCAGGATCCTGAGGCAGAGGCCAGAGCCACCCTGGTGCCTGGTGGGTCTATTTCCCTCCCCCTCCCAGGAAATCCTTACCTGCAGCCTGCCCCATAGTCCCACACCAGAGGGGGTCATGGTAGGATCCCCTAATCAATGGACTGATCTCATCAGAGAACCTGCACAGATCCCCAAGGGCTC
The DNA here is from genome assembly GCF_001723915.1 of Gavialis gangeticus. NCBI lineage: Eukaryota > Metazoa > Chordata > Crocodylia > Gavialidae > Gavialis > Gavialis gangeticus. Next base: position 13,458,216 of record NW_017728992.1, read on the forward strand.
TAGCTCTACCCCACCATTTTGTGAAGGACCTGCACCCCTGTCCCAGGGTGCTGCAGGGTTTTCCCAATTCCAACCAGAGTCTGGGGTCTTAGCAGACCGGGGGCTTCAGATGGTGCCGGAAGAGCCCTTTGAGCTCCAGGACCAGGAGAGAGATGCCGGAGAACCAGCAGGCACCATGGAGCCTACAGAGCTCTTGGTCCCAGCGGTCCTCAGGGATGAGCTACTTGCATTTCTTAACCATGACTACACTCACCGGTCTGCCAGCAAGGTACAGCTTACCTTGAACCGCCGGGGAGATTTTGACAATGTCTTTGCCATTGCAAGGGTGCTGGTGGGGGAAGGCAAGCGGCCCAAAAGCTGCAACACCTGGATCTATAGGTGGGTCCACAGTTACATAGATGCCCTCTATGCATGTGGGAGGGTGCCACTTGAACCAGCGGGCCTCACACTGGGCACTGAGATGTGTGAGGCCCCTGCTGAACCATCTATTCCACCCTACCCCACCCCCCAGCCATGAGGTCATTTAAGATCGTAACCCTCAATGTCCACGGCTGCAGGAAGGATCTCCGGAGATGCTGGGTGCTCTCCTTCCTTTGGGAGGGGGTGGTACTCCATGGTATTCTTGCAGAAGACCCTGATGACTCCAACCAATGAGCTGAATTGGTGGCTGGAGTCAGGAGGCAGGGTCTCTTTAGTCACCTCATCTGGGGTGGCCACCCTGTTCTTCCCCGGGCCTGCAGCTGGAGGTTCTCCAGGACATTGAGGTGGTGCCAGGCCACCTGTTGCACCTCTGGATCCAGGTGCAGGGGCTGGTCCTGAACCTTTATAAATGTGTATGCCCCTGTGAAGGACCCAGAGTTGGCAGATTTCTTCCACCAGGTGGCCACATACATAGGCACCCTCAACCCTTGTGAGTGCCTGGTCCTTGGCAGGGACTTCAACGTCACCCTAGATGTGCGAGGCCGGTCAGGCAAGGAGCGGAACCAGGCCACCATGGGTGTCCTTGGGGAGATCCTGATAGACTACTCCCTGGTGGACATCTGGCGTGCCTGTCACCCCATTGAGTGCCCTGCCTTCACTTAGGTGAGGGTGGGGGAGGAGCAGGTATGCCACTCCTGGTTAGACTGGTTTTATATCTCTTTGCTGCACTTTGCCAAGGCCCATTCCTCTGGCATCTGGCCGACCCCTTTCAGTGATCACCACCTTGTCTGGGCCCAGGCCACACTGGGGCCTGGGCATCTGGGGTTGACCTACTGGCATTTCAATGCCAGCCTGCTGGAGGATATGGGTTTCAGGGAGGCTTTCCAGGAGTTCTGGCTGGCCTGGTCGGAGCAATGGGCAGCTTTTCCCTTGGCTCAGAGATGGTGGGATGTGGGGAAGGTGCGCATCCAGCTTTTTTGCCACAGCTACACTCATGGGGGGAGGGGGGCACACCTGGCTGAGGGAGGTGGTCTGGAAGCAGCTTGAGTGGGAAGTGCTAGAGCTGGAGCGGTGCCTGGCCATTGACCCAACTAACCCATCCCTCTGTGGAGTGTCAGGGGAGGTGGGAAGAGCTTCATGCTCTGGAAGACCACCATGCCCACGGTGCATTTGTCTACTCACACATGCAGCTTCAGGAGAGGGACCGCAGCTCCCGCTTCTTCTATGCCCTGGAGAGGAGGCAGGGAGCCAAGAAGTACATCACCTGCCTTCTGGCGGGTGACAGCCCCCCCTTCATGGGGGTGGTCCGTGCTGAAGGATGTGATCCATCTTGTCCTGCCCAGACACCAAGTGATGGGACCTGCTTTGTGAGGGCATAGCTGGGGCACCCTAGTGTCTGAGTCTGTACTCCATCCTCATCCCATGAACCACTGGGGACCTCAGGTGGCAGCTCCTCCATGGAGCCCGTCACCACAGGCATGTATGTGGTGAGCTCCATGGACACCCCGGTCTCCTGCCCCTTCTGCAGGCAGAGGGAGACCCTGGTGCACATGATCCCCAAGTGCACCGGGCTGCAGTCCCTCCACCTCTAGAGCCTCCTCTTGAGGTTCTGGTTGAATTTTACCCCCCACCTCTTTGTTTTTGGTCACCTCATCCACAGCCCCACCAAGTCCCAGGACCTCCTGGTCAATCTCCTCCTGGCCCTGGCCAAGTGGGCCCTGTATTTGACCAGAAAGGAGGCTCTGGCCAGGAAGGTACCTGGAGACTGCGGGTCCACTTTCCTTTCACTTGTTTGTCCACATCTCTGGGCGGAGCACCAGTGGGCGGCATCCACCAGCTCCTTGGATGCCTTTTGAGGACCAGTGGGTGTGGCCCAGGGGGCTCTGTTTGGTGTCCCCCTCAGACGCACTTATTTTTGCATTTTGACTCCTTGACCCACACGACACTCCTATCCTGTTTTTTGCCTTTTTTTGTCACAAGAATTCTGTTGTATCTTTCACGCATTGCCCCACACAATAGGGGCTATTATTTGGCCAGGTGGGCCTTAGAGCCCATGATACTTGAAGGATACAAATAGACAGGAGCTTCTGGGGCCCAGCCAATTGGCACAATGGGTAGTGGCCCCAGGTACCAGCTGAAGTTCCAGCACCCTTTACCCACTGCAGCAGTCTGGCAGTGGGGCTGCTTCTGGGCTGTGACCTGCTGTGCACCTGCCAGACCCACATGGGAACTGCACAGCTAGTAGAGTAATCTGCCTTTCTGGGCCAGCTGCCAGTGGGCTGTGGCTGCAGAGTTGGCCTCTGTGTGGCACTACTGCCATGTGTGCCCCTGCCTGGCCATCAGGGCAGCTATCACCTGGAAGATGTTCTGGGTGTGGTGGCCTGCTTGGAACTGTCAAAGCATGTCCTCCTGGCCCCATTTGGCCAGGAGGTTGGCCACAGCCAACTGGATCCAAGGTGCCAGGTCTGGGAAGGCAGGGTCCTGCCACTGGATTCTGTAGCTGGAATTCTGGAATTAGAAAACTGAAAAATCCCTGACTAAAAAAAATCCTGAAGTCACTCTGTAAAATACCCCCAAATCCATGTTCCTCCACAAGTAAAACAAAAGACCACTATA
>NW_017728992.1:13461934-13465981 GCF_001723915.1 Gavialis gangeticus
GTCAGGCAGGGGGTGGGGCAGGGCAGGGCAGGGCAGGGCTGGGGGAGTGGGTGGGGCCTGTGAACTACAAGCACCCCACAGGGGATTAAGTTACAACCCCTGGGCTCCTACCCACTTCCATTGTCACTCTGGATACAACAGCAGCTGGAGTAGCCAGACTTCTTTTCACTCTGTTAGGATCAACTGGGATGTAGCCTGTCACTCAGCAAATTACCATAAGCAGATTGGGATCACACCAGGTATCAGTCAAAGTCTGTGTCTTCAGTCCAAGGGCTGAGACAGTATCATGGTCAGAAAGGAAGGTACATCAGAGATGGGAGGTCCAAAGAGAGGGGACAGGGACTACGGTGAAGATGGAATCAGCAGTGTTGCTGGGACAAGTCCCACAGGAAGTTGGAAGTGTTTTATAGCCATCCTATCAGGGGTTCACAGTGCCTATAGGTCCTGCCTGATCACCTGACTCCTCATTAACACTTTTATGGAAGGAAACAGACTTGGCTGGGACTAGTATGTGACCAGCTCTGGGGTGGTACTGAGCATTCAGCCTAAGTCTGCTGGCCTGGCTTTCCTGTGATCAAATGTCTGAGTTTCTGACAACTTCCTCCAGCTTCCACTTTCTGCACCTGTTTAAGAGTAGCATGGAGCAGCATGACACAAAAGCACAGTATGAGGCAAGTAATGGGGATTACCCATGTTGGGTATTGCAAGAAGGGGGAGGGGCGCCTGCATGGATGTTCACTGTAGTGGTGGAAGGTTTGTCAACACACGCTGCAGTGGAGGAGTTAGGCATGAACTGCAGTGGAGGATACATGCTGCAGTAGAGGGTGCATGTATGTGGGTTGTGGCCTGAGGACCCATAACTTCCACTGGTCCATCCTATGGGATGTGCAGGCATATGGCCCTCAGCCACTCTCAAACTGAACAGCTCTGCTTTGGATGCTGTCACTGGGAGTGCAGGCAGAAGTTATATTTGTTGCACTATTGGCCCCCAGAAAACACTTTGCAGTTGTGCCATGGCACATGTGTATGGCTACAGAACACTTGAAGCAGCCGATTGCATGGCAAATTAACTTGGGAGCACCTTAGGGAACTTGTGTTACCTAGGGTTAATTTGTAGTGCAATTATCCTGCACCCGGGGCTGTCAGCAGCATGGGAGGGGGAGTGATGTACTGGCTGGAGTTTGCATAGCCTGAGCTGGTGGGAAGATGGGTGGATTGGAGGCCCCCCTCACAGCTTGCCCCCCAGCCCCCTCCCTCCAACTCAGGCCAGGCAAATCCCAGCATACAGCTAGTTCCCTCTTCCCCCCCACCCCCGCTCCCTTCCTGTATACAGACAGAGCTGGGAGTGGGTGGGTGGGACTGGGGGAGAGGGGAGGCTCCGCAGCTATAGGCAGGCTTCTCAGACTCCTGTGGGCAGGCTCAATTTTGGGTCAGGGTGGGGTGGGGGAACCATTCTAACTCATGGTACTTTACATAAAGTGCTATGAATTAGTGTTAGTCTGCACATCTGTCAGCGTCCAGAGAGTTTCACTCTTGTAACTGGGGAGAGGACATGGGACAGGACTTCAGGGCTAGGTCCCCTTAAGCCAAGGACTCTTAGAGCCAGAAGGGGTGGCAGTTAAGGACAAGCTGTGGACCTGTCCCTCCTGCAGACTGCATGCTTTGAACAAAGACTTCCTGTGCAGGCCTGAGTAGCTGAGGTCAGGTGACCAGAAGGGGGCCAAGGTCCATAAAAGCAGAGCATTGGCTGACAGCAGGGGAGAGGAAAGAGACCTAGAAGCCAGCTAGTTGGACCCTGGGCCCCACAAGGAGCACACCCAAGGATGTGTGGATCACTGCAGTAGTGAGTGATGTGAGAATTTTTTTTTTCTTAGCTGTTTTCTTTTGGGCCCAACAGGGTGAAGTTTATGTTTAGAAACTTTGTTTGGTGGCCCAGAGGGCAAGATTGTTCATAGAAGGGAAGAACTTCCTGTTGTTAAGAACTGGTGGAATGGACATGGCTATAAGGGCTGAGGTGGAGGCTGCATAGCAGAAAGCTGAAACAAAGGACTGTGCTGTAATTGACCCTCAGTGTGTTAGGAGCACTTGTTTCAAGGCCTGGTAACCACCCAGGCAGCAGAGGATGAGAGCCTATAGCTTAGCCTGGAGGTGGAGTCATTGGCTTACAGAGCTGAGAGTTTTGGGTTGCAAGTAGGACTGTTGGCCAGGACAGGGAGGAACCTTGCATACAGCAGGGCAGAGGTCCCTGGTAGAGGCCTAAATCTAACTAGAGGCAGTGACACAGATAAGGACAAGACAATTATTACTGGGTTTGCATTTTCCTGCAGTGCTTGAAGGTAAGATAGCCTCCTGAAATTAGTTGACATCAAGGTGTGGCAGGAAAGTAACAGGAGGTAGAGAGTGGGGGTCTGAACCCTGGGCCCACTTGCCAGTGGCACCCTGTAACTATCTCAGACCCTATATACTATTCTACTTGTTTGGTTATTAGCAGAGAATTCAGCCACCACATTCTAACAAGTCTCAACTGAATATGTGTGAACTGAGATGCTTCAGAGACTTATCACCTGTGTTTTTTTGTTTTTTGTTTTACAGGAATGATGAGAGAGATGGTTGGGAGATGTCCCTGGCAAATTACAAACCCCTGAAAGTCAGAAGGCACTGGAGGTTTTGAGAAGTCGTAATAATTCTTTATTTAAAAAAAAGAGTAAGATAATGTGGTTTTTCTTAGTCTTGGAAATACTTGAGGTACTTTGGTAGATGCTTTCAAGGAAGGAAGATCATTTTCAGGTAGCACCCAGCATGGAAAATTCCAGCCCAAATGGTAAAATTTAGAAAGCTTATAAGCAATTAAACAACGGCTCTTACAATGGAAAGTGTTAGACACCCTTGCAAATGAGCAGTGTAACCATGCTACTCTTAAAATGAAAAATAAAGGGCTTCCCATGACTTGAAAAAATTAAAAATACCGTTTTAGTAGTTTACTACTGTAATCAGGTGGAACAGAATATAGGAGAATATGATCTTGTTGCTTTTCCAGATGGATTAAAGAGGTCAGATGCAATGTTGCCTAACCTTTCTTCAGAGGCATAATGACATGGCCAGGTCCCCAGGGCAATTCCTTGCTGCTGCACTGCTGGCATCATCCTACAGTGACAGCTGTTTTTTTTTTTTTTCTGCTGCCCCAGTTGCCCCACTCCAATTACTCCATGGTCTTTCTCTGAGAAAGCAAATGAGAATGACTTCTGCTGTTTTGGCCAGTTAGTAATGAGTAAAAATGCTTTGTGATCTGGCCAAGTGAAAAAGTCTCAGACTTGAAATAAGCTGCAAACACCACTCTGAGAATTAAAAAAAGAAATCATGCAGGGTTTACACACAAAGTCAACGGAACTGAAGAAAAAAACAAATTGTTACTGGCTTCCATTTGCAGTTCAGACTTCAAGTGTGACTGATTTCTAGTGCTTCTGTGAACTGAGTAGAACAGATCTCTCAGTGTGAGGTAACTGATCCTTTTATATTTCACCTGAAAAGCAGCCCCTCTGATGTTGCAGTGCTCTTTACTACCATCCTGGAATACTGGTCCGTCATTCTCAGTTCCTGCAGTATTCTGGGTTTCTTTTCAGATGCTGTCAAGTGGACTGATTGATCTGTGGTATCTCTTAAGATCGTATTCTGAATTCCTAGAAGACAAATGAGTCAAAACTGGAGTTTTCTTATATAATTTTCTAGAAATCAAACAGAATCCCTTTATTAGTAGACAAAATATGGTTTAACGTGCTTAAATGCTTATTAATAATTTGTGCTCTTTTTCCATGTAAATGAGCTTTAAATTCAAGAAAGCCATTATTTATCAATGTTTATGTTATGACTAATATTATTCAAGAAGAAAAATCCATTAACAAAAGGGTTATAAAAAGTTAAATTTTCACCCAGCTCTATAGGTAGACCAGAATATTTTTTAATAAATACCATTTCCAAGTGCTTTCTAACTTTTTCAAGTGCACTATTTTTAAAGTTTTTTAAAGTGCTGTTCTGGTTTGAAGCCAGAGT
>NW_017728992.1:13470981-13471266 GCF_001723915.1 Gavialis gangeticus
AAGTGCAATATTTTTAAAGTTTTTTAAAGTGCTGTTCTGGTTTGAAGCCAGAGTGCTTGGCACTTCTGAGGACTTAACTGCTGCCCATGCTCCCCATAGGGCTTTGCTAGCTTTCGGTGCACAAAACACATGAAACTGCTCTGTTCAGCTCTGGGACAGGTGCCCTTCTCTTCCTTTCCCGTCAAGGAAAAGACAGAGTCCACTAAGGAGAAATGACCAGCTGGCCAGGAAGAATGGATGGTTGTTTTGGAGTAAAGGAGGGAAGGAAAAGATGGGGGCAAACAT
>NW_017728992.1:13476266-13484773 GCF_001723915.1 Gavialis gangeticus
GCCAGGAATAATGGATGGTTGTTTTGGAGTAAAGGAGGGAAGGAAAAGATGGGGGCAAACATCCCACTCCCTTCAGGTTAGGCAGAAAGCAGGGCAAACTAACTTGAGCAGAAGCATGAGCTTTTTTTAGGGTCCTCTCTGACCAAGGTTTGAAAAGATGGTTCAAAGTAAACCCAAATTCCTTTGCCGGGTTTTTTTTTAATTCCCAAGCATGTAAACAAGCTTCAAGTGAGTCCTTGTCCCATCAGAACTGCCTCTAAGCAAGAACTTGGTATTCCTTTCCACCCTCTAATATCTGTCAGGAACATCAGAACTGCCATGCTGAATCAGATTTAAGATCCATCTATTCAATAGTATACCTTGGAGAGTCACCAGGTGTTTCAGGAAAAGCTGTAAAAAGACCATAGCAAGCAGCTATGGGATAATCCTGAAACACAAGGCTTAATAGTCCTTCCAAAATTTTTATTATCATTAATTGTGCTGACTGAATTATTTTAATATCCATATATCAATCCCCCCCCCCCTTTTTTTTTTCAATCTTGTTAAGTTTTTGACCTCAGTGACTTCCTCTGGTAGTAAAGTCTATGTTTTAATTAAAACTTGCGTGGAAAAGTGCTTTCCTTTGGATCAGTTTAACATTTTCCGCCTTTTAATTTTAGTCCCTTTCTGCTGCTATATCAGGCGGGGAAAGCAAAACTTAAGTGATGTTTTCTGGACTATTCATTATTTTATGTTTTATCATATCCCCTCTTCTCTGTCTCCTTTTTAAGGTAAATGATCTGACTCTTCTTAGATCTCTTCATATAAGTGTTTTCCAAAACCCTTGCTAATTCTTGTAGCTCCTCCACAAAGGTCCCCTATTTCTATAATATTTTAGAATGTACTACACACAGCACTGCAAGCTGAGGCTGAACCACTGATGTGTAGATAGATGTGTTCTCTCTATCGATCATGATGATTTCTGAAGTTTTAACTATAGTTGGTATCCAGGTTGTAGCCATATTGGTCTAGAGGAAAAGGCAATCAGGACTCATAGTTTGAAACAAAGTGCTCCTGCCTTTGCTTCAAGGCAATATGCATCATCACAGATACTTGCTGGAAGTAAGAGGCTTCATGCCAGCTATGAACCAACTTCCCAGAGAAGTGTTCCATCTATTGACTCCTCTGTGAAATCCTATGAAATGTGAACTTTCATTTCTACCCGGGAGAACTTTTACAATCTTTTCTCCAATGCCCAATGAAGGGTGTTTGTGGCCAAAAGCTTGCAATTAAAGAATTTTTTTGCAAAAATCTTGTTGGTCTAATAAAAGATACAATCTCTACAATGAGTCCTGATTGCCTTTAACTATGGTTGCACATTAAGCAGAGGTCTTCACTGAATTGTCTACAGTTATACCCAAGTTGATTTCTTGAGATGATAGTTTAAAACTCTAAGGTGTCTGCTCAGTTTAACATGTATGGATATTTTTATGTTTGTTCCTCCAATGTACAAACTAAATACCAATACATGCGAAGCAATGCTTGTCTTTGTGTTGTGAAGTCATCTAGCTTGGTTAAGTGTCTGAAATCCTCGCAGTCCTTCCAGGTCTTGACTAACATTTATAACTTGAAAATGGCATATTTTGTCTCCTGGATCATCTACTGCTGCTCCAATATCATTAATAAACATTAAAGACATAAACATAAGACAACCCAGGACCTTGTAGAACCCCATTTTTACCTTTTGCCTTAATGAAAAATTACCAGTCTTGGTTCTATTTTCTAGTCAGTTTTTGACTCAACAGTATTTTGTCTTTCACCCCATGTTTACTTATTATCTTTAGCTAATTTTTGCCTAGACTTCATCGAAAGGTTTTTGAAAATCTAAATAAGTTATGTCAAGTTTTTTCTCCTACATACCCTTCTTTGACAAGGTGTTTAAAGAATTCTGAGAGATTAATGAGGCAAATTTTCCCTGGACCCAAAAATATCAGGTTCTTCCAGGTATTTTGGCTTTAATGACCTTTTCCTCCAGATATCAATGTAGGGCTTTCTGCTCTGTAAATCTCTGGATCACTTGGGTTCAGTGCTGGCTGCACCCAGTCCTCTGGAACAATAGCTGTTTTAATAAGAAATGCTATATTATGGTTAACAATTCAGATACTTCACAGTTAAGCTCCATCAGCATTGTTGGATATGCACCATCTGGGGTTAGTGACTTTTTGTATTTAAATGAGCATTTTTTTTTCTCCCTTCATCTTTATTATCATAAAAGAACAGGTCTAGGCACTTCGCTAATACTTTCTTCAGTGCAGACCAAGGCAAAGAAATTGTTTAGCTTCTCATCATAGGGCATGCCTACACAAGCGATTAACGTGCACACAGTCCAGAGCTTATTGCTCTAGAGTTTATTCGTGCACAGCACATGGAGCCTGGTTGGAGCAGCCTGGGCTGGCAGGGGCTTGGGGTGTCATCTGCAAGCCCGGAGCTGCTCTGATGGGGCTCCACGTGCTGCAGAAGGGCTGGCTGGGGCACAAGGGTGCTTCAGCATAGCCAGCAGGTAGGGTGTACATGTGCACTGCTGTGCACAAAAAAACCTGCAGCAAGGTAATACTTGTATTTATTTTACAGGCTATCCTGTAAAATAAAAAACTATCCTGCTGTGGAGTTTATTTGTTTCATGCACCCTAATAGGGGTACACGTGTAGATGCCAAGACATTTACTGCATGGTTAATTTAGCCAACTGTGCAGTAAATGTCTCATGTAGATGCCCCCACTGTTTGCCTTCCTTATTTGCTCCCTGTAACTCCTAATGGTCCAGCCAACTCATCCATTTTTTCACAGGCTATTTATCTATTTATTTATATCTTCTATTTATCCTAATTATTTTGAACTAGGATAAATCCTATTTATTTTGAAAGATTTCCGCTCAGCTCTTAAAAGTCTATCAGCTCTCCCTTTCTAATGTTTAGTTTCCCTAAACATAAGAACTGCCATACTGGTTCAAACCAGTAGTATCCTGTCTCTGACAGTGGCTATAGAGGATGCCTAAGAAGGAGCGCATAAGAACAGGGTATATCTAGAGTGATCTGCCCACTGTCATACCCTTCCTGGCATCTGTCATCATTGGTTAAATGACGTCACTGTGTCACCTTTTTCCCCCTAAGATTTTTAACTTAATTACATTATGCTCACCAGTGACTCAGGGCACCTCTTTCTGTTGCTGAAGACAATATCCTAATCAATTTCTAAGGTACCTAAACAGGACTTGGGCAACATTTAGGGACCCAAGGCACATGTAGTGATCCAAATTGAACCTGGCCAATAGCCAGAAAAACACTTAGGAATCTGGAGTCGGTAGATGCCTTATCTTTGGCCTTAAAAATATCCCTAGGGTCTTAGTCTTGCACTGCTGCTCTGACTTACAAGTGGTCCAGAACTGTCCGCTAAGTACCTCATTCTTGCCCAAGACCTGTTGCAATTCATGTCTATCTGGGAGGGGCTCAAACTTTAGGTAAGTTATCAAACACTAAGGTGAGACTACACTGACAGACTTTTTGATGCTAAGAGCATGGCTGCAGCTCCACAGAAATAGCCTAGTGGCAAAAACAACTCGCTAGAAAGTCACAGCCTTGGTTCTAGGTCTTTTTCTGCCCAAAAGGATTCAAATCCACATCTCAGGTGAATTCAGTAATCCCAAGGCTATGGACCTGTGTCCATTTGTGAAGCTAATTGAGAGAAGAGAATCTGGCCCAGTGTGTGGTTTTTTTTTTTTTTTTTTTTTTAGTGGAACCATTGCCAATTATATATTCCAGACATTTCAAAGTGGGATTTTAATCCCATTTCTTTAAAACAGATTGTATAGGATGGGTGCAGGATGTTCAGACTTTTTTTTTTCTTTTTTAGCAGTCATATTTAGCCACACTAATATCTCAATAGTAAAGTTGTGGTAATAAGAACTTTATACATGATTGCTAATTTCTACAAGAAACATTTTGTCTTTCATTAAACAAGTATCCCCAGGAGTTCAGTGACAGAAACTCTATTAGTACAGGGTTAGGGTTGTCCAGTGGTATGTATTATCCATCCAGTGTGCCAGGTTCAGCAAGATATACCGTTTAGGTACTCACCCTGTAGCCTGATTTCTGCTCTATTTGCACAATGCTTGTATACCTCATGCTGTCATTCTTTCCTAAAACTGTACTACACAAGAGTGTACTACACTGTACTACGCCCATCTTAGGCTTGAACACTTAGCTCACTCCACAGGAGTACCACATTTGTTCAAATTGTATAACTCCTTCACCCCAATGCATACAATGTCATCTAATACTCTACTTTCATTTAGCCAGTAAACCCAGAGAATGCTCTTATCCTCTTCCTAACTACTAGTCATCTCCTTGGCAAGAAGACTCTTGGGATGCACTTTTTGATGAAATATACACAAAATGCATTTGTATCTCTTTCATAATATACACAAGGTCCAAGAGGTGTGCAAACAAGCACATATACATGTTCATATGCAAGCACATAGAGGCACAGGCTTTTCAGTTGTCCTTTATTATGATCCTAGTTCTGGCCAATGTAGTCCAACTAATCCTCCCCAAAAGTTAACAGAGCTACAGTTGACACAATAAATACAGCTAGAGTACCTGAAGACAATTCTGAGAAAACTGGTGCATAGCACAGAGTTATGGTTGCAAGGTTTCCACAACCCATTTCCTGACTCGAAGTAATTTAACTTCAGTGTTCTGGAAGGATACTTGATACCATTGGGTGACCTGGGTCTTCATTAATTAATCTTTCACTCTTAAATTATAACCGTGTTTCCTGAGAAATTTCATGAAATTAGTATAATAAGGAATTAGTTGGTCCAGCCATGAAAACTGTATCAAAATTACAAACTAATCGCATGATAATCCTCATGGAAAAGCTTTTTGGGAGAATGCACTCAATGGAATACTATCTCCTCTCCTCCAGTGTGGACTGACAGAAATTACTTGAAAACTCACTAAACGTAATTAGAATCCATTGAAAGGAGTATGTGGAAATCAGCATTATCTCTTCAATAGGATCTAGCCCTCACAACACTGCGTATATATAATAGGTGGGTAAGTTATATTTCATGATGACAGCAGTTCTGTATCCACGTGCAGATGGTCTTCCCTTTTGCTGCTCCTAAAATGTTTCTGAAGTGAGGGGAAACAGTGCTGCCTGCTTCTTGAGCTGTACTGATTGCCTGTGTCTACCTCAGAAGGCAGGCAAATGAGAGAGGCAGCCAGAGGGGGTTTTCCCCCCCAAGGATAAAACTTATCAGAGGACTGGAATGTCATGCTGTCTCTGGACTGGATCATTGGCTAGAGACCAGGCAATGCTGATACAGAAACTTTTTAGTTCACATGGAATCAGCAAAAGACAATGCATTATGTGTTGCAGGTGTATCTCTGTTACCATCATGTGATTCAGGACATGGAGTTGCTGTGTCTGGCCCGCTGGGCCACTGGAATTTGAAGGGTATAGCTTGCTACTGGCCATGGCTGTCAGCAGCAAGCCCCTAGGCTCCTGCTGTTGATCCACTGCTGTGGCCACACCGCTTTAGCTGCTGGTGAACCCTGAACTCAAACCCCTGGCCACTTCTGGACCTACCACTGCTACCACCATCTCCAGACCCCTCACTGCCACTGGAATCCTAGCTCTGAGTACCCCCAGACACTTCATTGCTGCTGGACCTCCTGCCACCATGGTGGCCACTGAAGCTGCCTCTCTTCCCTGGGCTGGATCTAGCCCATGAGGAACCCTGTAGTCTGGATCCAGGCTGGGGCCTCAGCTGAATTTGACACTCCTGCTTTCATTTAGCCAATAAACTCAGAGAATGCACCCATTGTCTTCCTAACTACTGGCAGTCCCCTTGGCAAGACTCTTGTGATGACTGGAGATGGATTGTCAAGACTTAAACAGGGTGGGATAGAATCACATTTAGATGACTAAATCCACTTTACGTGTTTAACTAGGGTTACCATATTTCCAGTTTCAAAAAAGAGCACACCTGTTTGGGGGGAGGGCTAATATAATTGCAGGGGTGGCAGTGATATGCCCGGGTCCTGCCCTACCCCTCATTCTCAAGCCAACCCCCCAGTCCTGCTGCTGCTCCTCATGCCCAACGCACAGTACCCCACCTGCCATCTCTGCCAGCACCCCTCACTCCTCACCTGCAGCCCTCTGCCCCCCCCGCCAAGCCCTGCTGTGCCCAAAGAATCAGCCCACCCCACCCCTTTCACCTGATGGAAGGGCAAGCACCTCCCTGCCCTGCTGCAGCCCCAGCGCTGGCAGGCACCTGCCCCCCTTGCATGCCCATCCACCCCACACATACACACACGCACACTGGACAATCCCCAGCCCTGGCCCTCCAACCCCCACAGACTTTTCTGCCTGCAGCATGCCAGGTCATGCACAGATGCATGTGATACCCCAGCCTCCAAATGCCCTCCCCGCTTCTCTCAGCCCCAAGCAGCAGTTTGCTGGGGCAAGCCAAGAAGTGCCAGGAAAAGCTTGGATGCTGAGCAGAGGCAGAGAAAAATCCCAGGCATTTGTTGGTATTTTAAAAGACAACGTTGTCGGAGATGGGAAGACCCAAAAAGAGGACATGTCTGGGAAAACCTGGACATATGGTAACCCTAGCCTAACAGGATCTGGCTCCTGGAGTCTACAAATGAATAACTGGTGGCATCATGAGATTTTGGGGAGTGTAAGTTTTACTGTGCATGTGTAGGCTACTGATCTCTCATGCATTATGTTGGATCTTATATAACAATTCACTTTTCTTTCTGAAGGATGTGCTGCTGTCTCAAGTCCTTCTGCAGCAGGTGAAACCCCCCAGAACACAGCAGGAGATCTACCTTTAGTCGGAAAAAGCTGAAATTTTTCACTTGTGGGTAGGACTGGGACTGAATGGGGGGAGGGTGGGGGGGGAGGTGAGTCTAGGAGTCTTCTCTTTCCTTGATATTCTTGCAAGAGGCAAAGATTTCTTTGGGTGATACCTTATATTGGACTAACTGCATAGTCAGGAAAGAGTTAGATAAGATTTTGAATGCAAGACCTTCTTCTTCAGGTCTGAGGAGAAAAGCCAGCACAACCTCGCCTCTCACAGGACCACCATGACTATAACATCACTCTAACATGTGATAGTCTTTTAAGTCCTGTATCCTTGGTAGGGACTGATATAACGAAAAGTAAACTGGGTTATAAAGGAGCCCAAATGGTCTTTTTGAACACACTAGGGTTGCATGATGGCTGCTCTTCTAATTTTTGCTTTCAAAATATTTTAAAACTGACTCAAAAGTTATGCAATCTGGAGTCTATAGATTATGTGCATGGCAGATGCATACTTGAAAATGCCACACTGAAATTCATACGCTTCAGTTCCCGATTTTGTTAGGAATAACCAAGACCCCCAACAAAACAAAGATGGTTGGATTACCAAGAAAAAACTGTCAGTGACTTCATTGCCCTAATTAAGTGCTTATTGTGACAAAAATGAAGGTAGAGTTTAAGAGAGATGTTCAGAAAAGCAACCTAGTAAAACAAATCTGCCAAGTCCCACTCATTTAGGAGTCATTTAAAGGTAATTCTTAAAGCTTCTCCCCCTTGTGTTAAAAGAGTTTGCCAGGCAGCAGGGAAACAGCCGATATTTTTATTCTTTTTCTGAGTGTTCCCAGATGCTAAAAGTCTCCTCTCCTCCTCCTTGCAGGAGTGCAGGCTCCTAGGGGACACATCTTTTCCATTCTGAGTCTCCGTGCTGCCCTCCAGCAGTGCGCTGTGGTCTGGCTCTCAGTACCTCTCTCTGTCTATTTTGCCTTCAGCATCTCCACTT
The DNA here is from genome assembly GCF_001723915.1 of Gavialis gangeticus. Taxonomy (NCBI): domain Eukaryota; kingdom Metazoa; phylum Chordata; order Crocodylia; family Gavialidae; genus Gavialis; species Gavialis gangeticus. The sequence continues at coordinate 13,484,117 of NW_017728992.1, forward strand.
CCCTGCAACTCTCCCACACCCCACCTCTTCCTTTCACATTCAGATATTAAGGAAAGGGCAGAAAGGAACTGCTGGCTGAAGGAAACCTGCTGGGTCTCCTCTCCTCTACCCAGGATGCTGATGACACACTTTTGGAGGGGATCTGTAATCCTCAGTGCTGAAGCTTGGGACAGGGCAAGAGCCTGAACTTCTTTCTGCATGGCTACCTGCCCACCCCACCCCTCACTGTGATGTGTGGTCTGTTGCCCCCCTCCCCCCTTACACACACACACACACACACACACACACACTCCATACATTACACATGCACTCTCCCTTCACATTCCCCACATACACCCCTGCACACACACACTCCCCACTTACACACACAACCCCCCACACACATTCCCCCTTGCACATCTCTTTACACCCACATGCCTCCTTACACACACATCTTAGACAAGCACTCCCCCTTACAAACACACTCCTTCCTTACACATACAAACATACACACCCCATTACAGGCAGACACTTCCCCACCACACACTCCCCCCATTACACACACACCTTACACACCCCCACTCGCTCCTTAGACACGCTCCCCCACACACCTTGTACACACACACTCCCCCCTTACACACAAGCACTCCCACTTACACTCCCCACTAACAGACCCAT
>NW_017728992.1:13489773-13490508 GCF_001723915.1 Gavialis gangeticus
ACCTTGTACACACACACTCCCCCCTTACACACAAGCACTCCCACTTACACTCCCCACTAACAGACCCATTCCCCCTTACACACACCCTTACACACTGCCTGCTTACACACACATGCACCACCTCACACATACACTCCTCCCTTACACACATATGCGCACCTTTACAGGCACATACTTCCCCCATTCACACTCCCCTGTTACACACCCCATTCCCCTCTGACACAGTTCCCTGTACATACTCCCCTGTACACTTACACACATGCACATTCCCCTTTACATACCCATTCTTCCCTTACACAAGCACACATTTCCCCCTACACACACATCTCCACACACACCCCCTCATACACACACACACATCCCCTCACACACTTCTCCCTTACACATATACACACCCTGTTACAGATATACACTTCTTCCACACACACTCCCCCTTGCACACCGCCACTTGCCCCTTATACACTTCCCTTACACACACATACACCCCTCACACATATGTACTGCCCCTTACACTCATTGACACACCCATTCCCCCACACATGCCCTATACACACACCCTTACATACTCCCTGCTTACACACATATACCCCCTTGCACATTAGTCCTCTTATGCACTCATAGCCCTTACACGCACACAATTTCCTTACACACTTCCTCCTTACACACATCCCTTAAACATCCCCACTCCTTCCCCTCAGCAGACTTACCAGCTGGACGCTGCTCTCCAAGCTGCCA
>NW_017728992.1:13491680-13493592 GCF_001723915.1 Gavialis gangeticus
CGAGCAGCGCCCGCCGCCCCGCGCCCGCGACTGGCTTTACGAGTCCTACTACTGCATGAGCCAGCAGCACCCGCTCCTCGTGTTCCTGCTGCTCATCGTCATGGGCGCCTGCCTGGCGCTGCTCGCCGTCTTCTTCGCCTCGGGGCTGGTAAGAGGCGACCCCCCGGCCCGGGGGAGCCCCCTCCCCCGTGCGGCCTGGCAGCTCCCCCGGGCCGGGCGCGGGGGCCCCGCTGTCCATCCCCTGCCTCCTCCTCCTCCCCCGGCCCCAACTTCCCAGCCGAGCACTTTTGTGGTGCTGAAGCCCCGGGACGGGCTCCCCTGAGGGGCTGGGCACTCGCTGGCCTGATGGACTTGGGGTCGCTCCTGCTTGATGCCCACCCCCACCCCTCCATTCCCTATGATCTGAAGAGAAGTTGGCAGGGCTCAGCCTCCCTCCCGCTGCCCGGAGCCCTTTCCTCCCGGGCTATTATCCCTTCTTGTTGCAGTGGCAGCCGGCTAGGAGAAGCCTTGGGAGAGTAGCAGGCAAGAAGCCTCCCCCCCACACACACACTTTACGGTGGGTTGGAAAGAGCTTGACCCAATTTCTAGAGAGCTTTGTACCCCCCCCCTTTTTTTTTCCTCCTTTTTTTGTTTTTTTAGGGGACTAAAAGTTTCTCCTGCTTGCTCCCTTTCCTGCTGGCTAGCAGCAGGGCTGCCAGATGCCCGGGGGAACGCAGCGGGACACGCTAGCAGCTGCCCACCTTCCCCGTGGGATGGCTTCATGCGCAACTGGGTGGAATTTTCCCCCTTGAGTTGAACAGGCAGGAAAAGCTGTAGAGGGCAGTAACATTCCTATTCCTTGTGGAGTCTCCCCTGCTTCGTGCTCGCAGTGTCAGGCTGTGTGATTTGGCTGTATTTTTAACAGGAATTTCTGGCTTCTAAGGTCTTTCTTGTTGTGGTTGCCTTCTCCTTCGGTCTGCTAAAAACCTTCACGTTAAGGGTGAAGTTGAGATGTTTATATCCCCTCTCTGTTCCTCTCATCACCAGAGCAGGCTACCCAAACAGGTTGTGGACTCTCCATCCTTAGAGGTTTTTAAGATCTGGGCAGTTAAATCTCTGGCTGGGGTGATCTAGTTGGGGATGGCCCTGCTTTGAGCAGGGGTTAGACTGGATGAACTTCTGAAGTCCCTTCCAACCCTCATGTTCTGCTCTGCTCTGTTTGTGTCCATCTCCCGTCCCCCCCATGCATTCATTATGACCCTCACTCCCTTCCCTGTTTTGTCTTTCAGTTGGCCCAAACAATCAGGGGTATGCCTTTAGCGGCCCCCATCACCAAGGGGGGCTTATAGCTGTATTTGGTGGGCTCTGGCCCACATTCCTGAATGGCATATCAGGAAGCCAACACTAATTTTCTGTGATTCTTTCAGGCTAGGGAGGTTATTTCATATTTAACCAACTGATGTGCCCTGTAGGTACTTTTTGAAAGAAAAACTTGTCTCTTGACCACTGTGGCAAAGCACTGTTCCAAGGCTCAGACTAGTAAAACGCTTGTGTGTCTTCATTTTGACGTACAATTCTCAACTCAGCCAGGGCAGAACAGATTCAAAACAAAAGCCAGCCAAGGTGGAGGGGGTTTCTGATAGAGGAGGCTAGTGTAGTGTTTCACTTCTGGAGCCCTGTGTTGAAACTGAGGGTCATTGCTGATCTCATTCTTGTCCACTGAAGCTGTTTGTACACACCATGGTTCAGTGTGCCAATTAAACAGCCTTCAAGAGAGCCAGGACTGGAAAAGGAGGCGCCTGCATGCCAAGAGCCAAGGGTAACTTCGTAACTATGTGAGGAAGGTTGCTCAGCACCAGGCTGCAGGTTGCTTGGGTCAAAGCAATGCGGTAAGGACCTCACGAGCATTAGCCCTGAAGTTTGTATGGCATTA
>NW_017728992.1:13498592-13499063 GCF_001723915.1 Gavialis gangeticus
ACACATACACCCCCCCCTTATAGGCACACCCCACACCCACTTCTTACACATCCCCACTGCTCCCATACACAAACCCCACTCACACCCCCCTTACACACACACACAGCGCCCCGTACAGGCATTCACTCCAACAGACCTCCTTCCACATCCCCACTGCCCCCTCACACACAATCCCCCTCACACTCCCCGCTCCCTTACACACACCCCCTTGCAGGCACCCCCACACCTTTACACACCCGCTTCTGACACCTCCCTTACACACTCCCCCCTTACACACCCACTTCTCTTTACACAACCCCCCTCCCTGCCAGACCTACGCCCCCTTACCGGCGCACACTCCCCGCTAGACGCGCACACGACCCGTCCCCCCGCCCCGAGCTGGCGGCGGGGCGGGCTCATCCCGGCCGGGCAGCGCGGGCGAGGGGTTGGGACACGGGCGGAGCCGCCCCCCGCTCGGGAGGAGCCGGGCGG
>NW_017728992.1:13504063-13510244 GCF_001723915.1 Gavialis gangeticus
ACTAAAAGTTTCTCCTGCTTGCTCCCTTTCCTGCTGGCTAGCAGCAGGGCTGCCAGATGCCCGGGGGAACGCAGCGGGACACGCTAGCAGCTGCCCACCTTCCCCGTGGGATGGCTTCATGCGCAACTGGGTGGAATTTTCCCCCTTGAGTTGAACAGGCAGGAAAAGCTGTAGAGGGCAGTAACATTCCTATTCCTTGTGGAGTCTCCCCTGCTTCGTGCTCGCAGTGTCAGGCTGTGTGATTTGGCTGTATTTTTAACAGGAATTTCTGGCTTCTAAGGTCTTTCTTGTTGTGGTTGCCTTCTCCTTCGGTCTGCTAAAAACCTTCACGTTAAGGGTGAAGTTGAGATGTTTATATCCCCTCTCTGTTCCTCTCATCACCAGAGCAGGCTACCCAAACAGGTTGTGGACTCTCCATCCTTAGAGGTTTTTAAGATCTGGGCAGTTAAATCTCTGGCTGGGGTGATCTAGTTGGGGATGGCCCTGCTTTGAGCAGGGGTTAGACTGGATGAACTTCTGAAGTCCCTTCCAACCCTCATGTTCTGCTCTGCTCTGTTTGTGTCCATCTCCCGTCCCCCCCATGCATTCATTATGACCCTCACTCCCTTCCCTGTTTTGTCTTTCAGTTGGCCCAAACAATCAGGGGTATGCCTTTAGCGGCCCCCATCACCAAGGGGGGCTTATAGCTGTATTTGGTGGGCTCTGGCCCACATTCCTGAATGGCATATCAGGAAGCCAACACTAATTTTCTGTGATTCTTTCAGGCTAGGGAGGTTATTTCATATTTAACCAACTGATGTGCCCTGTAGGTACTTTTTGAAAGAAAAACTTGTCTCTTGACCACTGTGGCAAAGCACTGTTCCAAGGCTCAGACTAGTAAAACGCTTGTGTGTCTTCATTTTGACGTACAATTCTCAACTCAGCCAGGGCAGAACAGATTCAAAACAAAAGCCAGCCAAGGTGGAGGGGGTTTCTGATAGAGGAGGCTAGTGTAGTGTTTCACTTCTGGAGCCCTGTGTTGAAACTGAGGGTCATTGCTGATCTCATTCTTGTCCACTGAAGCTGTTTGTACACACCATGGTTCAGTGTGCCAATTAAACAGCCTTCAAGAGAGCCAGGACTGGAAAAGGAGGCGCCTGCATGCCAAGAGCCAAGGGTAACTTCGTAACTATGTGAGGAAGGTTGCTCAGCACCAGGCTGCAGGTTGCTTGGGTCAAAGCAATGCGGTAAGGACCTCACGAGCATTAGCCCTGAAGTTTGTATGGCATTAAAAGAAAAGTTGGGATTCAGTTCTTTAATTCACAGCGCAGTCTGTAGCTTATTGTTACGGGCTCCACATGCTTCATTTCAAAATATCATTCACAATAATAAGAAGAGTGTAACTGCACATCTGAATCAAAGGTCTGTTGAGAGTTCAGGAAACAAAGTAGTTATATGAACTAGCAAATCTTGCCATGAATTGCAACTTCAGAAGCACTTTGAATTTTATAGTTCAGTCTGCCTTTGGAATTCCAGACATACCAGAGGGGGGAAAATGTGCTTTTAGAACCTTTTTTTTGGCTGAGATTTTATTTTCCAGGGGCTGACAATGAGAAGGGTGTGTGTGGAGGGAGACAGGGTCCTCCTTTAAAGCCTGTAATCTTGAAATGAAAAGATTTCACATTCAGGACAAGGAGAAAGTTTGCCTTTGGAGACTTGAAGCACAGGATGTTGGGCATAATCCTTTCGAAAGCTGCCCAGATTTCTACCTAAAACATCTTATTGGAATAGTATTACCCTGATCTTATTCATGGCTAAAATAAACTTTTGAAAGCTTAAATCTATTTTCCCTGTATCTGGTATAGAATTTATAGTCTCTACCTGTGGGACTGTGATCTCGTTTGCAAGTAACAAGATGAAAAGTTCTGAACAGTTATATATGAAATTATGCACATCTGATGTGGAAAAGCCATTCTGCAATATTACCATCTTTGACTTTATTTTGTGTATTCAGCAAGCTATTATTTCAGTGTAATATTTAATTAGGTAAGGTGCTAGTTGTAAAAATGAATGGCAAGCAGAATTATTTCTGAAGAGTTATGCACTATTTTGAAGTTAACAAAAATATTGGCAGTAGTAGCTTCTGGCATCTTATTATGCAGCTAAGACTTTTTTGTAGGTGAAGCTCAACATTAAATTCCAAATTGACATTTCATAGCATATTTTTTTAAAGAAATCAACTAACTTCATAATCTAACTTCAGAAGTGAAATTAAGAATAATGTATTTATTAGATATTAGGAAAGCAAAAGTTAACATTGATTTAAAAAAAAAATATTTCAGTCCTTAAGAAAATCTGAAACACAGTTATAAGGAGAGATTTTTTTCCTTCTTTTTGCTTTTATTCTGTTTTTTCACTAGTCTGTTCATATAGATTACTGTACTTTAACTGATTACTGCAGCATTGCACATGTGTCTGAGATGTCATCTTTTTATTTTTATTTTCTGATAATACATTCTCAGCTGTTCTCAAAATATGGTCAGACTTACAAAGATATAATTTACTTACTCGTATATGTCAGCCTGTCATAATATCAGTGGTACTCTACCTGATGTATATAAGATGAAAAATTCATAAGGGTTTTACCAGAAATATATTAAAAGAAGTGGTTTCAGCTTCAAATTGACTTTGGAAATCTAATTCTCTTCACTTGGCAACCCACTTATTATTGAAATAGATTTCTTTGGAGATTTTGGCTCATTTCATAAGCACTGTGATTTTTCACCGTTGGAAGTAAATGGGCTAGAACTTCATATATATTAAATATAAAATTCCCAGGAGCAGTGCTAGAGATGACCCTTCAAAGCTAGGAGTACTAAATAAAGTAACAATAGTTGCTCATTTCCCTTTCTGTTCTGTATCATCCTTTTACATTTTGTGCTGCCAGGTAGCTTCCTCTGCCTCTCTGCACCTGATATAAATTGAACACTGGGGGAATGAAGACAGGCTTCCATCTTTAGCCACTGCTTGAAGGGATAGAGAAAAATTCTCTAAAAACCCTCCAGGGCTAAGAAAGAAATGCCAGATGTCAGTTTTATTTTCAGTATCTGGTTACTCTCAAGTTGCTACTGTGTATAAGGAGTAGGAGGAACCCATTATTTTTTCCCTCTTTTAGGTCTGAAATGTCTTGCCATTACCAGCTGCGTTCAGGATGATTTCCCCTCTGGCCACGATATTTGTGTTATAATGACAGGTTGTAGGAGCAACAACAAAAAGAATTGATTACCTTTGGTCTCTTTGAAGTGCAGAATCCAAGACTGTGAAAGAGTTCATCTAAATATGTACAGCTGTGACATTCTTTTCCTTGTTTAACAAAACAAATTACCTTTTAAAGGGACTTCTGGAAATGAGTGACCATTTACTTAAACATTTTCTGCTTAAAATGATTTTTTGAACCTCTAAATTTTTGTTGTTGGCTTATTTATTGGGTGGCTATTTTATCAATGGAATTGTAATACAATATGGTAACAGTGAGATCCACTGGCCAGTTATATTGGCTTATCTCTATTTTAAATAGTAATCCCTGTGTTTGTCGAGTATCCTGTGCATTATTTCCAACTTAAAGGTGTCTGAATTTTGCTCTTGTCCGAGGCACTTGGATTTGATTTGGCTAAGAATGGGGCAGAATGGTAGGGAAAAGCAGCTTTTAACACCTGGTTTGAAAATAGGAGTCGAGCTATTATATTGTTGAACGGTTTAAGTTTTGGATGCTCAGTTACTTCAGTATTGCTGACTTCAGTGGGACTGCATGGGTGTTAAAATAGGCATAATTCAACCTTTAAGTTGTGGATGCAGTGCAGTTTTTCTGAATGGAGTAACTTTCTTCTGACTCTTAAGCTCTTAGCTTTTTGCACTGAAATTCCCTGTTGTTTTTTCTTTTTAATTGAGACCATGCATTTTAATGAGTGTTCCTTTAAAAATATATCTGAACATTTGGAGTTTCAAATTTTAATTTATTTGTGAAAATGCAAAATTGCTTGAATTGATCAAGGTGGGAAGAATTTTGGGGAAATCCAGAAAGTCCTGTCTAAACAAATATACTAGACAGGCAGAAGACAAGGTAGAGGTATAAATTATAAACTAACGGAATCAGAGATACACAGCTAATAACCTTTCTCTGCTCCCGAAAGCTACATAAGAACATGTATGGAGGTAATTTTAGAATAGATAAGGGGAGAGAAACGAACACTAGAAGGAAAATCCTCTTCTCATCTTTTTGCCGACTATATTGAATATAAAGACCATGTGTGATGCTGGTTTGATAGTCCCAGAGATTGAAGTCTTCTGTTAAACCCAAGGTAGATTCAATACAAATTTTATTTTCCTTCACCTCCTTGCCAGTTTATATTGTTCCTTTTCTGCAGAGACTATCTCAAGGGGTGTAAGTATAGTTAACTACTATTGCCTTTTAGTCCTTGGCTTCTCTTCTCTGAGGCTAAGCACAAACATTCAAAAAGCCTGACCCGTAATTGATTCAATCCTTGCAGGCTAGTCTGACTTGCATAGATTGAACTGACAAGCAAGTGAACAGACATTCACTTTTGATTCTGCAAATGCAGCCACATGCCTGCAGTAGCTCAGGCTAGAAACTGGGGGGGGAGGCACTACAGTGAACCCTCCCTTCCCTTTTGCAGTGTCCTGAAAGCTGGAGGGAACCTGAGCTGCTGGAAGGGGGGGGGCTTGGCCAGACCCCCCCAGCAGGCTGAGTATGATTGGGGAGAGGTTTAAAACTTCAGCTGGGCCTGCAGGGACCACAGCCAGGGTGTGCCTGGAGGGGGGAAGGAAAAAGCAGCCTTTGCCAGGCTTCTCCCTGAGCACTGGGGGCGTGGCCACCTGGGGGTCCAGGCAGTGCCTCAGGCTAATGGTGGGGGTGGGAGAGGGATTAAACGCCCTGCCTCCCCTCTCCCACAGGTGTGGGACTCCAGTCGGGGTCTGCTTGGCTTTTCCCTCCTGCTTGTGGCTCAGCACAGCCTGGGAACCCCAGACCTCTCCTCCCAGCCAGAGTGTGATGCCGTCATGCCTTACCAGCTCCTGGGGTAGGGGTTTCACTTGGGGCAGCCCAGGAACAAACGCCAGATTGGGGGAGGGAGGGGAGTGAAAGCGGCCCCAGGCCCAGGTGAGGACATGCACAGAAATATTGTGGTGGTGGCGGCTCCATCCTGGACATGAGCCCCACTAAGCAGAGGGACATGGGCTGGGGGAAGGGGACGTGGAAGGGGCCAGAGTGTGTCTGGAGTAGTCCAGGGTAGAGCTGAGCCAAGCTAAGCATGCAGCTGGGGGAGCAGTTCCTGCCTGGTGGCCCATTCTGCCTGCTAGAGATCAGCACCCAGGCTGGCCCCAGCTCTGCCCCTGGCCCTTGAAGCATCATATGTGGCACAGGCTCACCCCAGCTGCACCTAAAGCTGTGTGGAGATATGCTGGAGGCCAGGCTGGGCCAGACATAAGGCTTCTTCATAGGCTTCAGGGTGGATGGGTGCAAGGGATCCTCAGGCAGTGAGGAGGAACTGGCTGCACCCATCACCATTGCCTGGCACTTGCTGGATGGCCTCAGCCCCGACCTGCAGTCCCCTTGGCTGTTGGGCCCTGAGCTGGGCATACCCTGCTCCCTTTTCCCCTACCTGGTGATGGTGGTGCAGCACTGCCCTGTGTGCCCGGTGCAGAGTGTTACCCCTAGGGCTTCCCCACTGTTGCTGTGGGGTGGCTGACTACTGTTTGGCAGCATGGGTGGTGCCTACCATTATGGCCATGCTGGGCCCTCTTGATGGCAGTGGAGAAGCTGTAGGGGTAGTGCTTCTTACCTGGTGCCTGGTACATGGGGCTGTACTGTGCCATTGCTGCTGTCGGGTAGGGGAAGAATGAGCAGGGCATACCCAGCTCAGTACCCAGTGGCCTGGGGGATGGCAGGTCAGGGTTGAAGACATCCAGTGGGTGCTGTGTGGCTTTTTGGCACCCTTGCCCAGCTCCTGGTGTTCTTGGATCAAGCCAGTGCTGTGTCTGCCACTGCAGGGGCTGGCCTAGGTGCCTCTCTCCAGCAGGTAAAAGGGATCACTGGGCAGGAGCTGCTTCTCTAGCTGCATGCTTGGCTCACCTCAGCTGTGCCCTGGGCTAGCTTGGACACACACTTCTGCCTCTTCCCTGCCCG
>NW_017728992.1:13510376-13513690 GCF_001723915.1 Gavialis gangeticus
CGCCAGGTCCCTTTGTTCAGTAGGGCACATGTCTAGGATGGAGCCACTGCCACTGTGATTCCTCTGTGCTCTACTCTCGGGCCAGTTTCATTCTCCTTCCTCCCCCCGATTTGGCCTTTGCTCCTGTGCTGCCCCAAGCAAAATGCATGCCCCAGCAGCTGGGAAGGTACAGTGGGATCAGAGCCCCACTTCTTGCCTGCCCTCCAGCTGGGAGGGGGGCTCTGGCCATGCTGTGCTGTGAGCAGGGGGGAAAAGCTGGGCAGGCCCTGGCTGTGGTCCCATGCCTGTGGGAGAATGGATGAAGGGGGGTTAATTCCCCTCCATCTGAGCCTGCTGTCCCACGCCTCCTCCACTCCAGCGGGGAAAAGTCTGTCAGGGGCGGCTCCACTCCTGCCAGGAAGACCGGGCTGTGTCCCCAGTGGGGTTTCCCATCTCCACCCCTTTGTCAGCCAGCCCTCAATGCTCTGACTAGAGAACAGAGGGGTGGGGCCAACCCTGCTCTGCTCAAGCAGATAGCACAGCCCTGCCCAGGGCTGCAAAGCATCCTGGGATGCTGGGGGACTGTGATTTAACTTGAATCAGTAAGGGGTCTGGGACAGAAGTTCCATTAACCAGTCTGATACTATGTTCAACCAGGTTTATCTGAAACTAGTTTCATTCATTTTGAAAGTGGTTTATGTGCATTGAACTTCTCTTCTGTTACAGGTTTCAGCCAGTTCACTTCAACCGGTTTATGTGTAACTTCCATCCGTAGCCTGACTGTCAAGTGGAATGGGGGTTTTTGTCATTTGGACACCACTCTGTTAGGAATTAGATTGAGACTACTAGCTCATTTCATACAGTCCATTAAATGCCTTTCAGATGGAAGCATCTGTTGGTTACTAGCATTTTGGGCTGGAGTACAGAGGGTGCCATATATGTGGGAGACTTCATATTCCAGTTCCCTAGGTCTCATCGAGTCTTTCTGAACCAACAAAATAAATTAGTCACTATATGTGCTGACAGTTTTTATTGCATATAGTTTTAACAAAGTCAAGCCGTAGAAATCAATGAAGAAGAAATCCAGAAGTTGTAAACTAGCAAAAAGATGTGACAATTAAAAAATAGAAATGGAAATAGCAGCAGGCATGGATTTATTGCTAGTGTCAGCAATCACACAGGGTATCACTAAGCGAGGATCAGTTGCACCAATACAGAGGTCCCGATTCTGATCATGTATCATTTATGTGATAGTGTTATTTCGTTTACTTCAGTTAGACTACTTCTGCTTCACAGTAATGTGGGTGTAGACACACAATAGTTTGAATATATTGATAATGTGCTCTTTAACAGAGGCTGAAATCCTACCCCTTCTATGTCTAAAAAAGTAATGGCTCGCCTTCACTGATTTGAAAAGGAGCTAGGTGAACAACAAAATGCCAATAGATTTTATTTTATGATGTGATTTTTTTATTTTATTTTTTTTTAAGAATATCGTGTATTTTAACAATAATTTATTTTCTGGAAAATCTTTTATCTTTGGAATTTATCAGACAGTAAATAGTAATACTCTTATAATCTCAAAAATTGAATAAATATTATTCCTTTAATATGCACCCTTGGTATATTCAAAATTATATAGACCCACTTTAGTGGCATTTTAAAAAACCTTTTTAGTCTTCCAAGCCTTTAAGAGCATAATTAAGGGCATAATTTGCCCTGAAGGGTCTTCATTAATGGTGTTGATGATGTGAAATAACCTAGTATGTCTTCCAGTTTTCAAGTTCTATTTATTAGGCAGGAAATAACCTAAAATACCCTTTTACATTCAAACTGGTACAGGAATCATCTAATGATAATCCTAGAGACCTACAATGACATTTTTTTAGCAAAGTCATTTTCCAGAGTAGAACTGTTCCTTAATAATAGGTCTAGGAAGCATAATGTAGTTTTAATATATTTTGCTTTTTTGTTTAAAGAATCATTTTAAAATTCTTTTCTTGCTCTTATTAAGTCTTCCACATTTAAATATAAAAATTGAGTTAAGGACATTTCTAATGGAGATTTGAAAAATAAGGTATTTTAGGTTAGTTCTATTTTAGTATGCACATGGCTGATACAATATTTTAGACCCCAGAAGCAGGCTGCTACATATAGGCTAGTGGCAAATTGCATTAGCTACAAAAGTGCCAAAGGAATAAAATAGCATACGGAAATGGATTGTGTGCAAAAATGAAAACATTAAGCTTTCATTATTTTACAGAGACACTTCATTAAAATGCAAGAATTATTATAAAACAATTTAGTGCTGTACAGAAGCTCTCTTGTTTGAAGTGTAAACTGAGGTCAGAACATTCATTTGGAGAAAGCAAGAATTATGTAAAAGATGATAAGAGCTGAAGCTTCTTAAAAAGACCTCAGAGGGGATTCTTCAGTTTTCAAGTAAGATAACAGGATTACATACGGCATAAAAGCTCAAAATTATTTCCAAAAAAAACCAGTGGTAGCCTTTTAATCTGTTCAGTAATTAAAAGACAGCAAGAGAGAAAACATTCAGGAGGATAGAGGTATCAGAGAAGAACCATATACTGTAGGCTAAGCCGCTAAATTAGAAGGCACCATGCTGACAGTTTAATTCCATTACCTTTAATCTATGAGACCAGTGATAGAAGAAAAGAAAGTATTTTCTTTGCTTTTGGGAAAAGAACTTGGGAAACATGACATTCAGGTTTCTTCTCTCTGTATTTTCTTATTTGCTTTTAGCCTACTAACACAGTGGTGTTTACAAATGCCTTCACTGTATTTCAAGTGTTAAATGTTTTGCTTTGGGAGATACAGTGTCACTAATTATCTGTAATTCCTGTGAGGTAGTAGAGAAATTATGATTAAAACTTGAGTTCCAAAATAAAATTATAGGTCTCATTCTCCACCGTGGTTTACGTTAAGTTTAACCCTATATCTGATCCAGTGGGCTGTCATTTATGAAAGCTCATGCCTCTCTGAACTCATATCTCCAGGTGCCAACCTTCCCTACCTTCTACCTAACTTTGGACTAACATGACTAACTACCTCCCTAGCTTGACATGTGCACTCTCTTTGCAAAGCTGGGAAAAATCCAATTTTTAAAAAAGAAGTCCCAAATCAATTGGTTTAGCGGGGTGGAGGAATTGAGTGAGTGCTTCTGTTTGTTTTTCTGAGCTTTTAATTTTTATTTTATGTTTAACCCCTTTCCTGGGGTTCTGGGGTCCTCCTGGGGCTCCAGCAGTGGCAATCTGGGCATATGGCACCTGGCTGGCAGCCAGAGCTTGGCTCTGGCCATCCAGGCTATGGTTTTG
>NW_017728992.1:13518690-13535874 GCF_001723915.1 Gavialis gangeticus
GGGGGCTCCAGCAGTGGCAATCTGGGCATATGGCACCTGGCTGGCAGCCAGAGCTTGGCTCTGGCCATCCAGGCTATGGTTTTGGGTGAAGTGTGCTGCTGCCACGTGCGCCGCCCCGCTTTTCTTCCACACACCCTTTTTTTTTTTTTTTTTTAATGCCAGGATTTTCTGGTATTTAAATTTGGCTTGACACTATAAATATGTAGTGTGGAGAACCAAAACATGTGTGCACTTGTGTGGATGCAGCTAATAGGGCCAAATTCTGTTTCACTTATTAGTTGTGTAAGTAACTTGTATACCAAAATGCAATTCTGCTCCAGCCTGCTTGAGTCCCTGAAAAACAGTTGATATAAGAAGTGGGTGAGTCCTCCGTGAGTCACAAAAAAGCAGTGACGAAGTCTTAAGGGTCAAGTGATGGTGTGTTACAACAGTGGATACATTAATGGATTTTCAGGGTCTTGGGCAGGATGAAATAGGCACATAAATGCAATTCTAAGTCCACTTAGGGACCTAATATGTGAAATAAAATCTGTCCCAAAGGTGTCTATTCTCAGTGAGATCGCTTGGGTATGTGATGGTAAGCTTGTGCATAAAGGCTTGTAAAATGAACATCTGTTTTTATCTATGTGTAGCATGTCAAAGTTAGAAGCTGAGATAAAATTTATAACTTAGAATTTTCCTGATTCTTTGTGAATGCTTAAGTAATGGTTATTCATGTTAAATTAGTACATTTTTAACTGACATCTTTTTAAATCAAACAGCAAAAAAACCCAAAAAAACACAAGAAAAGTTTGCTTCTGTGCATTAGTATTTTAGTTTCTGAGTTCAGTGAGAGAGCTGCTTTTGACTTGAGTGGGAGTGCAGCCTGCTTGCATGCATTTCAACATGCAGAACAGACAAATAAAAAAAAGTTGAGGGGGACAAAGATAGGTTTTCCCCCCCTACCCTCAGTAGCTTTTATACACCTTTTTATATTTAATGTTCACTGGATAAACATCATCAGGGGAGCTGGGGACAGGACAGGACCTGGGGACAGAAACCAAAGCAGCCTCTATTTCACTGAGCCAGTGTGCCCTGGACTAAGGATTCTCAATCTTTTTCTTCCTGAGGCTCCCCACTAGCATGCTATTAAAAACTCCATGGTCCACCCCCACCACCACTCCCTGCATGGGAGAGGACCAGCCTGGCCCCCCAGTCCAGCTCACACAGCCATGGGCGCAACAGGCAGGGCTCGGCAGTAGGGAGCCCTGGAGCCCCACTTGCCTGAGCAGCAGCAGTGCAGAGCCTTGCTTGCCTGCTGCCTTAAGCTCCACCCGCAAGTTGGAAGCTGTCGGGTGGGTGGGGGGCCGAGGCGGCTCTTTCCTGGCTGGGCCAGGTGGACCTCCTGAAACTTGGTCAGGGCTGTGGACTGCTGGTTGAGAACCACTGCCCTGAACAATGTCTAGCCTGCAATGTGGTGATTAAAGCACTCTGCTGGAAAATGGGAGATGCAAGTTCAAACCCTGTCTGAGTGAGGGTTGCCCAGGACTCTGGTCTCCTATTCCCTAGGCAAATAACTTTAACCATTAAGATGATTGACTGAAAGGAGGCAGGAGCATTCTTCCTCTCTGCTTTACTTATGGCCATTCCATACTACTTATTCCATGCCATCCTGGTTGTTGCTGTTTCTTCACCAGTGGACATCTCAAAGCTGCCAGAAATTCTTAGAGCAAACATTGCGCTTACGTGGCAACAGTTTTATGTATGCACCACTTAGGCCCACATGTGAAATAGGATTTAGCCCCCAATGTTTTCTTAAATAAATTGAAAAAATGTACTATTCATGCATGTTTCCAGTTTTATTTAACTTTGTTACTAGAGCAATTTTTATTCACACAAAGGAAAACAGATATCCCATCAAGAAATACTTAAGCTGATGCTAAGTTTTAGAATTTAATAAGAGAGCCAATTGTAATTTTTCAGAACATGCATGCAAGCAGCTTTAAAAGTAAGGAACAAGAAGCCTCATTTTCTTTATGCTTGGATATCTCAAGAATGAGTGGATCGAATTTTTTCAGATTTCATCTTAGCACTTGGAAATACTAAAGAGAAATTTCAGCCCAAAAGTGTAATCCTTATGGAAGGTGTTAATAAGCTCTTTGGACTTCCTTTATAGCTTTGCTCATGAGTCATACCAGTGTAACTAATGGTTTTGCTTGCATAAGTGACTAAGAGGCTGTATGAGCTGTCTGTCAAAGTTTCTTGTCCTGAAGGTTGAAGGGCTACTGTAAGTGCATTAAGTGTGTGCAGGTACAGGATTGAGCACCTCAGGCACGTAGATGGAGAGACTCTTTGCTTTTGCTTGTTTTTTTTTTTTTTTTTTTTCTTACCCTAAAGGGACTTAGCATTGAGAGAAACACTGAGACACTGAGTCCTACCAACTTGTGAGCAGTTCTCTGGACACACACAGAGGCAGAACTCAGTCCCCCTAGGAAACTTTATCAGGAAAAATGCAGGTGCAAAGGAACTTTATTGACCAAAAATCCCAGGAGTCAGGTATGAGTTTGGAAACCACACTCTTGGATTTGTAGACCCAAATTTCACTGAGGTTTTTTTGTGGAGGTGCATCAATGTATCTTAATCACTTCTGAAATTAAGACTTGGCATCTAAATCTCATAGGTCTTGCAACACTTAGTAATGATCTTGATTCTGATTTGACATAATTCCTGTGTAGAGCGAGATGCACAGTACAATTACATATTATGCAAGTAACCTACACTGCAATACTGAAATAAATAGTTCTTTGTATTCAACATCCTGTCTTTGTGGCTCGGACTTAGTGGGGTACCGATTTAGGAAAAAACGTATTGCTTAATGAACTATTGATGAGGTATGGTTTAATTGTGGGGTACAGTGCCTTACATTTTAACTTTTTTTTTTCACTTTTATTTCTTTCCAGGAAATTGAAGAACACGTGGCATTTTTAATAACTGTTCCAACCGCCCTAGCAATTTTTTTTGCTATATTTATCCTCGTCTGCATAGAATCTGTGTTTAAGAAGCTGCTTCGTATTTTCTCGCTGGTGGTCTGGGTATGCCTTGTTGCCATGGGATATCTCTTCATGTGTTTTGGGGGTATCATCTGTCCCTGGGACCAGGTAAGTTTGGGTCTTTTATTTGTTTTATTTCAGGTTGTTTTGAATCAAAACCTAAGAAGCTTTTCACATGCAAGTGTTCCTGTTCACATCTGTGCCGCAGCTCATTTGAAATGCTTCCATGACTAAGTCTAAGTTCAAGCCCTGCATTTCTAGTTGTGTTTGCAAAAGGGGAATAAAACAGAGTTTATGCCCTATTTTGTTGCTTGTTAATGCACAAAGAATTCTCAAAGATATTTATAGGTTAGCCTGTTTGTTTAGAAATTGAACATTCAATTCAACTCCAATGACTAATTAATACACTTGGGAAAGAACATATTTGTTAAATTGGACATGCTCATCTCTTCAGTTATGATGGAAGTGCTCACAGCGTAGTGTTCTGAGATGTTTTCCAGCTAAACCATGTAAAAATAGACTTTTTGGACATTACTGATCTTTCTAAGGTAATAAGCAGGAATTGTGGTTTTGTCTGTTTAAAAAAAACCCAAATCCTCTGTTGAAAATCCCAAATTCTCAGATTAAAAACTGTGAAATCCACATTTTTCCATGATTAAAATGAAATGCCACTCGTATAGGCGTATATGTATAGCTTTATGTATATATGTGTATAGATATATGTATATGTGCGTATAGGTATTTGTTGAACACCACATTTTATTGATAAATAAATTCTAGATACCTATATATTTCAATGTTTTATTTTGGTCTTTTTGTCTCAGAAAATTTGAGCTCCCTCTACTCACTTTGCTTACCAGGTTGCGGGTCTAGCTGCAGCTGTCCCACCTGCTGCTTTGTGGTGCTGAGCAGCCCTGTCATTGCCCCTCTGCTGTTAAATCTGTGCTGAGAAGTGGGGGAAGAGAGAGCCCCTGGGGTTCTCTGGGAGTTCTGGGCAGCAAAGCTCCCATAGTTTCTGTTGGGGCTGGGCTGAAGTCAGACACCTGAGCTGCTCTTACACAGCCCTCAGCAGAAACTTGGGGGAGATCCTGTGCTCAGAAGTGCCCCAGCCTGTCCCAGGCGGTCCCATCATATGTTAGAATCAGAATCGTAGATGATGAGGGCGGGGAGGGACCTCAGGAGGTCATCTAGTCCAACCAACCCCCTGCTCAAAGCACGACCAGCCCCAACTAGATCATCCCAGCCAGTGGTAGTAGATTGCCCCAGTAAGTTTGGACAAGGCTCCCAATAGGCATCAATGCTTGCCCTGAGAGGAACACCCCTATTCCTGGGTTGGCTTGTACTCCCCATGCTGCTAACTGTGGGGACACAACAATTAGATTGGGAGTACTGAGAGGGACACTCCCTCACCCTGGAATGCTGCAAAAAAACAGTGGGGTCAGGAGGGAGAGCAGGGGAGGAGTCCCACCTCCCTCCTGACCACCCACACTTACTACACAAGAGACCTGGGAGCTTGCACGCAGTGACTTAGGCTTGGGCTTAGTTTGCATGCCCAGAAGCCTCATGCATCCCACTCCTGTTCTGCCCTTCCTGGCAAGCAAGTGGGGGGACCCCAGTGGGCAGCCTCAGGAACTCAACCAGCCTCTTGCTCCCGAGGGCTGAGGAGGAGGGGAATAGGAAAGCCTCTTGAGGCAGTGGTGGCAGCAGCAGCAGCCACCCCTTTGGGATGGGGCAGGGCACCGATTGCCTCTTTACCTTGCCACTAGCCAAGGTGGCCCCTGCACCCCACCAGGAGCCAGGTAAAGTTTGTAACGTGAGTAAGTTGGAGGTGCTGCCTGCCACAATGGAAGCTGTGAGCAGCTCAGTTCTATGCTGCATGGCTCTGAGCCAGGGCATGGAGCTCAGCCCATGCCCGGCAGCCTGGGAACCAGAGTTACCACCTGCATGCAGGCAGCGCCACCTCCCCACCCCACCCCCATACCCTTTGCCTCTCTTTCCCCTTCACTGCATTGTTCCCCACCATTCCTGCCCCTTTCCCTTCTTTCTGTTCTGTGGGATTTCCTCACTTCTTTGCACTCCTCCTTTGGGTCTTGCCGCCACACCCTCCTGAACCCGTTCTCCCATCAGTTCCCTCCCATAGTTTTCTGCTTCAAAGGGGAAGATCTGGGTTTTTCTTCTTTTAAACAGGAAAATACATGATTTCCCCCTTTAAAAGAGAAAAACTGCATTTTCCCACAAGAAACAGAAAACCCAGATGCCTGGTAATAAGCAATTAGAAAAAAATATGTAAAACCTCAGAACCTTTAACCCCTTTTTACATGTCATAAGAAAGCAAGAGAAGGTATAAACCCAATTTAAATTGTTTTTAACTGCCTAGAGTCTAACAGTCTAGTGTAGGATACGTGATTATAAGGAACAACTGTACTTCAGTTTTAATGTTAGTGTTTCTAGAAGGCCAGTGAATGGACCCTAACTTGTAATTAGGTTGTTCATATCAATAACTGTTAAACATGGCAGAAACTTCTATAACAATCAAGGAATTTTATGGGGAAAAATATAACTCTGCTGTATCCCTTTAACTGAAAGGTTAAGTTATTTGGAAACAGATTTTTCAGTTCAGTAACTTTTTGTAGAGAAAGCAATTGCTTTTGCTTTGAGTACATTTTTGGAAAATCAGCATGGAGTGGTGATTAAAAATATTAAATCTAATGTAAGTAAAAACCCCCCACAAAAACAACTCACCAAAAAACCAACCCCCTCCCCACACCCCAAAAATAAAAACAACAACCCTATCATGGTTTGCTTGGGGACTTGCTCAATAATGTCAGTCAGTGAATGGAAGACGTAGAGGATGGTGTTGGTGATAGTCAGTATATTTATAGAAAAATAAAAATAAATGAGTTATTCTTTTTCTCTAAGATGCATGTTTATATAACAGATATACAAGTTAAACAAAACAAAATGCCCATTATCTCTTCTTTGGGTGAATCTGATATCCTTTATTAGACCAACTTAAATAGTTGGAAAAAAAAACTGTAGTTGGAAAAACATTCCAACATTTTACGTTGGTCTAATAAAAAATATCAGATTCACCCAAAGAACCTTGTGTACCTATATCAGAAGGAACTGATAGCCAGAAGCTTTTGTGGAGGACATGAGGATGGGTGTGGGGAAGCATTATTTCCCTCTATATGAGATCATATTGAAGCTCACCTCTGGAGCTCATTATGGTTTTTTGTGGTCCATGGCATCAGGCTCTGTTAAGCCTGTGGACTTCCATGAAGAAATCCAATTGTGAGTTAATGCTGCTTCTTGAGTATTGAATCTGCTAGCCTCCCGTGTCCTGTGGTTGTTGTGTAGTCCAAGAGAAATTATGCCATTGTGGAGCAGCAGCACCTAAAGGTGTTTATGGGAAGGAAAGATCTTTGGGGTCTGTTTCAAAGGGGACTGTGGGGTTGAAAAGTTGCAGCCTCTGCTTTCTTTGCATTACCTATAACCGTTGCCCTTGATTATGGTCTCTTCTTTCTCCCACACACACATTATTCCCACAAGCCTTTCCATGGGAATGCATGGTGTGTTTCTGTTTCTGTTGGAGTGAATGTCAAAACTGCCTTAGAATTCAGTGGTTGAGAACTGAACCCAAAATTGGTCATTCTAGTTTTGTTTTGTTTTCCACATGTCTAAGAAAAAAGATTAGTACAAAAGTGTATGTGTGTAATGCATTTTTTCTTTTTTTATCCTGCTGTAAGAAGAAATTTATCAAATGTATAGTTTTCCTCCTGACAAATACTTAATGAGTACCTTAAGACCACAGTGGTGTCTGCTAATCCTTTCAGATGAATGGAAACTCCACGAACTACCCTTATTTATCACTTAGGACCAGTTGATGTCAGTACTTGGGCTTATGCTGAACTTTAAACATATGACTGGTTTCTTTGAGGCCATTGACTTGAAAGCTTTGAATTGAGAACCTGTTTAAGTAATAGCAATCATGAGGCCTTTGTGAGTGATTTTCATGGTTTCATTTTCTCAGACATTCCAGGGATTAATTCTCCATGGATCTGCCTTTAAGTGAAAAGAAAGTATCCTACTCATTTGGTTGTTTAACAACTCACACTATAGAGCCAAGTCTTTTTTTATTATTAAAAGGAGGGGTGCTAATTAATGGAAGCATGTATAATTCTTTTCTAAGAATGGTTTTAACTTGGGATTTTCATGTGACATCTGGGGTTGATAACACAAACATGTTATATTTTAGATTGCACTTTTAAACTATGTACACATTGCAAATACTGTAGAAGATAGGTAAAGGAGTAAAGGGGTCCTCCTAAAACCTTGCTGTTTTTCTTTTAATTATATGAAGTTATTTTATTTATTTTATACTCTAAGTATCTGTAGGAGACTTTTTAAACCTCACTATACTAAAGGAAATGCCTCAGTATTTTTATATTTCAGTTTTAATGTGTACAGAGA
Organism: Gavialis gangeticus; assembly: GCF_001723915.1. Taxonomy (NCBI): domain Eukaryota; kingdom Metazoa; phylum Chordata; order Crocodylia; family Gavialidae; genus Gavialis; species Gavialis gangeticus. The sequence continues at coordinate 13,526,193 of NW_017728992.1, forward strand.
TGTATCCATGACACCCTTTACACTTGGTTCAGTATCTCTATTTCCCTTTACTTTTTATTTATTTATTTATTTTTCTATTTTTGCTTTTGTATTGTATGTTTTATGTTGCTGGTTGTACTACTGGATTTTTTCTACTTTGTGCACAGTTGTGGACTTACTTGGTTGTATTATTTGTTTATTGTAAACACTGTTCAGTTTATTTTTCTTAAAAGACTTATTTAGGAAAAATACCGCATTTAACATTTCTTATTTGGAACTACCCATAACATTTTCAACAGCTTTTTGTAAAGTCTTTTAAAGAAACTTCTAAAATATTAATTTTGCTTCTAAATACTAGTACAATAATTTGACTCTACTTCCTTTTGTATAAATCAGGAATCATTGTCTTCTGAGTATATTTCCCATACGTAGGGCTCACATGTTGAGACCACATATTCCACAAGCTTTTGTTCATTGCTATCTTGTTTGAAACGCTTGTGCACAAGTCTTGTTTTATGTGCTTCTGCTACATCTTCTCAGGTCTTCTCTTCTTTCTCTTGTCCTCAGTTCTCATGCCCTGAACTTTCTTTGCCACATGCTCTTCATGCCTTCCAATTTTGTGCTCAAATTGTAACAGTCTCTCTTGTTCAGCTTCCCCTTTTTTATCTCGCTCTTCCATGCTGTGCACATCTTTGTTTCTTACAGAACCTTTTCTGCTGACTCCACAAATCTACCTCTACCTCCTTATCTCCATCACCATCATTATGAACAGCTTTGGATTCTTCATTGTCCATGTCACAAACCCATCTGTGAGGGACCTCCAGAGCTCTGAGTTTATCTCTGTTGTGCTACCACTTGTCCCAGGGAACAGACTGAGGTTACCCTGGGATAGCTCTCTACCCTAGCAAACCTCAACTCCGGACCTTGCAGACAAACCCACCCCTTTTAGAGCTGAGAATAAATTACATGTCTCCCACTCCACAGAAGGAGCTGGCCTGGAATATAACCTACTGTGAAATTATCCAATCTACACGCAATGACTAAGGAGGCAATAAAAGGATTTGTTACTTATGATAAAAGCATTACACAGGCAAGCTGACTATATTGGTTGAGAAAAAAGCAAAATAAGTTTCTTGCCGTCTCATCTGCTGCCCCTTAGCTTTTCTGAGAGTCCTGTCAGGGTTTTGGGAGATCAAGGTTCCTGCAGATTCTACCAGTCCTGGCAACTGGGGCCATTGAATTCCAAACCTTGCGATTCAGAGACACTTCTATCATCGATCGGCCTTAAATCCCCTAGCTAACCCCCTTCATAAGCAATATTTTAATTGCCCATGAGACCGGAACCCTCCAGGGAGTGTCTAGTTTCTCTGGGACATGTGGCACCCCTCTGGCTAAAGAGCCAATACTCTCAGATGCTTTAGCTATTGTAGAGTTTCAGATGCTTTGGCTGTTGTAGCTGTGGTGGCTGTGTGGTAGCATTTCTGCCTGCCATGTGGGAGATCTGAGTTTAAGTCCTGACTTGGGGTGAGTGAGCTAACGGGGAGAAATTTCTCCCATCACAGGAAGACAGTGCCTTGGGTGCCTGCTAGACACCTCACTTGATAATCTTTCAGTTATACCATAAAATTACGTATGTATTGCATATAATACACACAGATATGAACCTGACAAAACTGACCCTGGCTTCCTCCACTTAATTGTGCAAGATCTTTCTGTAGTTCATCATAGTCTACCTTATTCTTTACCACTTTGAATAGTTTTGTGTCATCTGCAAAGTTGGCCACCTTGCTATTCACCCCCTTTTCCAGATCATTTATGAATGTTAAACAGCACTGGTCCCAATACAGATGAGGTGAATGCCTGAGGGACCCTGCTATTTACTTCTTTCTGTCCTGACCACTGATTATTTATACTTCTTTTTTCTATCTTTAAGACCATTTCTAATCTATTAATGGACCTTTTCTGTAATCCCAAGACTACCTAACTTCATTAAGAGCCTCTGATGGGGGACCTTGTTAAAGGCTTTTTGGAAGTCCAGATATACTAAGTCAGCTGGATCACACTAATCCACCTGCATCTTGACATCCTCAAAGAACTCTAGTAGGTTGGTGAGACATGATTTCCTTTGACAAAGCCATGTTGATTACTCCCCAGCAATTCATGTTCATCCATATGCTGAATAATACTCTTTTTATTGTTGTCTCCACCCATTTTCCAGGAAAGAAATTACATTCACTAGCTTGTAGTTTCCTAGATTCCCTCTGGAGCCTTTTTTAAATATGGAAGTTACATTGGCAGTCCTACAGTTCTTTAGTATCAAGGCCTTTTTTTTTTTTTTTTTGGTGATAAGTTTCATACTACAGTTAGGAGTTTGGCATTTTCTGATCTGAACTCCTTCAAGACCCTAGGGTGAATGCCATGAAGTCCTGGTGATTTGCTACAGTTTAGTTTATCAGTTTCCTCTACAACTTCACAACCTCATCTACTGAAACCTCAGTTTGGGTCAACTCCACTGACTTGTCCCTAGAAGAGGAGTGAATCTGGTGAGGGGGAATCTACCTAAAGTCATTCACAATGAAGACGGATGCAAAGAATGCATTTAGTTGCTTGGCAATGGCCCTGTCATCCTTTAGCACCCCTTTTACACCTTGATCATCCAAAATTCCAACTAACTCCCTGGCAGGTCTTCAGCTTCTAATGCACTTAAAGAAATGTTTATGGTCACCTTTGATCTCTTTATCAAGTTTCTCCTCAGTTTTTTTCTTAGCTTGTCGTATAACAGTTTAACATTTGATTTGCCAGAGTTTCTGCTCTTTTTTATTTTCCTCATTAGGATTTGTCTTCCACCTTTTGAAGGAAACCTTTTTTTCTTTTTATTGCCTCTGCCACTCTGCCATTAGATCATGTGTCTTTCTTTTGTTCCGCGTTCCTTTTTTCTTCAGTTGCAGTATGCATTTGCTCTGTGCCAATATGATATTCTTGAAGCAGTTCCCATTTTGCTTGCCGGTTCTTCACCTCCTTAGGAACCCCTTTTAACTTCCGTCTAACTTGCTTCCTCGTTTGGTATAGTTGGCCTTTTCAAAGTTAAAGGCTACCATGGTAGATTTTCTTCTTATCTCCCCTCCGTCATGGATGTCAAACCCAACTGCACTGGGGTTACTCTTGCAGAGCAGCAGTAACACTATACTTTGCATCAAAATCCTGAGCGCTACTTAGGACTAAGTTAGGAATGGCCTTTTCTCTTGTAGGTTACAGGACTAATTGCTTCAGGAAGCAGTCTTTTCAAATGTCAAGAAATTTGGTCTCTGCATCCTGGCCTGAGATTAAATTGACCCAGTTGATTTGTGGATAATTGCAGTTGTCCATTAGTACCGTGTTTTCTGTTTCTGAATCTTCTCTTAACTCCCTTAGTATTTAGAGCTTGCTGTGTTGTACTGGTCTGGGAGTCAGTAGTATATCCCTAGACATGGTTTTTTTTTCTATTGAAACATTAGAATTTTTATTCACAGAGTTTCTATAGTACCTCTCTTATCAATTGAAATATCTACACTATCTGATTCAATGTAGCCTTTGATGTAGAGTGCCAATCCCCAACCAGTATAGCCTGCTCTGTCATTCCAGTATAGTTTATATTTTGGTATTACAGCATCCCATTGATTTTTCTCATTCCACCATGTTTCTGAGATATCCATTATGTCAATATTGTTGTTTACTTCTAAGCATTCAGGTTCTCCCATTTTGGATCTTAGACTTCTGGCATTAGTATAAAAGCACTTATGCTTTTTCTTGTTGCCTAGTTGGACACTTTTGTGTGACCTTTTACTCAGTGAATCTATTTGTTCAAGTTGGTCTTCTCTGCATTTCACCCAAGTACTCCCTCCCTCTCTTTCTTATCCCCACTATTTATGGTTTCACCCCTACAGCATGTCAATCCAAATTATGCACCTGTCAGCTTTTCCCTAGTTTTTAGTTTAAAAGCTTCTCTACCACCTTTTTAAAGAGGAAGAACAAAGAAGAGGTATTGCTGAGAGGAAAGGCAGACAGGAGAGAGAAAAACAAAGCAGTTAAACCATTGAGGGACACAGGTGTTATACAAGCTAATCTGGTAATGGAGTAAGAATCCATAGTCTTGGTTTAGACCATACTTAACACAGTGCAGCCTGTGAACGATTTCTTGTTCTGCAATTTCCCATTCAAGTTCATTTTTAAAGTTTGGTTGTTTAAGAACAGCTATGACTGGTGTTCATTTATTGCCCCATCAGTCTGACGTAGACAGTAGAGGGGCACTGTAAGCAGGTGATGGTGTATATGATGTTGAGGTGCAGGTAAATGATCCTTGGATGTTATAATTTGTGTTAATTGATTCATAGATGTTTGTGTCGGAAGGGACCTTAGCAGATCATTTAGTCCAACCCCCTGCCTTGGGTAGGAAAGAGTGCTGTGGTCGGATGACCCCAGCCAGGTGCATGTCTAGCCTCTTCTAAAAGACCCCCCCAAGGTAGCGGGGAGCACCACCTCCCTTGGAAGCCCATTCCAGATTTTGGCAACCCTTACCATAAACAAGTTCTTCCTGATGTCTAACCTAAATCTGCTCTCCGCCAGTTTATGGCCATTGCTCCTAGTTACTCCAAGGGGTGCCCTGGTAAACAGAGCATCTCCTATTCCTTGCTGTCCCCCAGCGCCCCACCTGATGAGCTTGTAGGTGGCCACAAGATCACTTCTCAGCCTTCTCTTGCAAAGGCTGAAGGGATCCAGGGCTCTCAATTTCTCCTCGTAGGGCTTTGCCTGCAGGTCCCTAACCATACAAGTGGCCATCCTCTGGACCCTCTTGAGGTTGTCCGCATCTCTCTTGAAGTGCGGTGTCCAAAACTGGATGTAGTATTCTATGCGGCAATGGTCAGGCCACAGTTGAAGGGGAAGTATCACCTCCCTGGACCTGTTTGTCATGCACCTGCTAATGTACAATAAAGTGTGGTTAGCCTTGTTGATCACTTTGTCACATTGGCAATTCATGTAAATCTTGGAGTCAGCAGTGACTCCAAGATCCCTTTCCACTGCTGTGATAATGAGAAGGCCCTCCCAAAGCCTGTAAGTGCGCTGGTGATTCCTTTTCCCTTCGTGTCTAATTTGTTCTAATGATGATGTGGTCTGTGGCGGGCACGTGCTGGCATCAAGGTTGGGAGAAAGGTCTGGTTCCCTGATGAGAATAGCAGTTAGGTAGTCTCTTTGCTGGAGAGACATGGTTTGAGGGGATTCCTTGTAAACCAGGAAAGGTTTGTCTTCTATGGCTACTTTGATGGCGGTCACATTTTCCAGGAGGGGCTGGAGGTCATTAATGTCTCTGAGGTATACAAGACAGGGTTTGCACGTGACAACCAAAGGGATTCTGTTGTCCTTTTCTTGGGGCTGGTATTGTGGCAGATCAGAGTGGGATCAGAGCCTGGCCCTGTTGATTTCCTTTCCTTTCCCATGTCCTCATGGCAAGGTATTAATTGGAATCTCACAGGCTTTATAGGAATTACAATATATAACAATAGGAATTACAAGCTATTCTTATTACATTGACTTCCATGGGTAAAAGAGCTGTTTAAGTATGAAGTGGGTGATCTTGGAAAAGGAGAATTTCAGACAGCTTTACTTATTCTAATGATTTCTGTCATTGCTGGGTTTTGAGTATTCATATCTTTTTAATTATACATATGTTTACAAAGCCATGGCACCAGATGTGTTCCATTTGGCTCTGCATATATCCTCAGTTACATAGTTAGATTATTTCAGGTAAGATTTGACAATTTTGATTCCCATAATTATCAACAGAAGATTAATGTTTTGGATATCTGTTTTGATATTTGAGCATAAATGTTTTTTTGTTTTTAACTTAGCCTAAACCACAGCATTTTTAAAACATGTCCTTATGCATAGGTTACATGCAGACCTTGAAAAAAGCAGTAGTTTGTCAGATACATGCAAGGTTTACATTGCTTTGTTAATATGTGTAAATTGTCCGAATTAAAAAAATATTCTTAAGGTATCTAAGGAGAGAGACTAGTTTTAATTTAAGTGTTCAGGGTGCAAATGTTTCCCTAAACTTGTTTTTATCTAGAAGCTATTTTTAAAATAATATCACCAGTTATTTAAAATAATCTTTTCTGTGAGCCCATTGTGGTAACATTTTTTGCTTTTAACATTCTGTCACAGCATCTGATGAAGTGAGGTTAGGCTCATGACAGTTTATGCATCTCTGATTTATTTAGTCTATAAGGTGCATCTCTATCCTGTCGTCTTTGCCATTAGTCACATAAACAATAGTTATTAAGCATAGTAGCAAAATTAGAAATATGAATGAAGTTAGCTCTAGTTATGCAAAATTCCTTTAACAGAGGGCTTTACAACTGTTATCTATTAGGGGTGAGTGAACAAGGTCTGATGAAATAAAGGTCAATATTTACCTTTGCCTGAAATTCACACAGGAACCAAAAAGAACACTTTTTTAGTTATATTATTTTCTTTTTAAAGGCTCCTACCTTTCTGGAGTTCAGATGAAATACATACTTTAAGTATTGAGATATCATGGGTGACATTCTTCTCCATGACATTTTTTCCTTTGTGGTCATCCAAGTATCCTGCTTTGGTTTTGCATGTGGCATTTCTTGCCATTTAAGTGCCAAAAATGCCATAGATGCATCAGGTAAGAATTCTATTCCTGGATATGTAGCCTGTATATGTACATAGATTACTATATGTGCAGATTGGGCATGCATAGTAAGTTGAGAACTGGCTGTATACCAGGCATGTACATGTGCCACTTACAGACTCGAAATGGCCTCTAGACCACGAAAATGTAGTTGACCAAAAACCATAACTAGCAGAGATTTAGACCCTGGGGCAGAAGGGAAGAAAGGGACTCTTATCCTCTCCTCTCAGCAGGCAAGAGGCTGAGGTGCTCACTTGGGAAGCAAGAGGAGCATCCCTTCTCATCTTTTTACGTGTGAGCATCCCTCACAAGTAAAAAGATCTGAACCTTTGCATCTGACTTCCAAGCACAGCATCCAGGCCTCCACATCACAGGTCATGGATTAACCAGTACCTTCTCAGGTGCTTCTTTGAAGCCAGCACCCTAGGCAGCCATGAAAGGAAAGTATCTGGGAGACGTTTGGGGCCAGGAGGAAGGAAGCAAATCAGAGGTGTGTGGCTCAGTGGTGTGGCTGTTAGCATGGAAAGGACAGTACCCTGCTTTCTAGTGTGGAATCTTGCTGCTAGCGAGGTAGAAACATTCTCCTTGCACTGTCCTTTGTCCATTTTTTATTATATCTGTGTTAAATGCAAGGAATGGTGTCTCAGCTTCAAAAGGATTACCACAGATAGGGCTTTGAAATGCCTTGCCTATGATGTTGGGGTTGGAGTCTGTTACTGGTGATGTTGTGGTAGGAGTCTGAACCACCAGACCAGGAGGATGTGGTGGATTAGGCTTTCTTCAACCAGCTAGCAGAAGTTTCCCAGTCACAGGACCTGGTTCTCATGGGGGACCTCCATTACCCTGACATCTGCTGCGAGGACAATACAGCAATAAGCAGGCAATCCAAGAAGTTTTTGGAGAGTATTGGGGACAACTTCTTGGTACAAGTTCTGCAGTGGCCAACTAAGAGCCATGCTTTTTTTTGATCTGCTGCTTACAAACAGGGAAGATTTGGTGGGGAATGTGCTAATGGATGGCAATTTGGGCAGTAGTAGCCACAAGATGATTGAGTACAGGATCTTGAGGGAAGGAAGGAAGGAAGGAAGGGAAGGACAGCAGCAGAGTAAAGACCCTGGATTTCAGAAAAGCAGACTTTGACTCACTCAAGGAACGCATGGGCAGGATCCCCTGGGAAGCCAGTCTGATGGGTAGAGGAGTCCAGGAGATCTGGCTGTACTATAAAGGAACCTCACTGAGAGTGCATTTACAAACCATCCTGATGTGCAGGAAGACTAGCAAATATAGCTTAGCAGAGAGCTAAATCACAAAAAGGAAGCTTATAGGAAGTGGAAATTTGCACAAACAACTAGGGAGGAGTATAAGAGTATTGCTTGGGCATGCAGGGATGAAGTCAGGAGGAGTTGCAGCTAGCAAGGGAGGTAAAGGGTAACAAGAAGGGTTTCTACAAGTATGTCAGCAACAAAAGGAAGATCAGGGAAAGTGTGGGTCCCTTATTGAATGGGGGAGGCAACCTTGTGGCCGAGGATGCAGAAAAGGCTGAAGTGCTCAATGCCTGTTTTGCCTCAGCCTTCACAGGCAAGATCAGCTCCCAGACTATTGCACCAGACAGCACATTTTGGGGAGGAGGTGAGCAGCCACCTGTAGTAAAAGAACAGGCTAGGGACTATTAGACAAGCTGGACATATACAAGTCCATGGGGCTAGGCAGGATGCAAATGAAGGTCCTCAGGGAGTTGGCCGATGTGATTACAGAGGATACACTAGCGATTTAATTCCTTGAGGCAAATTATGGTAAATTTACAGTAAAACTTTCTCTTGACCCTCCTCCTCTCTCTCTCTGCTTTTTTTTGCCAGTTTGCCTGTAGTTTTTTATGTATGCCCGTGTACACGATGGAATTCTTACCTGTGGTATAAATTGCTTTTTTGGCACTTAGATGACCAGAAATGCCATGTACATAACCACATCAGAACACTTGGATAACCAGGAAGGAACAGAATGCTACTGTATGATAAATAAAATTCTAGCCATATTTTCTGATCCATCCAGTACACAAATTACTGAATGTCTTGTGGAAGACCCTTAATATACTTCAGGATATGTGCAAGGACCTACTTAAATTGCAGTTTCACAATTTTCACAGGAACTGTGAAAAATGGTGATCTCTGCAGTCACCCTGAAGAATAGCATGGCCATGATGTCCTGTGGCATTGACCCCCACAAAATGCTCAGTGGAATACAAAGAAAGTGCAGCAGTCATAGATCACATGTTATGAGAGAGAGAGGTACTGAGAGGTTGAGCTAGTGACGTAGAGCAGGAGAAGGCACCAGTCAGGAAAACAGAAGTGTTTCAGCTCCATCTTTTAAAAAGCTAGATGCAATGCAGCAATATTACAGTTTGAAGATGAGCAAAAAAAATCCAAAAAAGCAAAATACATTGCATCTCAGGATCGTATAATGCAGTTCCTTGTAGGAACCTTGCATTTGGGTGGTGGTAAATTGTTTTGTTCATTTTGCAAAGTCACTCTTGATGCATTGAGGAAAAAACAGTATTGATCAGTATTTAGAGTCTGAATCACATATAAAGTGAAAGGCTTCTACAGAGGCTGAATGTCGGAGCAAGAAACAAGAGACAATGTCCTTGATGCTTAAAAGAACCACTGAAAACAGTTTAACAAGAAGAGAAGCCGCATTTGAGCTAGTGGAGGCATTTATTTATTTTTATTTTTTTATTTATTTAGGGCTGGAAGGGACCTCGGAAGATCATCAAGTCCAGTCCCTGCCCAAATGGCAGGAAGTCAGCTGGGGTCATAGGATCCCAGCAAGATAAGCATCCAATTTGCTCTTGAAGGTATTCAGTGTAGGTGCTTGAACCACCTCTGATGGCAGGCTGTTCCAGACCTTGGGGGTTCGGAGAGCAAAGAGATTCTTTCTTACGTCCAGCCTGAAATGGTCTTGCAGTAGTTTATAACTGTTTGACCTCATCATCCCTTGGGGTGCTCTGGTGAA
>NW_017728992.1:13540874-13546779 GCF_001723915.1 Gavialis gangeticus
GGCATCAGCCAGTTCATTAAGGATGGCGTCTTTAATAGACTTTTCTAAGACCTTCCCCGAGCTAGAGGTCAGGCTGATGGGCGTATAGTTTGCCAGATCCACGTTCCTCCCTTTCTCGAAGATAGGTACCACAATGGCCTTCTTCCAGTCTTTGGGCACTACACCAGAGTGCCAGGAGCTCTCGAAGATCTGTAGCAGCGGCTGGGCTGTGATTCTCGCCAGCTCCTTGAGTACCCTGGGGTGTATGCTGTCAGGGCCAGCTGACTTGAAGGTATCCAGCTTCTCAAGGTGTTGCTTCACGAGGTCAGCATTAATGGAGGGCAGGGGATCTCCCTCACCAGGACCTCCCTGTCCTGTAGTGGGCATGGGTGTCCCATGGGACTGATGAAAGACTGACGCAAAGTACCCATTTCATAGGTTGGCTTTTTCCTGGGTGTCAGCTGTTAGTTGTCCCGTCTAGTTTAGAAGGGGTCCAATGTTGCCTTTGCTTTACCTCCGGCTCCCCACTTATCTGAAAAAGGACTTTTTATTGTCCTTGATACTCTAAGCTAGTTGGAGTTCAGTTGCAGCCTTGGTTTGCTCCCTGCAGGACTGCTAACATACCTCTGAGTATGACTGCTAACATACCTCTGAGGAAAATTGATTAACCAAAATTAAGGGAGTACCTGAAGAAGCACATGCCAAATTCTGGCAGTTTCCAACGTGCGAACAAGCTTATCTACCAGGAGGATTAGCTATCAGGAGTAATTGCTGTCCATGTTCAGTCTACAAAATCTGGAATGGCAGAATATGAATCAATTTTGATTGTAGCAGAGGAAGCAACAGATGCCCAAGATAACTGTTCTCCACATTTTATTTGTACTTGGGAACTGGAAGGACTACAACCTGCCTGTTTTTTTCAGTTCAACTCGAGTCTGTAAATTTTTCAGCTGTAGCACAAGCTGTAGTGAAGGTAGTTGTAAATTGTCGTTCAATTTAACAAGATTTCTGCACATATACATTGCCTTATCAGCCACAAATACTACGTTTGCTCTGATGTGCTCTATGGAAAGTTGCCCAATGCAATTCATGTTACCTGAAATGCATGTGTTCGTTCTTTAGTGAGTGAAATCTGGTGTGCACATTTTCCTGATGTGGATAGACCAGCTTTCTCTTTTAAAAAACTGTTCAAAAATTGTCCAGGCCATAATCTTTGATTTAAGGAGTCCATCACCAATCAAAGCAGGTATCTAAATGCAACTGTGTCACTTCCACCAGAAGTGGTGCTTACAAGGTGGACTTCATGGTTTAATGCAGTTCATTACCATGCAAGGAATATTAAGTACTACCAGCAATTTGTGTGCTATGAGCTTGAAATTGCACCCGGAACACAGTGCATGCTTAAACTACGTGATCTCTTAAAGCAGGGTGACATTGAAGATCACGTTACCTTTGTGGCTGAAAATGTGATCCAGTTCATGGAGCTTCTAATGTGGTTTGCAAGTTGGCAGGCTTCGATTCACCAAGCACACGCAAAGGTAGTGGATTTCATGAATTGGTTTGAAGACATGGTATCACAACAACTTTCAAACTGTGAAAGTGAAAACCAGTGGAGACAAGTACTGTTCCAGACAATAGCTGCAAAGTTGAATCAGTACGATAAGCACAGTCAGTCATTACCATCTCAGTTTAAACAACTGCCTGCCTCCTTTTTTAGTGTTTTTGCATTTTTTACCCAAATCAGGTGCCTTTTCTGAGTTCTGACCTGTAGCTACTTACATCAATCCCTGAATGGCGGGAAGAACAAGACAACAAACCTGCTGCTTACATGAACTTTGTCAAAGAATGCCATATGCCTTTTTGACTGTATTTTGGGATTCTGTTTCTGATTGGTTTCCCCATCTCTACAAACTGGAAAACACTGCCTTACAATTCCAGTCAATTCAGTGGATCTCAGTGGATGCAATCTCACTGAGAGAGAAGATGTCAGCTGCAACTGTTGGTAGATACTGCATGCTAGCATTTAACAACTAAAGTAAATTGTTTCTACCAAGGTTAGCATTATTTAGTATTTCTAAACTTTCTAAACTTTTTGTAGGTGATGATATAAATTACAATTCATGTTGTGTATAAATTTATAATCATAATATACTTAGATTTAAATTGAATCTGTAGATTTATTTTAATATGGTAATTTATATGATATTTCTGTGAACTTTGCTATGTAAGTATGCGGGTTTTTGCCTCCCAGCCACTCAGTGGCAAGGAGTGGGACCACTGGGGCCCCTCTGCCAGTCAGTGGTGAGGGGCAGGGCCACTGTGAAATGCGTGTGTAATTGGCTCTGCGCACCATGAGTGGGCCGTGAAAAACCCTTTGTTTTGCTACGATTTAAATAGGTCTCTAGACATGTGTCTTTTGCATCCTTAGCTGAAACCTCCGAATTTGAGTTTTTTACTATTTTGTTTTTCTTTGGTGTGTTGTGTGCCTTCTGGGAGTTTTGTTTATAGGGAATAATGCTTAAGTGCAAAGTGTAAATTGATAGCGCATTTATGGGAATTACTGTAAGGCTTGTAAGCATTTTGACATTTGTAGGAGGAGACCATATTTTGGTATTGTGTTAAGGAGAATATAACAATAATTCTATAGAAATGAAGTGGACTGGCAAATCTGAAATAAAAATAGTGTAAAACTGGGTCTTTTGGGAAGTTCATGGCTTTAATTCTTAGTATAGCAGACTGCAGACTTTGTTTTTTCAGGATGGCTTTTCACAGGGATGGTTTTTGTGTAGAACCTCAGTGCTTTTTCTGGCCAACGTAAGCTGTGAAGGAAATAGCACTGTATGTCTCGTAGCTCAAAAGGTTTTTGACTAGGTTGAAACTGTCAGAGGGCATACCTACACGTTGCCCAGAGGGCATACCTACAGCAATGTTGTTACTGCACTGTGCTTTAGTACTTCCTTTTGGAAGTACTAAAGCACAGCGCAGTAATTACCTATACTGTGCTGTATGCACAGCTCACAGTTGTTTTTAGCAGGTACTTCACCATAGAGGTGTGCTATAATGGGGGAGCACGCTGCTAAGGTGAAGTAGCTGCTAGTCATGTGTAGAAACCTATTGCCGCTATGTTGCCATAGCATGTCACTACAGTGACATAGTGCCACGTGTAGATGCACCCAAAAACTTATCTCAAAGAGCATCACTTTTGTCTGATTTGCTGAAAATCTGTTGATCTGCAAGTCCAGCTATTTGACATGGCAGTTCTAGAGGCATTTGAAATGAGAGATGGAACATGCTCTTTTAAAAAATATTGTACATTTTTCATGAATTTAATAACGATTTTGCACTAGAAAATAATCTTTTCAGCATTGCAATAATAGGCATTACTATCAGTTACTTGAATTATGAGAATTCAGGTAACTGTTGGATGTTAGTCCAAAGTATTTGTCATGAAAACTAAATTTTCGGATAGTCTGGCAACCCTGGGCCAGGTTCTTCTCAGCTTATTAGGTGTGCAAGTGAACTCTGGTGTTTGAGTGCGATTATGTTCTACCTTGCTTGAGTCCCAGATGAACTATTAATAAAAAGGTGGTTGGGTCCTTTTTGTCCTCCTCACAGCTTTTCTGAAACAGTCTTAAGGGAACTGAGGTTTTTTGGTTATATCTTTTATTGCACTGACTCTATAGTTGGGAGAGATGTCAGAAAGGCTTAGGTTGATAGTCTGTTTCCCAGTTAAGTTGTTATGTTCTCCAATTTTATAAGTTTTCTGTTTCTCTTAGTGTAAGCCACCTTGATCCTTGTTGGGAAAGGTGGCATATAAATTGAATGAATAAATAAGGAAGGAGGGAAGTATATTGTTCGTGGACTATTGTGGCTGTAACAACACTCAAAAGTAGATGCATAAATGGATTTTCAGGGACTTGAATAGGATGCAGTGGAAACCTATTTAGGCTCCTACATCCACTTAGATGCCCAATAGATGGGATACAATTTAATTTCATGTGCTTTCATCCCAATAGATGTTTTCCTCCCAGAAACACAGAAAATTATTTGGCTTACTGGAGAGAGTATTTTGGCAACGCAGGGAAGTAATCTTTTTTTATATAATATTACACATCCATGTGCACGTGCGCATGCATGCATGCATGCATCCCCCGCCATATTTTGTCACAAAGGACTTGAACCATTTCCCAAAATTCATCTGCTGGAAATTGGGATGTCCTTACAAGCAGGGAAATATGATAATAGTAATTTCTGCCTCTGCTGGGGGAAAGTGAAAGTAACACTGTACCCTGGCCTCCCTAGCTACTGGCTGTGGATACTTCTACTTCCCTTCTGCAGGGGCTCCTGCTGCAGAAACTGCTACTCAGTTGTTTACTGATATTTACCAGTATTTTCAGGAAAAATCTACCCTCTATCCTCCCTGTCCCCCACCCCATTTCTCCCTGAAATCCCCTCTTCCCACTGTACTGTCAAACTCTGTTATCCCTGAGGACATGGAAGTGAGAAACAAATTTGAAAATATTGACCTTGAAATAAACATAGCTATAGCAAGTTGCATATAGTACTCATAGACTTGGTTCATCCAAAGATGATGCATGCTACCTTTTTCAAAGCTGCTGCAAGTTTTAGCATAGGTACTCCATAAATACACTTTTAAGTACCACGTTAGCACCTACTTAGAGTGAGGACAAACTATGCATGATGTTAGTTTTGTTGTCCTGTGGGGTCAGGCCAACTCTTAGGATTTCAATATTGCACAGTTAGACAGGAGGATGTGACACAATTGCACATATACAAATACACAAATAAATTAGGTGCATACACACACTCTAGGTGCATACATCCCTACCAGGTGTGCACACACACACTACCAGGCATGTTCACGTCCAAAATTACCAGCCTAGGCACATGCACACCTATCACCAATTCAATCACCTATACCTACCAAAGGTTAGACAAAAATAAATTGTCAATACCCACACACTCAGTACACATACATGGATTACTAATTCATATATCATGCACACAATGACAAATATATACACACTCACCAGTTCACACACATACCTGTGTGTATGTGTAGGTGGGTTGTAAGTTCCTAACTTGGATGGTACGGTGTGTGTATGTGTGTGCTTGGGGTACCTGGGATACCTAGAGGAAGGTTAAGGTGAGAGAGAGTTAAAGTATAGGGAGTGAAAGTTGCCAGAACCAGGATTAGAACTGGTGGACTAGAGAGAAACTGGCTGAGGAACTGAGGCTTGGGGTTACTTAAGGTCAAGTGGCCCTGAGGTTACTCGGGCTCACCTGGTGCTAGGGTGGAAGCAAGGGAAAAAGCCTGGTGGTAAGGAGGAAACAGCCAGGAGACAGAGGCAGAAAGCTGGGAGATCAGGGGAAAAGGCAGTGGGGACAAGGCAATAACAGTGGCAGAGATCAGGGGAAAACGCAGTGGGGATGAGACAATAGCCATGGCAGAGATCAGGGAAAAAAGGCAGTGGGGTGAGCCAATAGCAGTGGCAGAGATCAGGGGAAAAGGCAGTGGGGATGAGACAGTGGCAAAGAAACGGGTTTGCAGGCAGACAGGAGCTCAGATCTGCTGGAGCCACAGGAGCCTGGGACAGGTGTTGGAGGTGGCAGTGAGCCAGAAGCAGGATGGGAAGAAATGAGACAGCAGTTAGAGAGTTGAGGAGCAGAGATTGGAGCAGGGCCAGAACCATAGTAAAGCAAAACCCAACTCAAGGGTCCAAATAATAGTTTTATTAAATAGACAACACACTACACAGCCCCATGAAGTTATTGGTTCACACACACATACACACACACAAACACGAATACACACACACACGCACTCACAATGGCAGCAGGAGAAAGAGACTCAGTGGAAGGGTTGGAGTCCAGGTAGGGAAGAGAAGCAGAGTCCAGGTCCTTG
>NW_017728992.1:13551779-13555330 GCF_001723915.1 Gavialis gangeticus
ATTGGTTTTTACATATGTAGGCCTAAATCATATAGTATCAGTAAAACAGTAATATAGAACAGTAAAAATCAATATAAACATAATAACTATGCAATATAAAGAAGGAGAAAAAACAAAAATATAACTTGCTACCAAAATAAAATGCTGAAGCATATCCTATATCTTAGCTGACTTATACTTATCTATAGGGAATAGAGAGGGAGAGAAAAAGTCAGAAATGTTTGGGGAAGGGGAAGGAATGCATTTTTAAATAACTCCCCCCCCACCAAAAACGGGGGGTTGTGCTGCAGTCTAAAGCCCAAAAGGCTCATAATTTACTATGTAGGGCTGGCCTCCATTAAATAAACAGCATTTCAAGCCATAGTGATCCTATAGTTTGGCAGTGCTCAGTATGCGTGTGCACTCCAGATATTTCCCCCCAACACCCTCCCACACACAGACAAAATCTGTGTGCTAATTATCCTTCCATTCATACCTAGAGCCAGATGTTCTTGTTATGAGTCCTGTGATCCTCCAGAATTTTATATGTAGATGAGGTATAGGGCAACCTGGTCCGGCTTCACCTCATGGAGGGTGGGTAAAATGTTTGGGGCCCCATTTGGTGATGTTTGCCAGACATTTAAGGCTGGTGAAGAAACTAGAATCATAGGAAATTGGAAAGAAAGGTGCAGCTCAGCTATGGGAGTGAACAGGAAGTAAAAATGTATGCAGTATAGTGGCTTACCTTGATTTGGGTCAGGATTGAGCAGGACTGTACTCAATGGCCATGTCCACATGCATGTGGATGTTTGGTTCCCTGGGGACAACTAGTAGCAGGACACCTTGTACTGCCACTAGTTGTCCGTGGGGAATGCCCATGCCATGTGCCCTCTGGCATGTGGCTGGTTACTCTGGGTGGGGTAGGAAAGGCTGGGGCCAGCACTGGGCTGGTTCCAGCAGCCTTTCCTGAGTCTTAGGGGAGTCCTGGGGCAATCCTGCTGCTCAGAGCCTTGCTGGTAGCTGGAGCATGGCTCTGGCTAGCTAGGTTTCTCTATGCCCGGTTTCAAGCAGCATTTGCTACCCCTGCGTGTGCCGCTCTGCTTTTCTTTTGCACAGATTTTTGTGACCGATGGATATCCAGGGGTCAAAAAAACCTCCCACGTTGCTCCTTGCAATGTGGAGAACAGCTGAATGTGTGGTATGTGGTGCCGCAGACGTGTCTGCAGTACCATATACTGCATGGCTGCACTCATCTAGATCTGGCCAGTGAGTGCTACCATATATCTTATTCAGATGAGCTGTAATAACCTATTCTTGTGGTAGGTTTCCATCAGCAAATATGGACTCTGTCTTTTATGGTCATGCTCAGTGTTGGCTGCATTTAACCAACTTCATAGTTGGTTTATATTACTGAGCACATACTGCTTTTAGTAGCAGTTCAAAGATAGGAAGCGTTTTTAGTGTAGTTTTCTTGTATGTGAATGTAAGACAAGGGGTTCTTTCCCCAATGTTGATTGGGGGAAAAATCCTCAATTTATGTTTGAGTAAATATAGTACATACATTTTGTGTGGATATGTATACACATACGTACATATGTATTCAAAAATATTAGATGCACATACAAACACACATACATATAGCTTTTTAATATTGTTTTGTGTGCATATCATATTTTTTGTTTACTTGCCTGCCATGGAAATGTTTCTCTCGTAATAGGGTGACTAGGTGTTCTGCAGCATATTTCTGTTTTCACATATTATATAATGATATAGCACATTGAAATTTCTTCCCTTCGGAGACATAATGGAAGCAAGCAGTCAAATGCTATTTCTGTATGCAAGTCTCTAATGCTTTAATAATTAAGATTGTAAGACTTCGCACAAAAATACAATACATTAACTAGGGAAAATGTATTATACAGGTTAGTTAAAATTATCTCTTTGGATAAATGAACCCTGCCTTCCTCTGTGTTTTCTAAAGCTCCAGATAAGTTTGTGGTCATAGACACACACGCGTGCATGCGTGTGTGTGTGTTAACAAGAGTATTTTTCATTTCAGAATTTGTATTTTTTCTAATCCTCTGAAGGAGATAATGGTATTTTCTTGTGAGTGAATGCTGTTTGTAGTAGCTTCATTTGAAATGTATTTCAGTGCCAAACTCGCTGAGACAGAACAATCTGGAAAACTACATAAATATTGGAAAATATGCTGTTTATAGTACATTAATATGCGCTTATTTGCAAGAAAGTAGTATGGTTGTTTATTAGTACATCAAACCTGCTGGACAGCCAAATTATATATGTGCATCCATACATACATACACGTACACATAAAATGGCTTTTATTGTCCTTGTAATGGTGTTATTAAGAATGGCCAAGTACACTAGTAAAAGCCTAATAGAAAGAAAATACTTGAACTAATCTGATTATCAGTGAGAGTTGGAGTTTTATCATATACTTTAATTTTTCACCTTCTTAAAGCCAAATACCAAACTCTTAATACTTAAATTCATACCAGTTTTGTGGGTTTAATGCCCTCAAATCCTACCATGTTTTATGAAAAAAGTCTTATAGTAAAGGAGATATTATAAACTTTCAGTGCAATTTGCTACAGATTCCTCTAAACCCTCTATATTCCTTGTAAAATTAAGAGGAAATAGGATGCAAAGATGAAGTAGAAAATCTTCTGAAGTATCATAGTTCCTGCATATAAATGATAAGAATTGTATAAAAAATAGTTTTTACTTTTGTTGCCTGGAATACTGTATAATAAATGCATCCCAGGATGGATGGGTTTTGTGGTTTGTTTCTGTTTTGGTTCCCCAGAGTAGGCATTACTCATCATCTTTTTGATAAATGATGCTTTATTTGTTTTGCAGTATTATGTGAAACTAAGCATGAATATTGTGTGTTGGCCTGGTTCTTGGGGTGCACTTTGTATGCCTTTGTGGTTTAAGTCAAGAGAAGTCTGTCCATTAGAAATGCCTCAATACAGGTAACGTGTGGCAAAAACTTGAGGTTTGCTGAGGGAAAATGCCAGCAAGTTTTGATACCTCCTCTCAAGCTAGCCTACAAAACTGGTTTGATTAGGACAGAAAAAGGTCCACGAACACAGAAGACTATGATGGGATTACAAGAGAGGCAGTAGTTTTGTGGGGGAACCAGACACAGAGACAACATGCTTCTGCTGGAGTGTTGGGGAAGTTAGCCCTGTTCAAGCCATCGTTGGACTATGAAAGAGTTTAAGAACCATAGAGAAGTGTGTAAACTGTTTTCAAACACTTCTGGGTTTTACTGGGCATTTAAGAGGACTTAAGCCAGGGTTTAACCCAGCTTCTCAGTGTTTGGGGGCTGCACCCTGCATAGGTCACAGTAGTGTGAGCCTAAAGTTACCATATTTCCACTTCCAAAAAAGAGGACACCCATCAGGGGGGTGGGGCTGGGAATGCCCCTCAGCTGCCATTCACACATCCTGGTGCAATTTCTAGGCATTCAGTGTCTCTGACAATCAAGCCCTATGTTCTCAAATAAAATCTGCCCTGGGCTCAGTGGTCTTGTAACTTCCCTTCAC
>NW_017728992.1:13560330-13568647 GCF_001723915.1 Gavialis gangeticus
CTCTGCTCATGCCTCTTCCCCCAGCCGACCCCATCCCGTCCTGGCTGGAGCGAGTGCGGCGGTTGCATCAGCAGCTCCAACTCCTGCAAGTGGTGGTGGAGCAAGTCTAAGCACTGCATGGCCTGGAGGGTGGGGGAGGGGAGGCCTGTGCACCCTGCACCCTAGGCAGATCTCCTAGCTGGCCAGGCTGCACAGCTCTCCACCACTCCCTTCCTCCAGTGCTATGCCCTGCTGCATCTTTTTTCAAGGGGCTTGGGCAGGGTGGAATAGATGCACACTTATGTACCTGTATCTACTTATGTGCCTAACAGTGGGACAGAATCTAGTGCTTTATCTCTACAAATATCTACTGATACAATAAAGAATATTCAGCTTTTAGAAAGCCTCCCTGATTACTGTATTTACCACTGGTCAGGCCCCTGAAGGGAAGAAGTGCAAGTTCCTGAATTCATGGATCTGCAGGATAAGGGCAGTGGAAACACAGGGGATACTATATCCCAGGGCCCAGTCTAGCCATGGGAAAGCTTGTGAAATTGTGCCATGGGAAGTAAAGATATGAGATCAATTGGTGAGGCTGCATTCAGATGGACTGGAAAGGGGGAAGGGGTGTAGTTAATCCTATGTCCTACAACCTCAACTAAGTGTCAGCCTGTGTCAAGGTAAAGTATCTGCCCATAAGAGAGAGCAGCAGAAGTAAAAAGAGAAGAGTCTCAGCCTTTTATCCCCTGAAGAAAGATCTGCAACTTCTGTGGATGGGTCTGTGGCTCAAGGATTGGACTTTTAAGTCACACGAAGACCAATCAACAAGCTGTGTTTAGAGAACATCTCGAATCAAGGGATTGTCAAAGATGACCCTGTATCCAAGCTAAGTGACAAACTAAGGATGACACCCATGCTGAGATTTATTTTCTTTGATGAGATTTTGAAAAGTTAGGTTTGGGAGGCTGGATGGAAATTTTGATAAGTAACTTACCATTCTGTAGCATTCTGTCACTCTTGTGCAGCATGCTGTATTCTGCCAATCAGGGAAAAAAAGACAGAAGTTTCTATTATATTAATAATAATTCTGCCTGTTGATTTTTATAGCTTAAACCAAACATCCTGATACATTCTGTGACAATGTAATTTTTGTATAATATCTTATTATCTTAAATAATGTTATTCTGACAGAGTTAATTGTGATAATTGAAGATGACTTTAATAACTATTAATCATGTCTCAGCCTAGATTACATCTTTTCTATTTTCTTCTTGCACGTACCGTCCTATCGAAATAATATCAGGAAATGAATAATAAATATTTGAATAAAATGAGGTAAGAACCCCTATAAAACTAGTTCTGAGATATTTTATTTTCTACAATGTAAGAGTGCTTTTTTTAAATGTTTGTCTATCAAACAATTCATGGAAAATTGTACAGGTGGTCTCAGCATGTATGTTTAGTAAGAAAGTTCTGTGAGATAACGTATCAATCTTTGCTTATTGGAGCTTAAACTGAAGGAGAAAAGCAGCTTCATAAGAAACCTGAAGTCTTATATGGGGTTTAATTCTACATCTTACTCTTGTAGGCTTCATTCCTATTTAAATCATCTTCGAAGGTTCTTTCCTTTCTGCAGCTATATAGTAGACAGGAGCCTTAGAGACCTACCAGTAGTTCATAGATGATGCAATAAGAAAACATTCTCAGTATGGTGAGCTTTTTTATTATTATTATTTGTTTTAACTACAGGTTGCTATTGTTCTGTCCCTGTATCCTTACATATATACATCATCTCAAATCTTAAGGATGTATTAATTTTAAAATATTGCAACAGGCTTTTTATTTGAGATAACCTTGTTATGGACATTTTAGTAGCTCTATAAGCTTTCTAAGTTTAAATTTTTTCATAAAAAATGCTCCCCACACCCATTTATTTGGTCTTTATTGCTTAGATTATGTGTTAAAATATGCTTTTTTAGGCAAAACCTTTCATTTTCTTGATTTTTTTTTTTTTTTACAGTGCCTCTAACAACAGAGCCCTGAACTGTTTGAAACTTTTGAGAGCAACTGTATTACGGCACTTAAATTACTAAAATAAAGCAACAGTTATGAACAGTGTGTACTGTGATTGGTATGGAAAGATAAGATTATTTTGGGGGTAACTCTAAAATTATAATCCCTCTAAAATTATAATCTGTCAAATCATTGCTGATATTTTTATGTATGTTACTTCATTCCATCTCCATGGTAGTTTGATAATTGTGATTGATGGCAGGAAGTATTGATTCTGACTGACAGAAAGAATGTGTTAGTTACGAAGCATCCATTTAAATGCAGTACATTTGTTAAAGAAAAAGATGATTTTGTTCTTTTCTTAAAAAAAACAAACCAAAAAAACCAAAAAATGATGCATGAGAGAAGATTTCCTGTGTTACTGTCCCTGCTATTGAAAGGCTGTTTTCTACCTTATGTGTTATAGTCAACATGTGTTCAATGTCCAATTAAAAAAGGATTTGCATCCCTTCACTTTGCAGCTCTTTACATACAGTTCCACAACCATTCAGCAGTCTCACAGGTAGAAAATATTCAGTCTGAATTTTCCCTTCCTTATGGTCATCCCATATTACAGGTATAACCCTGGTACCAGCTTAGAAATATTTCTGTCTTCCTTCTGTTTAGCATTTTAAAATATTTACATACTGTTATACTGTCTTGTAGCGTCACTTAGTTGAGCTAAGAAAGCATGTAACTCTTTTGATCTTTTCCATCTATCTCTCTTAGATATTTGTATGGCATCCACCACTGTATTCTGTTGGTCATCCCTGTCCCTCTTCTCTGAACTCTATTCAATTTGTCAATATCCTTTTTGTAATTGTCTCCCTAGAAGTGCATTATATTTAGGGTGCCATGTGAAGGGTGTATACAGAGAGGGACTCTTTAATTCCCTTCTCCATGTCATGGCACTGTGTAAACAGCTCAAAACTGCTTTTATATTACAACTTGGGAATAATTTACTGTCCACTGAAAGTCTAACCCAAATCTTCCTTGTAAGTGTCCAGAGAGATGTAGGTGAAATAGAGGGGCCCAAATCACAGAAAATAGTCCAGACTGACTCTGACCAGGGTAGCAGAACTCTCTTTAGGTGTCTAGATTGGTTAGGCACTTCCATTTGCTTCTTGGTGTCTTGCCTTTGGCTTGTGTTCATGCTCAGAAGCAATCCAAATCAAGCACCAACATGCCCAAGTCCTGCCTAAGTGGCACTGCAGGACAAGTGGGCATTGATTTATGGGGCTGTGGATGGCCCCATAACTTTGTTCCAATAACTTTGTGGTTAGAGAACTTCCCTGGGATATAGGACACTTGGTTTCTTGACCTTCCTCAATCTCCTGCCTACCAGGAGAGTTCCCCTGCTAAACTATAGGCTAGCCTGGAAGACGGCCTTCCTCAGTCCTTCCTGTTGAAGCTGTGATACTGGGCAGCTGAGAGTACAAGATTTGTGGGACCAGAAGGAGAATAACAGGGAGGTATAACATCAGCAATTTGGTGAAGAGGGTGCTCCCTGGGAAAAAGTATGTCCTGAGTTATACTTCCTGCCCCCAGGACTATTTTGACATTGGGCAGTCATTGGTTAAAAACAGAAAAAAAACCTAGGAATCAGGAACTGAAACAAAGACTCCCACTTGCATGTTTCATTAATACTATATGTATACCTGTTCATAAATTATTGGTGAAGATACCTCTCTTCCAGTTGATACGTTACCACTTATCATTCTCCCACATTTTTGATCTTGCAACAGTTTTCAGTGCCTGTTGCAATTAGTTTATCTTGTCATTTGAATTAATTTATTAAGACAGTAAGATTTTTTTTGAGACAATGCCGGTTGTTACTAAAATCTAAATATCTAGGGGCTGCATCTACATCTATCATATTCTTTTCATCAACAGTGTTATTGCTATGAAAAAGCAGTTTGCCTGGGAAAGCTTGTTTTCCATAAATTCATAATTTTTATTGTCCATATCACCATTATCCTTTTGATGCTCAGGGAATTTTTCTTTGTTTTGGTAGGTTGGGGAGACTACAGTCTTAGCAGAAGGAAATTGCTGTGATTATACTTCCTGATTGAAAATTTTTACTATAACTGTTTTTCTTTACTCTGCTTATATTGTTCTACTTCTTTAGAATTTTTAAAAAATGATTATCACAATGCAGTAAATTCATTAAATTATTCTTATTAAGTGTATGTATTAATGCAAATTTTCCACATTCCATAAGTCAAGTTAAACCATGCAAGGGGGAAAAAAAACAAAGTTACTAATTTTTTTTATTGAATTGTGAAGAAGGATTCTTTCCCATGTCATGCCCTCATGGGATTTCAGATTAAGCTAACTCACATGTTAACAGGGTGACCACGCTGTGTTTTAGCTCCATCTCAGTGATCCCTATAATGCAGTCCCACCTCTTTGCCTACATAATTGACAAATATTGTCATGTTGAAATAATCTGGACATTCCTCTAAACACTTAGAACTTCTTCATCGATGTCAAATCTGACTTTGTTTTTTTTCTAGTTGGTCATTGATCTACTGGCATGGATACTGGGTCATGCAGATTTCTGACAGGAAAGGGGGTATAATTACCAAATAGTATTAGACTTTTCATTAATTTCCATAAGAAAGCATTGGATGTCATGCAAGTAGGACTGAGCAAGAGAATGTTTCTTTTGATTCTGTGTGTGGGTTTTGTTAAGAAGCAGATGGTTATTCTTGGATTGAAGTCTTTGAGGGAAAACTAATTCCTCCCAGAAGTGAAAGCCAAGCATGTGGAAAGGTGCAATAAAAACAGTTACTAGGTTTTCATGATATTTGGTTGCATGCCTTTATCTGATCTAACTCTAAATGAGCACAACAGGAAAGGTTGGATTCATATGTGGCTTAGACTGGCAGTCACTGGACTCCAAAAGGACTTGTTTTAGAAAAAAGGCAGCAGTGCTGTGCTTTATAGAGGATCCATTAAAAAAGGGGGGGAAAAAGTAAAAAAAAAAAACAAAACCAAAAAAAACCCAAAAACAAAAAACAAAAAACAAAAACAAAAAAACCCCAAACCCCAAAAGTCTTCCACTAACATTGAATGCTTTTCTTTTCCCATCTGCTTTTAATCATGTTTCAGGAATAAATTAGTTTCAATTTCTGTAGCCATGTCAATATTCTGCCATCTGCCATATTTGATGGAATAGTGACATCTCGTGGCCACTTAAGTTAGCTGCAAGTGTAAATTCAGACATGTTCACAAAATCCATATTGCTAAGATGATTTATTGTTTATAATCTTATTACTCCTAGGCAGCCCAGCCATGGTCCAGGGACTCCTTGGCCTAGGGACTGTACAGACAGAGAACAATAAGACCTTACCAGGAAAAAATAAACCTTTCACTTTCTATTACTGATCGTTCCTTGCTCGAAGGACAACCCAGTTTAATTACAGGCAGGACTCATGACTTTATAGTTCTTGTGAACTTGGAGGATGTTTTACCTCTCATGATTATAGGATGAAAAGCTGGTGAGTTTTGAACTTTCCTTTATCTCAAATGGCTGCCATCTCCCTCCCATTGCTGCCAGTCCACTTGAAGCCTGCAAGATGGCTACTCTTCCTCTACAGTATTTGCACTAACAAGTGAGGCTGTGATTAATTGAGGTTTCCACAACTTTTCTGTCTTGTTCTCAGCAAAACTGCCTCTTGGTTATGGGAAATGGGTGTTTATTTACAGCTGTTTGGAAATTAATTACGAGTTTTAGGGATTTAGCATCTGCAGGGAGAGCCTTGGAATGGTGTAAGTGTTGTGATCACCAGATTCAGTAAATACAGATATTTGTGAATGAGAACAAAATAATAACTTTATTTGTGGAGCAGTATCTTCAGTTCTTTTGGCCCCAGACAGATATTACATTGAAGACACAAACAGTTAATGTTGTCTTAATCTGTAAATCAGCCATGTGTTCAAGGGGTTCATAGTTCAATAAAACAGGAATCCAGCGACAATATTATTACATAAAATTTGTGTAATAACTTTGTAGCTGGTTTTCCATCAAAGTTTAAGCTGAATGTGTGGCAGGATGGACCACCTCGAGGTTTGCAGCTGACTCCAGTCCCCACCACCCAACAGTCAGTTGATTGTCAACATGAGGGTGATGGCAGATTGGGTGGGAGATTGGGACTGCCCTAGGGCTGGAACCTGGGGTCATTCCTGCTCCTGCTTGAGCTCTGAGGCAGCCTTGATCAACTGATAGTCAGCTAGCAGGAACTTCCCTGCACATCCTGGTGCAGTCCTGATCAGCTGATCTTTGGCTGGCAGGGACTACACCAGGGCTTGACTCTCCTGCAGTCCCTGCCAGCCAATGCCAGCTGATTGTGTGCCTGCTCCAGGGACCATATTGGGGCTCAAACTGACCCCATGGGCCCCTGGAGCTAGCCACCGATCAGCTAGTTGTTGGGCACCCAGTTTTCAATTTGCCAGTGCAGGTGGAGCCCAGTCTCCCTCTGTACCATCAATATGCCACAGCTGGGAGTTGATCCCCGATCCCACAGTCATATCTCCTGCAGCTTGTGTGTCATGGCAGGCAGTGCAATTGGTGGGATTGTGGATCAGATCCTGTTGTGCCTTCAGATGAATGTCTATCAGGGACCTGGCTTTCTCTGGCTCACTAACTTAATCAAGGGACTTTGTCCCAATATCCAACCTGTAGTGCAAGTAAGGGAGCATCTCCAGGTTGCAGCCTCTGTCACTACAGTGAGAATCTCCTCTGTTCTGCGGTTCCTGGGGATGGAGACATGGGCAAAGCTTTGCATGAGGCATTGGACTTTCTGTAACATTTCCCCACTGCCTTGTGGGGAGGTCTCTTTTTGCTAAGATGCTCAGAGAAGCTGCAGGAGGTGTAGGCAAAGGAAAAAGATAATTCAAATAAAAAATGATTATTTTGAACTGTGTACACCATTCATAATTACAGTTGTAAAGAAAATCTGCCTAAATAGCTGACATAAACTTTACAGAGATAAAAATGGGTTAAGATTATTTTTAAAATATTTTGAACATGTGAGAATTGTTTATCTTTTTAAAGTGAATATTTAAGGATTCTAAATATAATTATAGTGGCAAACTCAAGCCAGTCTTCAGTTTGGGTTTCTTCAGCAGTTAGTAAGGTAGATTAAATTTAAACACATTTTTGCATATAAAGGTATTTATAACTCTCTTGAATCTTTATTGAATGATAACTGGAAGATGTTATATTTATTAAGAATGCTTTATGTTTGTTGGAGTCTTCTTACTTACATTCCAGTTGCATTATATGGCCTAATCTGAAGGGGAATATGGGGATCTTGAGGAAAACTCAGTTGGGAGAAAGTTTGGATAGTAAGAGATAACAGATGCTAGTCTCCCTTAATTGGGTGAGCAAAGTCTCCATTTGAGCAGCCAGGGAAAACATTTGTTTGTGCTTTAAAGGTTGACTTTACACCTTGAAATTATTATGTACATGGAGAGAGGAGTAGAAAGGGTTTAAAAAGTCAAAGGCAGGCCGAAAAACAGATTTTTTTTTAATTAAAACCTTGTGATACTGAGGAGGAAATCCCTCTTTTTGTTTTGCCTCATGACTTTTGGTGTCTGACCATACTGTGTAATTCAGTCAGTTCTGTGGCTGATTAAAATACATCATGATCATCAGATGTAATGCAGATTTAAATATTTAGATTATATCTTGTATTTTTAAAATACAAGTTACATACAACATGAAACTTGGCACCCTAATGTTTGTTAATAGAGAAAGAATTATGATCTATTAAAACTTTAGGTGAAATCACACTAATGAGAACATTTCTCTAGTGAATAAATTCCAGTGCATAATAGAGAAGGAAAAAACAGATAACAAAAAAAGCTGAAGAATATTGCAATATTTTTTCTTGCTTCCTTTTTGTACACTTGGAAAGGAAAGCACTGCAAGGGACTCAAAATAATTTTGCTAGGTGTTCCACTGACATTATAAAATACAGTTAAAGTATTAAACAGTGCACTTAAAAGTACTTAAAAGCAGCTGCAGAATGTTTTGAATGGAAAGAATGTGTCAACCATAAAAAGCTTTTCTGGCTGGTATCTGTAGCTGTCTCATAAAATTAAACAGAAGTGATTTTAAGTGACAATTTGGATTTTACTGATGCTTAGCTTTATAAGTTTTCTGGAATGCTTGTGCCTTTTTTTTTTTTTTAATTTAACCTAGGCATTTATTGTTTAATGAAAACAATGCCACAAACTCAGTTTGCTTATTGTAGTGTAAGCAATGTCACAATACCTC
>NW_017728992.1:13573647-13575515 GCF_001723915.1 Gavialis gangeticus
CTTTTTTTTTTTAATTTAACCTAGGCATTTATTGTTTAATGAAAACAATGCCACAAACTCAGTTTGCTTATTGTAGTGTAAGCAATGTCACAATACCTCTTTTAGGTTGGAAAGAATAATTATCTCCATTTAATACATAGGAGCATTGCTGTAGAGGGAGGTAAAGCCATTTGCAAGGTTTGTCCAGGGAAGCTGCACTCAGCCATCTCAGTTTCCCCAGCTTCTGCTTCAACCTCATGACTAACCAAAAGCTCCCATCAGGAATAAGCTGCAGTTCCACAAGAACAGTGGTAGTGTGTGCTGTATAGGTACAAGGCTGTATCTTTCTCAGTTTTTAAACAAATTGATTCCTGAAGTTCCCATTTTCCATTTTTCAAGAAAACTATTTTTTATCTTTTATTTCATTGCTGTGTTGACCAAAAATATTGGAATTTCCTTTATATTGGAGTTGCAGGAAATCCACTTACACTCCTGTTACATTTATACTTAATTCTGAAGACTTAAAAATTGCAAATGAAATTAAGCGAAACAGAAACATGATAATACCTTGCCTATTTTCATTTTAACTTCTGAATTAGTTAATACTGGGCATATGATATGATTCCTTCTTTTTTAACAGTATTCTAATGTATATCTATGTCAGATTTGGTATCAAAGCAAACCTATAGCTAATAGTGAAGGAAAATGTAGTAAGACATAAAAGAGGGAACTCATAGTGAGAAGGTAACAAAAGGGGCAGAGGTATAAAAAATGTCATTTCTGTGAATCAATAAAAATAGTCACAATAGAGCAGACCCAGAAGTCCTTATTCAGTTTAAGGCAAAACTACTAGTTACTTGATGGAGCCATACGCCTCTGCTTCCCCAGCCCACTGAGACCAGGTTTATCCTTGTAATTTATTTACTGTATTCATGGGAACAACTAATAAACTTTGTGGAACCTCATAACCCTATGGGAAGCATGGTCAGAGAAGAGATGTGCCCAGGTCACTTCATTTTGCCTTGTTGTCTTAAGTTCTGTCCTCAACCCTGGCTGCCCTAACAAGACAAAATAGCATTGGGGAAACTCAGTCCAGCTCCTACAAACCTCTTTACTAATTCCCTTATTTCACAGAGCATATCAGACAGAAGCAAAGCAGTAATTCAGCCCTGCTCCCCCCCTGCCCCAGATAAGACGGATATGGAGACCATAGGGCAGGGGGTAGGTAATCCCCAGCATGGGTGCCAGATTGTGACACACAAGCATTTTGCTTGGCATGTGCGCCTTGGGGCGAAGGGTGGGGAAGGGGCCAGGGCTGCATTGCCACAACAAAGATTGGGCCCCTTGCAGCTCACCCACTGTCTGTAACTGGCACGCCAACATCTTACAAGTCGAGGTTGCGGGTGTTTTTGGCACTCTGCTCAAAAACTTGCCATAGGACTTTTTGATCTAGCGTTTGCTTCCCAGCAAAGTTTAAATTCAACTAGCAAGATTATTTATATCTATGTAGGAATCAAGACATTCTCTTTCCCTCTGTCTGTGAATTTGACATCTATACACAAAGTTATAATGCTCAGATCATGAAATGTAACCGAGCTGCAATGCAGTGAACCATTTATATTTCTTAGAGAGAGAGAGAGAGAGATTGACTTAATATCTGAAAATCACTTAGTAAGTTAGTAGAATGAGAATAATTAACTTTCTTTGAATGTCTGAAGTATGTGGGAACTCCCCAGGCTAACGTATTGGACATGAAATGTGATTGCATTAAAGAACTGGGATGCTTCTACAAGGACTGGGAGAAAGGGGATTTTCTGAAATGGGGAAAGGAATCAATTTTTCATGAAGCTGGGATATGATGGTATTTATTCAAGTGTAATAGAAAGCTC
>NW_017728992.1:13580515-13597630 GCF_001723915.1 Gavialis gangeticus
GTCTTAAGTATGTGGGAACTCCCCAGGCTAACGTATTGGACATGAAATGTGATTGCATTAAAGAACTGGGATGCTTCTACAAGGACTGGGAGAAAGGGGATTTTCTGAAATGGGGAAAGGAATCAATTTTTCATGAAGCTGGGATATGATGGTATTTATTCAAGTGTAATAGAAAGCTCTCAAAGTTGAAATTAGCCATTGACATTACCAATGTTGAGGCCTGTTTGGATCCTGTAAAATGTAACTAAAAAGTTTGTTTTTCTTTGGTCACGAAAAATCAATCCATTATCCTCCCAATGCATTTCAAATTTTGTAATCTAATTGTAAGGAAGAAATAGAGATTTAAATAGATATTTAATTTCAACAGAGGTGCATGCTTTTAATTTTTTAACTCTCTATTAAATTAACCCATACAGATTAGATTACTTTGGTGGCTGAATACCATATCAACTATGCTAATATGAAGAAATCTGAACAGTTTATTATTCAAAGGAGTTTATGTAAGTTGAAATAAAAACTCTGATAAAACACATTTCATTATTAGCACTGACATTCACATCGGATTTTTCAAAGACAAGTGGAATAAATTGGGAAATAGAGTTTGCCCTGATTTATTTCACTATGGAGCTGCTCAACTTAGCTGACAAAGCCATTATTAGAAATTAACACTTTTTTCTCTTAATGGGTTCCTTTTCTAGTCTCTATTGATATTTTTACAAGGCACTTCATACAATTTGTGATAGTTCAGGAATAAATCCAAAACTGATTAAAAGAGATAAGCTACCTTGATGCAGGCTAGTGGATGATTTTAAGGACATCTTTAACTTGTCTATTAACTAGCTTGAAGGTTGCTGAGTATGTAAACATTTACAGTAAGATACACACATACTTTTTAAAGTTAGCATTGTGTGAAGAAGATAAAAAAAATCCTTAGTTATATAAAATTTATACCAGACTTTCACCAGCAAAGATAACAGAAATAAACATATATTAAAACTTTTCCCCTTTTTGCTGTTCAAATCCCTCCTTTTTGTTTGGAATAATGCTATTAAATAAAAGGAATAATTAGAATCCAAAGTACAAATAAAATATACATTTCTACTTATGAATTTTGAAAATTATTTTTTGTTGTGTCTGTTAGCTCTCAATTTGTGAAATAAGTTAGGTGAGTAATTTGCAGATTTTAATAAACTCTGCAAACCACTGCATCTTTACTGACATGATTTAAAATCCCTTTGATTGATTTTTAGTTCAGTATCCTGCAATGCAGTATCAATTATGTTGGATGAGGTTATGTTGTCTTCTATCACTTGATATACGGCCAAGTGTAATTGGTTAACAAATTGCATTAAAAAATACAAAACAAAAACATAGGGCCAGATCCAAAAAAGCACTTAGCCATCTGAAATGCAGCTTAGGCAGAATGTAATCATATCAGGTGCATATAGATATATGGGGATGCTGCTCTGACTTGCTGTAATTACAGCGTGTCAGAGCAGATTCGATTAATTGAGTCTGCTGGAGTGTGTTAATTAGCTCCACATCTCATGTATTCAGTGCCCCTGTACTTCAAGATGGTTTTACCAGATTTGCCCATCACTTTGAGGTGTGCTCGTTTATTAGGGGTACATTTCTGGGGTCTCTGTAATTCTATAAATGTGCTGCTTGTGTCACTTGTGTTTTTATATGGAGCTGTATCTCTCCCTTCTGCAAGTCCTCACCCCCAATGGAGCTATCTTGCAGGATTCAGTTTTAATTGGGCTGGGTTCCTCCAACCACCAAATCAGTCAAACACATGTGCATGCACACACAGATTTACATAGCAAGCCTGAGCCAGGTTGGGTTATTCAACATTGACATGCTAACACCCTCATATACTTTGAACTCAGTTCATCAGGGCAACAATAAAATGCAGTCAGACAGAAGCACGTGGGTTAACAGAGTGCATCTGAGTCAGGCCAGGTTATTCAGCATTGACAGGCTAACACCCTCAAGTACCTTGAACTCAGGTCATCCCTTATTTCAGCAGGACGATCATAAACACAGTTAGACCCACATACACGCATGCTGACAGAGTATGTCTGAGAAGGCTGGGTCCGATCAGCACTTTTCAGCTGATACCCTCATGTGCCTCAAAACTCAGCACATCCTAATCTCTTGTCAGAATAGTCCTAAGAGTAACTCCCTTGATGAGCAGACCCCACTGTAGTTTTGCACATTACAGGGATCTTTGGCTTAGGGAAAAGAAGTGTTGCTACAGAGTAAATGGGGAGGTCAAGGGGAGGGAAGAGTAAGTGAGGCTCAGAGAGTATGGCAACTAGCTTGGCAATAAATAACTCTTATGGTCAGGTATATGAAATTATGATGATACGAGTAGTAATGGCTATACA
The DNA here is from genome assembly GCF_001723915.1 of Gavialis gangeticus. NCBI lineage: Eukaryota > Metazoa > Chordata > Crocodylia > Gavialidae > Gavialis > Gavialis gangeticus. The sequence continues at coordinate 13,582,906 of NW_017728992.1, forward strand.
AGAGAGGCAAATAAAACAGTAACAATATTACATAGTTTCAGTTAGGTATTTTGGGAAGTCTAGCTGAAGTTTGATCAGCAAAAGTCTGGTTTAGAAAGCTGTGCCTGGAGTAAGAAAGCAAAAGTCAGGTTCCTGGAGTCAGAGAGAGAGAGAGAGAGAGAGAAAGTCCTCAGCATGTTCAATGAAGGGATTCCAGGCAGAAAAGGAGTGGAATTGGTGCAGTTTTTGGATCCAGGCACCAGGACAGAAACTTGAACTTGGTTGGGGTTTTTGTAGAGAACCAAGAATGGCTCGAGGGAGAACACTGGGTTTGTTTATGGCTAAACAATGGCTCATATGCTGGATAATAGAAACTGATCACTCCTGGCTATGGGTGGCATTACTCTGAGGGAGCTCACAATACAGACAGGCAGATTCAGTGTTTTGGGTCCCAATGAAGAAGTCATTAATAAAATTGGTCTGTTAAATGCTGAGCTGGGTGTGTGCAGATGTGGGTTGATCAACATCTGGAACAGGGATCCCCTATCATGTAGTGTTCCCCTGCTTCTCTGGTCCCAGAGTTCAGTGCGGTCCTTGCCTTGGAATCTCTGTTCTTCATCCTGAATGCTAATGAAGGTGCTTTCCTGTCCCATCTCCCATGTAAATGAGTTGCCATCTGGTTCCATCTCTGATGTAAATGAGACCGGGGAGTTGCTTCACTCCTATCACCCTTGTCTGGAGGGCTTTAGGTGCATCTCCCACTGCATCTTCATTGCCCTTCCTCTAATCAGTTCTTGTTCAGGCAGAGGTGGGGAGGGGGTGAGTCCTTTGTGAGTCAGACAGGCTGCGTACTGTGCCAGGGTTCCCCAGGAACACAGAGATGAGAAGTACCAATGGCACCAATGACACTTTCACTCAAGCTTGTCAAACAAGCTTCAGTGAAAGTGCCCTTGCTGCCATTTTGAAATGTGGGATGCTGAATACACAATACACTATGGGTGCTTTCAGTAGAGCAGCTCTCAGAGCCACTCTAATGAAAGTGCCCCCTCACTCCCACCTACACCCGGGAGCATACGTAAAGATGCCCCTTAAGTCCAAGATAGCCATCCAAATCCTAACACACCATAAATATTGTTGGAGTAGCACAGTAACCACAGCCACTTGAAAATAAAAGTGAAGGCAATCTGGCCATAGCCAATGGTGATGCCTATTTATACATAATAATCTAGTACAGGGGTTGGCAACATTTTCCAGCAGCAGGCTGGAATCACTCAGTTTAGAGCCAAGTTGAGCAGACCCTGGGACTTGGCTGCTGCTGCCACTGCTGCTTCTCCCTGCTGCCACTTCTCTGCGTTACCTAGCCATAATGCAGGAGGGGTGAAGCCCCAAGCTGCCGCAGCTGCTAAAACCCCAACTCCATGGGTTGGGTCCAGTGGCTCTGTAGCAGATCTGACCTGGTCAGTGTAGATTGCTGACCCTTGCTGTAGTAGACAGAACATGTGCCTAGAACGTGGGAAGTTGTATGATGCTGCTGGCCTGAATGAATTTAAACTTGCATCTGACACAGTCTAGGAGAGTTTTGTAATGCCAAATGTTGGGCCAGTCTAAGTGGGGGCACCCTTCATCCCTTCTGTAAAAGCTGTGACATATTGTAGAAGATTTGTGGAGCCTGAGAAAACAAGCAAGAGGAAACATGACTTGATAGCTGTTACTGAGACCACTCACCTAGAAGAGAGGGAGTCCAGAGTTTTGGTTTTAGGTGCTTGATTCAGCTTTGTAATGATGATGCTGAATGTTGTCACACCTAACTCCCTTTGTGGATATAACCCTAGGCTGGACTTATTTTTTTTATGATAAATAGGTGTGTGTAATGTCTGCTGTTACTTACAGTATCAGTGCAAAGTAACTCCCTTGGTTTGAGCAGAGTTAGTGAGGCTAAGTATAGATAGTCAAAAAGCATGAGGCTGTATTGATTTAGTCTTTGCAGGCTAGTGTAAGTTGCAAAGATTAAACTAAGAAACAACCGGACACACACCTTTGATTCAGGAAATACAGCCGCATGCCTGCAGTGGCTCAGGCCAGAACCCGGAGAGCACTAGAGCATGGCTGTTTGGCACTTCCTCTTCCTGCTGCCCCTGAGGTCTCTGGGATTTGGAGCTCAGAATCACAGCAGTTGGACTCTGCAGGGTTGCTCATCACTTCCTCTTCCTGCTGCCCCTGAGGTCTCTGGGATTTGGAGCTCAGAATCACAGCAGTTGGACTCTGCAGGGTTGCTCATCACTTCCTCTTCCTGCTTCCAGGTGCCTCTGCAATTTGTAATCCATGGTCTCAGCCAGCAGTAATTTTCAGTGAGTTTAGCAAGGTAGGACAGCTCTATTTTCAGGGAAAGTGGAGGTTTAATTGGTGGAATGGAGGTTCAACCCCCTACCCTGGCCCCAGACCCCAACCAGATTTTGCCTGGTGGGGCAGCCCCTGCCTCCCTACACCCTTCTCTGCTGGAGCAGACAGCGCAGCCTGGCCCACAGCTGGAAAGTGTGCTGGGGGACTGTGATTTTAACTTGAACCAGGAAAGGGTCTGGGACAGAACTTTCATAAGCTAGTTTGACCCAAATCAGTTAAGTCTGGTACTACATTCAACCAGGTTTATCTCAACCTGGTTTCAGCCATTTTGAAACTGGTTTATATGCATTGAACTTCTGTTCTGTTACAGGTTTAAACCAGTTTCTGATTACCTAAACTGGTTTATGTGTAACTTCTGTCCCTATAGAACCCTAGGTTGGACTTTTATTTATTTATTTTTATGATAACTAGGTGTGTATAATTTCTACTGTTACTTACAGTATCAGTGTAAAGTAACACCCTTGGTTTGAGTGCGGTCAGCAAGAGTTTATACCTGCACATAATTTGCCTTTTATCTTTTGTTTTCTTTGGGAAAACCCTTGGTGGATCAGGTGTCTTTATGTGGATTTTCTTCTGTTGGTCTCTGCTCCTCTGAGAGAGCTTGCCATTGCAGCTACTTACAAACTAATGAGTGCCATTCATTCTAGGAAATGACAAGCTATACTTCTTACTAATCAATCTTTTTCTGTTGTCCTGAGTGCTGACATTAATATTAAAGAAGACCTTTCTCTGCAGTGTGGCTTGTTGTCAAATATTCTACATTAACCACTGAAGTGCCTCCCACAAGCTGTTAAGCATTTCTCTCGCATGCTGGATGGAGTAAGCAGGTTCTGGCTCTGTGAAGCAGTGCAGCAGCTCTACAAAGATGAATCTTAGGCTTCTGCTAGACTAGAATTCCCTGGTCTTCTCCAGCCTTCTCACATGCCTTTGGTTAAATTACTTACTTTCTCTGAAGCTTAGTTATCTATCTGTAAAATTAGCTTTGCCTTGCCTTGCGGTGTTGTTCAGTGGCAAGTCATGTTCAGTTGTGAGGTGATAACTTACTGTGGTGTTGGGATCCATGCAAGTATCCTCAGATAGATCGTAGGTCCTGGACAGCTTGCCCTTACTCTGCCTAGGTGTGTAGACCTCTGTAAATGGGATAGGGGCAGGATGGAGGTGTGGCCTGGGATTCTCCTACCCACAGAGTACGGACTGTCCACAACGGATAGTCTTTCCAGTACAGGAGCAGCAGCACTAGGAAGGACTATGTCTCTGGAACAAGCTGTTTGACTGTGGGGATGCCTTGCACCATTGCCCCTACACAAGGTGGTGACTTGCAAGCTTTGATCTAGCCTGTTGTTAAGACAAGTCCTGTTAGAGTACTTTTTCTCTGCCATCCAGGCCTACTGCAGCGAGAAAATTAAATGTTACAAAAGCCATAATCTGATTATGACGGTTAGTTAAATTGCCACTATAAATCCCCAAACGGTGGAATACTGTTGTCCACGTTGACATTTACAGGGTTTTAATGCAGATAAACTACAGTAGTAGAGGTTTGCAATGAGCAAACATAATGCAGACAATTTCATTGTGATTGGATGAGCATGTTACCAAAATAGTTGAAGGGTATTTATTTGACAGCACTCAAAGATAAAACACACAAGGGGTGGCATGTGATGAAATGGTATAGCTTCTCCACAGCCAGAGGGCAAAAGCTACTTTCCCTGTTATTGGTGGTGGGAGGAACATCAAGTGCTACAGCATTTAATATAAAGATCCTTAATGGAGCAGCATCAGCAGCTGTATGAGAGGTCTTCCTGACCACAGTCCTTATTAGAACATTAAGAGTAGGTGGTGTCTGTGGTGTTTGGTGGGGGTGGTTGTTGGTACAGTTTATCACACTGGTCACCAACTTGGAGATCCCAATCTACAGGTAGATCCCAGAGTCTCTTTTGGTAGATTCTGCACTGAGGAGACACCTGGGCATGTGTGCATGTGCACACCCACTGCCCCCAGCCTCAGCAGGTCAATCTGTGGGGAACGGAAGAGATGGGGGGCCAGATTGAGGCCCCTGCAGTGAGCGACTGACCATGTGGCCCAGCTAGGAACAGGGGAAGGTAAGTGGGGCCCAAGCCTAGCTGGGTGGTAGGAGGATTAGAGCCCAGGGGGGCTTCTTCAGGGCTCCCTCCCCATCTCTGTGGGGGCAGAGGTGGCAGAGGCTGCTGTGGCTGGCCTCAAGTCCCACTGTAGATGACCACATGTGGGCGTGGCTCAGCTGAACAGCGGGGACTTGTGGGGGTGGCCCTGGCCCAGCTGAGTTGGGGTGGGGGGTGCAGAAGGTCCTGTGGTGACCTTTAGTTGCAAAAAGTGATCTTTACCATTAGAAGGTTGGAGACCACTGATTTGTCATAATAGAGCAGCATCTAGCTTGAGCTGCAGAAACTATTTGAACTATGTCCTCCAGTGCTTTATCAGAATAGTGAATGTCACCTTTCTGGGCACTAACAGAGTGGAAGCTAATGTGACACTGATGGGTATGGTTAAAAAACAGTTGAGACTTCTTAGTAACAGTGGCTGCCTGGCTTTTTATTTTTATAAAAAACATCGTTGTCTTGGGAGTGTCAAGTTGGTCTAGCAGAGAAAGGAGGTCAGGAAGGAACTAGGAGGAATGTGCTATGTTGTAGAGAAAAAACATGTTGAGGAGTGGTCTACCTGAGCCAGAGATCTCTAAGCCATTAGCCTTTTCTCTTCTCCAACTGAGGAACTAAATCTACAAGACCGAGAGGAAGGAAATGAGCTGCATCAAGAAATGGTTTGGTTCCCTGGAAGCAAAAGGAGAGAGAGAAACTTCTTTGCCATGTTGCTTTCCTGAACTTTGGACTGCTCTGACAAACCCTGGCTTTACAACCATTTCCTTAATAACTCAGAATGCAAGTGTAGTCCTTGCAGGTCAGTAGTTTACATTCCAAAGCTCATGGGCAGCTGTGTTGCCTGCAAGAATTTTCAACTTACTCGGGGCCAAAGGAACTTAAAAAGTCAAAACTGAAGTTGACAGAGGGAACAGACTTTGATGTTGCCTGCAGCATGTTACTTGCTTAGCACTGTTGCCCATGGAATTATGAAAACCTGGGGCCAGGAGCCAAAAGAGGGAAAGTTATAGACTCATGCCACAGCCCTTATTTTTTCAGGCCCATGTTCTTCCATAGATTCACAGATTGTTAGGGGATGGAAGGGACCTCACAAGATCATTGGGTCCAGCCCCCCTGCACTAGGCAGGAAAGATAACTGGGGTCAGGTGACCCCAGCGAGGTGACTGTCCAGTCTCTTCATGAAGATTTCCAGGGTGGTGATTGCACCACCTCTGGAGGGCGTTTATTCCACAGTCTGAGCACCCTGACTGTGAAGAAGCTTTTCCTAGTGTTAAGCCTGAAATGGTCTTCCAGGAGTTTGTGGCCATCACTCTTGGTTTTCCCCAAGGGTGCCTTGGCAATTGCCTATTGCAAGATTTGATTACAAGGCCTGAGAAGTATAGTTTCTGGTCTGCCTCTTAAGTATAAAATTTGTGATTTTTCTCCGGTAAAGTAGCATTTCATGGTGACTGCCAGCACTCTGAAGAAGCTGGGCTTTAGCTCAGATTAATATCTTGATTTGCCAATTTAGTTCTTTGAAGCCATCCCAAACTCATGTCCTGTAAAAAATACTATCATTAAGTAGGTTAGAGCCTGAATCTGTTTTTGAGAGAGCACTTCTGAGGTAGAAGTTTTTGTTCTTTGTAAGATATCAGCTCTTAAGGCTATTTTGGTTTTAGTTATTTAATGTAGATGAGTCAGGCAGCTCTCTTATGCAGTTTCCTGTCAAGAATAGGTGGGTCTAGGCCTTGAAAAATACTTCGTTTTTAATTAAATTAAACAGCAGATTGAGTCTACGTCCCCTGCCCTTTCTAAATAGAGATGGGAGTTGTTCCCCAGACTTCCTTGGGCTCCTTAAAAGTCAGAGCGATAATGTTCATTGAATTTGGAATGGCAATTCTTTTCTTTCATTCATTTATTGTTTTCCTTAACATGTGAAGATGAGGTGCTTCCTAATCTTAAAGAGCTGTATTAATATTAATTATTATCTTTTTCAGTGTTAGGATGCTCATTCCTTCTCCTCCCTTTGCATTTAAATGGTTAATGACAAAGGTTCTGGGAACTGACTCCATAGCAATAGCCCACTCCTTTCCTGGAAATTTGCTGAGATGTCCTTCCATGAGATTGCAATGAAAAAATTTTTCTTAAGTGACAAAGTGGTATGATTGGAATGATTTGGCAGTAGGCAAGGTATGGTAGACTAGCTTTTGTAATGATAAGCATTATAATGTAGAGATGCTCCCTAATTTAGAAGATACAGGAACTGGGAGATTTTCCCTCAGTTAAGAAAGGAACCAGTTAGAGACAGGACAGACAAAGGGTCTGCAGATATTGTATGCTGCTCCACAAATTGAAGTGTGTTTTTCCTTTCATTCATCATTTATTGAACCTGGTAAATACTCGCGCTTTCTTGAAGAGACTAGAGACCAATAACTTAATTGTGTATCGTATGTCTCAGCTTCCCATCTGAGACATTTTGGGGTGGGAGAAAGGGAACTTACTGTTCCCAAAAAACAAAACAAAACCCATTTTGTTTGTATGACAATATGAAATAATAAATGGATTCAAATTGAATCAATTTTTTTCAATAAGAGAAAAAAGACAACTTGGTATGGTTAAAAGCTGCATTTTTGTCTTCCTAAAAAATAAAAACTGAAGATTAATTTGTGATTTACCACTAGCAGCTGCCCTAAATGTCATATGTTACTGGGAATTACTTATGAGGTAGCATTAGAACTGGGTCAAAGTGATTGTTGTGCCTTCCTACTTAATTATTTATTAATGGAGGCAGAACATGTCTATCATGAAGTGGGTCAAACCAGTGCTTCAAACTGTACTGTCATCATTTGTTGATTATAGAAGCATCCAAGATGTGCTTAGATAAAGTACAAATAGAAAAGAAGACCAGGGCAGTCCCCACTCCAAACAGTATTAAAGGACAAAATAGGCGAAAATATGCTGCAAGAGGGATTGTTTGTGATTGGCCTCATCCTGATGGTATAGTAGGGGAGACTATGGTAAGGGCTACATGGTCATACAGGGGTATAAGAAAGACTAAGAAACTCGCAGTATCCACTGTTACGCTTCCCATAGACAGTGATGGGATAAGGCCACCTGGTGCTCAGGTTAAATGCAACCAAAGCCCCTCCAGTAAGTCCAAGACTATCCCAGCCTTCTCACGTTGTGTCATAGCACAAATGTCTTCCTGCCGTGCTAAAGTTATGTCATGCTTTCTAGTCCCACTGATTAATTTTAGCAGTATCTTATAACGGAGTCATCCTTGCAACTGATTCGTGGAAAACCCTGATTCCACTATGCCTGCTGCTTGAATCTCTTACTTTTATCTCCTGTTTACAGGGAGGAGTGGATTGAAGTCAGGTACGCAGATGCATAGACTGGGGGAAGGGAGGAGGGGGTTGTGGGTTTAAAAGCAGGCTATAGCTCCAGGGATATATGTTGTAGCCATGCTGGTCTAAGAAATAGAGACAAACAAAACTCTTGGGTTAGAAGCAATATATTTTATTAGACAGACTACATTTTTTTGCAAGTTTTCAGTTCCATAGATTCATACTTCTTGACTGCAAGGAACATCAGTCTCTTTACCAAATGTGAATTAAACCTTACAGCAAATGAAACATCTCTGTCTTGTGAAAATTTTAGGAAGCTAGGAAGTATGCATTCTTCTTCTTCTCTCAATACTTGAGCAACAGGTAAGTGCACTGAAGGTTTTTAGATAAAGAAATATACACATAATTTATTTTCCCTGAATTGTCTGAGTTTAAGTAAACTTGGTTTTACTTATCTGGAAGTAAACCTCACAAAGTTATTATGGAACATAGTGAGTGTTATTCCTAACAGTTTTGTAGAATTCAAAAATTAGAATTGCATGCCCAAATTGTTTCTGGGGTATAGGATGTAGCTATGTTGGTCTAAGGACATAAGCAGACAAGGTTCTTTGGGTAAATCTGCTATTTATTATTAGAGCAATTCAAATAGTTGGAAAAAATCTTTGCAAGCTTTTGGGTACAAAACCCCTTCATCAGGCTGAGGATGTTTCTCAACTGCAGATGCTTCTTCAGCCTGATGAAGAGTATTTGTACCCAAAAGCTTGCAAAGAAGAATTTTTCCAACTATTTGAGTTGGTTTAATGAAAGATAACAGATTTACTCAAAAACCTTGTCTGCCTATGCTCAAATAGAATGTTACAACGTGTGCCTAAAGTAAATGTCGAAAAGTGTATCAGATATAATGCTATATTAATGCAAATTCATAATTCATGTATATAGGTCTGTATGGGGTACAGTGAAAAATCTATTCATGTTAGATGATGACATGTTTCTAACTTTTGACATGACCCCATAGTGGGTCGTTCTTAGAATTATGCTTTCCCTACAGTAAAATAAGCACAGTCATTCATTGATAATGATAAAACGTGTTTGTTTATGGAGAGTTCCATGAATTCTGCAGGATATGAAAATGCCATGCTTTAAGAACTGGGCAATTTCCTACAAATAATCGACACAATAAGCAGTACAGTATAAAGATGGATTGTTTGTCTTCTTACTTGCAGCCATGGTACTTGCGTCTGAAGTCCCATTGTGGTAGGTCCCTTACAATAATACTGTAGATCAGGGGTTTCTGAGCTGTAGCATGTCTGCCACAAGTAACCTGGGCAGCCTCTGCATGTGGTGCACAGAATACTGGGGAGGGAGCAGGGAACACCTGGGTCTTCTCTGCCCTGGCAGTGGCTTAACCATTAAGCTACTGGGCGAAATGGTGGAGCTGGATTTGTTATTGCCTGTTTTTTTTCTGATCACTCTTTTAGAGACTTATATGCAGTTATGTACCTACTCAAGTGAATCTAATCTGCCACAAAGCATGCTAGGACGGGCAATCATAGCTACATAGGTCAAAATAGGATCTAAGCTGGATTTATTTATTCAATTTATAAGCCATCCTTCGTAAGAAAGGCTGGGGGTGGCTTACAGTCAGAGAACAAAATAATTTATAAAACAGGAGAACAGCAAGAAAACAAAACAGCTTACGAGGGAACTAGAATGTCAGCATTAACCAGAGACCTCCTGAACAATATCTCAGCCTAGCTTTGTTTGCTAAACGTGTTCCCAAATAGGAAGGTTTCACTGCACTTCCAAAAGATGTCCAAGCTCTAGACCCTGGAGGGCCTCAAGAAGGAGGGAATTCCAGAGCTGAGGAGTGACTGCTGAGAATGATCTCCCACATGTTGTCTGCAAGTAGATTTGGCATATTGATAGTACTTGCAGCTTCCAGTCAATCTTCAAGGGCAGTCCTACATGAAGCACATTGCCATCTAGCCTCAAGGTGATGAAGGCTAAGGCAGCTATATTTGAATGCTTAAGTAGTGTGTAAGTTGTAATTATTAAGTGGTATGCAAGTATAAATAGTAGGCATGTAGCCTAAGTACAGATAGTCAGAAAGCCCAAGGCTGAATAGATTCAATCTTTGCAGGTTAGTCGAAGCTGCTTAAATTGAACCGATAAGCAAGTGAACAGACATTCACTTTTGATTCCAGAAATACAGCTATGTGCCTGCAGTGGCCCAGGCCAGACGCTAGGCCTAGCAGGTGCTAGAGTGCATCTCCCTGTTCTGCTGTAGCAGACAGGTTGGGCCAAGGCTCTCTCACCCACCCTGTTGGGGGATGCTGGGGGACTGTGAGTTAACTTGAATCTGGAGGGGATCTGGGACAGAAGTTCAATAAACTAATTTAACCTAAATCAGTTAAGTCTGATACTACATCAATCCAGCTTAATTTTAAACTGGTTTTGGCCATTTTGAAAGCAGTTTATGTGCCATGAACTTCTGTTGTATTACAGATTTTAACCATTTTCTGATCACTTAACAGTTTATGTGTAATTTCTGTCCCTAGCTGTACAGGTGAAATAAGAGGTGGCCCTGGTTTCTATTGTATGGTTGCCTGCCATTGATGACTCAGATGATTTTTCCAGGTCTTGGTTGCTAAGCCTCTAAGAACATAGATGTTAAATTGAGTTTCCATTGCTAGTCTATAAAAATATATATTTTTAAAACTCAAAATAAGTTTGCAGTGAAAATTATGGATGCAAAACTTACATGAATACTCAGTTTAATTTCATAGCTCCAGTTTTTACCAGTCATACTTCAGAGGAGCGTTATAGGCTATTTAATAAAGCAAATTAAATAAATAAATATCTCTGTATCCATATATCTCTGTGTCCATATATCTCTATATCCATATATCTATCATACTGGTTTTATTTTAATCAGTTTTAAAAAAATATAAGCCAACCTTCTAAAAATAAACCAATCAAACCTTTCAGTATTTTATGCTAAAAAATAGTACAGCTATCTAAACTTATCCCTTCAGTGATTCATCAAAACTTTCGAGAAACATGATTATATAATTTTAAACTGAAGTACAGACCAAATACATTTATTTAGATTGCGTAAACAGAACACTGGGAGAGCCAGATCTGTACAGCAAATCATCTATCTAATACTGGTTTATTTACAGCCAAACATGCTTGTGGCACTTTTTAAACTAATAAAATAAAATAGAACTGTAAATAACAAATCCTTGACACAACACAAGCATCAATATCACAGCTATGAATAGTGAACACAATAAAATACATGTCCTTATACTATATTTTATAGCACAATTTCATTGGGGATACACAATAGGAAATGTCAAGAAAGAGTTTTAGCAGGAGTTAAAATTTGGAGATTTCTTGTTAAAAATTATGAAGAAAAAGCAAACAAAGATGGAAAATTCTAATGGCTTAAAACCTAAGGTTATATGACATGTTTCACTTATTTAGACACCTACCGTTAGATAAAATAGTAATGTGTGCCCTATTTTGAATCCATTTAGGAATGCAGGCCTCACCATAGAGCTGCTAACAGATACTTTTGTAAGGAACAATGTACACTCAAGAAAATATCCCTGTGTATAGAAGTTTTACTTGTCAGAGTTTTACGTCACTTGTGTTCCCCTCCAGCAAAATCAAGACTAAATTGTATTAGAAGATTAAACAAATTTGCACAGTAAAAAAAAAAAAAAAAAGATTTTGATTCTCTTGTCACCATAAACTCATGTAATTTAGTTTTGTTCTTAAAAACAAAACTTAGTACTAATAATTTTACCTTATCTTTAAATTAATGTGTTTCATAGATGATGGAGCATAACTATAAAGTACATGTACAAATTAAAGCCTTTAGGGAACCTCTTTAGCTATACCAAATGAATGTAGTATTGAAAGAAGCTATACTAACCATGAAAGTCACTAGTCATGAAAAGCAGGGTCAATGAAAGAAGTTATACTAACAGAACACATTTATGAGAGACAGATATCTTTTCATTAACCATGGGCAGCTGCACTGCAGACAGAAAAATAAACAAAGGGAACTTTGTTAACTCTCAGCATGTCTCTGCACAAAACTCAGTACCACCAGTAAAGATTGACTTAAATCCAGAGAACTGTGGAGGGGAAAAAAACCCAAAAAATCTTTGATGACAAAGCTTTTTAGAACCCATTATAAATAAATCAAACAATTGACAAAATATTTTAATTCAGTCTCTAACTTTTTAACATAGCTGTCAAACAATTTCTTCATGAATGTTATGGGCAATGCCCCTTTTAAAATCAAATACCTAAATCTAATAATTTTTCCACTACATTTTCCTTGTCTGTTCAGTTTTGTAGATAATTGGTAAAAATTCTGAATCTTGAAAGATTTTTTCTTATTCTTCAAATGTATTTGTTAAATATTAAAAATATACAGAGCTAGATTTACCTACGGTGGTGCAGAAGATGGATTGCTTCTTGTGCCAATCTGTAGTCTGGATGATTCAGGTTGAAGGCAGTAGATTTTACCCCACGTGTGATTTATCTCATTCAGCTGTAGCCCCACCTGGGTAGTCGGAGAAAGTCCTTTCCAGCCGGTACTGCTAGTACTTTTTTTGTTGGTTCCTTGTGCCCACGGTTAGCTCTGCAGCAGTTCTAAACTATCTGCTCCCATGCTGTTGGCCATGGCCAATGTGTGGTTTCTGGAGTGGTTGCAGCTGGACTAGGGAGAGCTGGCTGATCACAAAGGGCATTTATAGTTGTTTTTGGGGAAGGGGGAGGGGGCGTGCTTTAATTAGAGTGGCTCTGAGAACTGTATTAATTAAAGTGCCTGGAGAGCAATATGTATCAGTGTCCCTGTGCTGAAAAATGGTGGTGGGGTCACTTTAACTAAAGTTCATCAAACGAGCTTTAGTTAAAATGCCCCTGCCACCATTTTTCAGCATGGGGATGCTGATACATTTGATGCTGGAGTCTGCTGGAGCACGGTAATTACAATGCTCCATCAGACTCGATTAATCCAGTCTGCTCCGACACGCCGGAATTCTAGCGCAGTGGAGCAGCCTCACTGCATGTGTATAGGCACCCAAGATGCTGGTTCTGTTCTTCCTTTCAGCTGAGGAGAAACAGTAGATATCAAGGGCAGTAAAAAGTGATTTGTGCATAGTTCATTCTGAAAAGGAAGGGGAGGGGGAAAATGAATTAAAAATATAGAAGAAGGTTTCCAATGTTACTTTTCCCTTGTGTAAACAACTCTTGAATTTAAAGAAGTCTCTTTCACTGTTGGAAATTGGAGTTGTGGTCTATACAATTGCATTTAGGAAGTGAAGGGACCCACAAGACAATATATGCCTGAAAATGTGGGCCATGCTCTGAAGAAATGTGATGATGCCTCTGCCAGGAGTTTTACTTTTCAGTGAGGTCTGTGAATCAAGTTTCCCAGCTCAAACTAATTTTATTTTTATCTTATGTAGTGAATATGTCTGGGAAATGGAAGCATTTCCCCAAACAATTTGATATGTATTTTTATTGTTTCAGTTTCTTTTCTTGCAAAAAAAGAAGAAGAAATCTTCCCCCAAAATAAGCACATCAGACCAGGAGAATATCAATTATTTAAAGAGATGCCAACACATTTTTTGCCTGATTTACATATATCCAGTCAGGAAAAAAAGTGAGATTTGCTTTTGCTTTATTTGAGAAACAGAATAACTAATTGATGTAGCTATGTAGATTTTGCCATCATGTTTTGGTAAAGATTTTCAGAAAATATTTACCTTTTGACATAAATCTGACTGGGAAGTGACTAGTAATTGTGAGATTATATGGGACTGACAAGTGATTAACTGCAGGAAGTACAGCAGGTGTCAACACTGTGTTGCTGTTACCTCATTTCTAAAGAGATGTTCCAAGACAATAACATTTTTAATATTTTCAGCAGATACAGAATTGGAAGTTTTTAGGGTCTGAATGGTACAAATTAGCCTCCTCAATAGAAAGGCACTTCATTCCTGCAAAGAAGGTTTATGATTGGAGGCTTCATTGTTGTTCAGTGTGTAAGTAGGAGGTTTCACAAAATATAATATAGATGGGTTGGTGTGGCTCTGTTCTCTTTAGTGTCTTTAGGGATGCAACAGTAAAAATTACTTGTGCTCCTTATTGCCTAATTATTCTTTGTACTTAAACTTTTTCTTAAACTTCTCAATAGTTTTTATGCATACAGCACAGCAGAACAACAATTTTCTTATTCCAGATTAAATCTTCCCGATCAAAGATGACCAGATGTTCCTGTTTTTCATGGCCTTTTGATTTCACAAAAAATATTTCCCTATTTTTTCGCAGAGGAAAGAGTGAAATCCTTGCAGATTGGCTTTCAGCTCCTTTCAGATGGCCAGTAGTGTCAATAAAAATGTCTGCAAGCTGTGTACAAGGCCACCTTGTGGACCTATCCCCACCACATCTGTAGCATACTAAACAGAAGCCCTCCTCCTATGAAGTCTGCTGATGAGTCCCCAGGGCTTGTGGCATTAAGTCAACTTTTTTATGCAAAGGCACAGCTGTAAGGAGCTGGAGAACCCTTTTGTTTCCAGGCACTGCAATGAGAGACAGGACTACAGGAAGCTTTGCAGAAGTAAATGTATCAAAACCATAGTATCATAGGGATTAAAGGGACCTCAGGGGTCATCTGGTCCACCTTCCATGACTCCGCTCAAAAGAAATCATCACATGGGCTTAAACTTTAAAAAAAAATAGCAGTTTTGGGGGGGGCTTTTTATTAGTTTCCTGGTATCATAACCTTTAGGATACACTTGTGTGGCATATTCCAGCTCTCCTTACTAGCCACAAGAACCTTGATTTTTTTTTTTTTTTTTTTTT
>NW_017728992.1:13597653-13600394 GCF_001723915.1 Gavialis gangeticus
TTTTTTTTTTTTTTTAAATGAACAGGTGACATTCTCATGTCCTCCTGTAAATTCAGTTACTGGGCCTCTAAGCAAGCTACCAAATATAAACTTGTGATTTAATCTTGAGAGTTGATAACACCTGTTCTGTCTTGCTACTGTTCTAGGCAAACAGCTACTGACTCTTGTTCTGCTGTGACTTTGCTACTCTTTCAACAGAATTGGATTTTGGCAGGCAGGGACAAATTCTGTCTGGGAAGGTACAAAGGACTGTATGTGAATAAAAAGGTTTTGCAGAGAACTGGGGAGGCAATAGATTGAGAGATGGGAAGAGAGAAGAAAGGTGAACAGAGGAGAAAGTAAGGGAAGGTGAAAATAGAGTAGATAAGAATAGAAAATGCATATTTCTTCACCTCATTCAAATAATTGCACTCTTTTCTAGTCCCCTGTTTCCCTCTCACCTTTCAGGCAAAGTAAAACATAATAGACCACAGGGTAATTGAGGCAGAAGATGTGGTTAATCAAGCCCCTTGATACCTGGTGATTTATCCTTACCACAAAATTAGCATGTAATTCAACATCACTGCTAGTGGCTGCTGATATGAGACTGTCTCAGGAATGGAATTAGGACCCTTGCATCATTGTGGAGGTGTTTTTGGCACAGCTGCCTAGGGAAGCTTGCTGGCAGCATACCGAACTCTGAATAAGGCTATTCTGTCCCAGTTTCCTAAGAAATAAGCAGTATAAATAATGTAATAGAGCTTAATGTACAGAATATTTATAGGCCAATATAGTATTAGTTAAGTCTGGCATCATAATAATACCTCTTTTAGTGACAGAAATCATAGTGTCTTGTTCATATCTCCATAATGATGTAAAATTGTTAGCAGAGTAAAACGTTGGTATTGAGTTGTATGCAAAAGCTTTTTATTATCATAGGTACAGCATAGCATTTTCTGATATTTATAGTTATGTTTAGAAAATATTTCACTGATTTTCTTTTTTCACTGGAGACTTGATTTTTTTTTTCATACCTTGACTGATTTTGGTTCAGTACCACTATACTAATAAAATTGGTACCATGTCTGATTTCAAATGGCGCAAATGAGGAAAAATATTAGACCTTTATGGGAATGATTTTCCTTCCCTCCTGTTCCTGCATGTTTCTGCAGCAGTACACAGCCTCCCCAGCCCTGCCAGTGGCAGCACAGGGGCAGGCAATATGGGGAATGGAGGCCTGCCCTGGCCCTGGCTCTCCCCAGCAGGGTCTGCACAGTGGGTGGGGGAAAAACCCTATGAAGCAGGGGCTTTCTCCCCTGCAGTGCAGCTCTGCCAGACTGCAAATGCCAAGGGGCTTTTTCTCTCCACTTCCACCATGCAAAACCTCCCGTGGGGGGGGGGGGGCCTCCCCCCCCCCCCCCCCCCGGGCTGACAGGCAGGTGGTGCTTGGTGGTTTGCAGCCTGGTAGAGTTGGATGTATGTCCAAATGTCCTCTGCCTTCTGGCCTTGGCCAGTGGAGAAATTTGCCTGTCCTGGCCAACTGGTGAGTGAACACGTATTCTGTTCATTAATGGTCCAGTCTATGCAGCTTAGAGAAAGCTGTCTAGATTGAATCGATTCTGCCTGGGGCTTTCTTACTGCCTGTACTTAGCCTATATGTTTTAGTGGCTTGCGGCCCAAATCAGAAATTGCTTAGGTCATGGGGTGAAGATCTCTGAATGATAAATTACCTAGGGAATAAATAGGATAGAGTGGAAATTTAATAGCTCAGCTTTTTTGTCTTTGCTATTTCTTATATCCAGAAAGTTGGTATAAAAGATTATGTAGAAAGAAGAAACAACGTTATTTATGACAGGATAAGAAAGCTAAGGCTGAATTTGCTTACCTGCAGGGTATTCTCCATGCCCATCTTAAATGGGACACTGAAGAAATTAAAAAATCATGAATTTGGTTTACTTTATGCTACAGGATACCTATTCCTATTATGTTACAGTTTTGCTATCCTTTTTTTAATTGTATTTTTAATGATTTATTGTCAGTACCTGGCATGATCAAACCAATGCCTCTTGTTACTGTTTTAAAAAGCTAAAAAAAAAAAAAAAGGAAGGGGATAAGTTGGAAGTCCCAAATACCTGGAATTTGGCACCTGAGAATTCTTGCTGTAAAAAATTTACTTCTGAAAAGCCAGGGTGGCTTATGCTGGAAAACAGTGGGTGAACTTCTTTTACCTTCCATTAAATGTTCAGAGATATAAATAGACTTTACTGAAGGTTTCAGAGGTTACTGCATAAAGTGAAAGTAATAGAATAAAGTGAAAAGCATTTGCTAGTTTGAAAGCTCTTATAAATTACTTTTCCTAATAGGAAATTGGAAAACAGAAAATATTAGTAAAAAGAGGTGCAGAGACATGTTGTGCCTGCCCTGTGGGATGTAGGGTAATATTTCAAGAGAAGAAATTGAAATATTATTGACTGGGAATTTAGATCTATATTTGAAGTAGGGTGTTTATATGGGGGTGGAGGGGTATCATCATCATCATCATCATCTCTTAATTGTTATTCTGAGTGAAAACCAGGAAACATCAATTTAGTTGCTTAATAAAGGGAAAGTGGCTAACACATCAGTTGCTAACTAAGGAAAAGTCCTTAAATCTGAGACCAGCTTTTGGCAGTACATTCATTATTATTTTCCCATAAACTCCTGAGAATTTTGGAATTAATAAATATCACAAGGTAGAAGGAGTTCCCCGTCCCGTCCCCCCC
>NW_017728992.1:13600488-13603824 GCF_001723915.1 Gavialis gangeticus
CCGGTTAGTAGATTTATTTATTTTTCAAAGTTGTATAAAAAATGCTTTTAATTGTAGAAAGATTTATTTCTTGGAGAGGACTCTTAAAGAGACAGAGGTATAAACCTAAGGTAGTGAGAATTATGGCTTTTTGCTACTCTTTGCCCTTACTACCAAAAATATTGCCTACTAGATGTGGAGGTGCCATCTGAACTTATTATCATGATAGTTGTACCCTATTTTCTAGCATACTGCATGACTCCAAATAAGACATTTACCTATTTTTTCAAAGACTGAATGTAGAAAAATAATTTTCAGAGTCATAGCTGACTATGTGATGTAGAGTAAGTCCTATTGGAAACAGTGTTCAGGAAGTGTGGCTTCCCAAGAGACAGTCTGGATGAGTTAACAGGAACTCCCTGATTGGCAGAATGGCAATAAGGCTAAGCCCTAAACCCCTGCAAGGGCAGTAGCAAGATGCTTTATTTCTTTACTGTAAATATTTCTTTATATACATTCCTGTACATAATGAAGTGTTGTTTCCACATCACAGGACTTGTGAAGAAGCTACACATTGCATGCAGCAGCTCACCTGCTCCTTCAGACACATACTGTAGAGCTCAGTCAATAGCTACAGCTGAGAGGGTTAACACAGGACTCTGCTCCTTCTGCTTGTTGGGTCAAGACAAGCAGCAGCCATTTTGATAGGCATTGGAGCATACCATCTTTCCCCCCCTATGCTACCCTGCTTCTTTTCCAGTGAAAAAATTCAGCTTTTCTGCTTAAGATGCACACTCCAGTTTTGGAGGGAGGTTTTTTGTGGTATGCAAGTAAATATGGTATTTATGTCTTCACTTCCAGCTTCATAGTGATTGTTTTACTTTTGGCATTTCAGATTTGGAAGTATTAATCTGGGAGGATAGATGGTTTGTTCCCCAAACATAGCAGCGGGTGGAGTTTTTGGCTTCCCATTTAAATATTAAGACGGCACCAAGTCACTTCTGTAAAACTTGGAATGGATGTAGGGCTCTGCCAAACAGAGCTAATTTATTTCTAAATTCTGCAATACAAGGAGATAAAATTCAGAATAGACCCAAACTTTATTTCCATTAATTATAGTTAATTAACTCACACTGTAAGAAGTGAAGTGATAATTATTTCCTCTTCCAGTCTCTCTTACTGTTATATTACTAATTATATTTACAACATCTGCCATCTAATGGAGGTCTCCCTCTTCCCCCCCTGTAGATTTCTTTTTTGTTTAACTGCATGCATTATTAATTTTACTGGGAAAAACAGAAGGGTCAAGTATTGCTTGTTTGGGTGCTAAAGATTTATGTCAGCCACCAAAGTATGGTAGAACTAACATATGAAAAAATAGATATTTTTCATCAGCATAAGATAAATAAATGCACATATCAGCAGAACTTCAGATCTATTGCCAATATATACTTACGACTATAGTTTTGTATAAAATAATGGAACACATCCTTCTGGTAAAGCAGAAATATTGAAGCTTAGAAACATCTGCTAGGAAAGCAGACTAATTTGGGAGACAATGAAAAAGAAAGTTCTTTATAAATTGGAGTTTTTCAGCCGTAGAGCTACTTTATCTTTTAACAGGTTTTACAGCACTGAATAGTCTTACAGTGAAATAACAATGTAATAATAAAATAGCAGTTCCTTGCTTATCATCATCTTTGTCTCTAGTTTTTATCTTCCTTTTTTAAGTCTGTGGGTTTTTGATCCCTCTAAGGCCAGTTGAAGATGAACAGAAACATGCAGTTTGTGGCGCTGCAGATTTCTTTGCAGCACCACAAACCACACACCTGACATGTTAAAATGTGACCTGCACTGTAGATTTGTATCACAGGGACATTTGCTAATGGGAAATCCCAGTAGTAAAAAAAAAAAAAAAGCCACAGGTGTATATGCTGGCAGACACAGACGTTTGGTTGTTCAGGGAGACACTTTGGCTGATAACCAGAACATCTCCCCTCCTTTAGTTCTGCCCCGGCTCCTCCAGCATGCCATGAGGCAGGAGAAGTGGGGAAAGGGTAGTTTGCCTGAAGTTGGGCATTTTGCTCCACACCAAAGTGCATGTGCAGAGGTGTGCACAGCAGCAAAAAGTAGCAGCACAAATTTTTGCCACTTCTAGTGCACACCCCTGCATGTGGGGACTTGCCCTAAAGGAAAGATTTAGTGATTTTCTATATGGGCTTGTTCTGCTGCTGGGTGGAAGGAACTCTACCAGCCTGCAAGGGGAAAACCATTGTTTCCCATGTGTTTCCCTGGTGAATGGAAAACCTGGATCCCTGCATGACACTGGGAACCTGGGACAAATGCTGTCCTGGAGTCATGCAGCCCAGGACCGGGACTTAATGTTCCCATTTCAAGACTGTCCTGGTCCCACCCACTTAGTGATAGGTGGTCACCCTTCCCTCTTCCTAAGAGAGGCCAGGGCCCACGGGTTCCTATGTTCTTGGCACCTGTGAGCACAGCCCTTGATGTGAACAGTCTTGGAATAATTTCATTCTGTATTTTAACCACTGCTTAGTTTTCAGTTGCTCCTTGTTGATACATTGGGCACGGCTGAATGTGACAGAAAATTGTAGATGCAAGTTTTCCTCTACATCAGGCCAGACAGTCTGTAACAGCTCATCCATCTGTATGCTTTGTCCCAGATATGCCTTTTTGGTCTCGGAGGATCTTTGTTTGGTGGCACCATGAACAGAAGATTGTCACACTTAAGTATATATCAAAAAAATTTACTCACTAAATTGGATAAAGCTAATCACAGTGCATTCAGGAAGTACCTGACTAAGTCTTCAGCATTGGGGCATACCAATGAGACAATATGATGTTTAACAAAACGAATGCATATACAGACTAGCTAATACCCAGCTTGATCTCAGTTCAGTTGGAAAATGTACTAGGTTTTTCAATTTGTAATTTTATATTTTTATTTTTTCTTTAGTTAATCTTTATTTAAATATTTTAACCCATAGTTATTTCCATTTTAAAAAAAACTTAGTTTTCTTATAATGGCATGTATCACTTTCATTTTCTTTATCACTTGCTTTCTTGCCACTGCACAGTAACCAAGGTGGCTTAAGGCTTTTGCAAAGTGGGTGCATCTATATTTGCAATTAATAAAATGAAATAAACTCTGGAGTAGTTCAAGCCAGAGTAAAATGGTCTTGTGTTCAGCATCTACTTGT
This sequence comes from Gavialis gangeticus, assembly GCF_001723915.1. Classification (NCBI taxonomy): domain Eukaryota; kingdom Metazoa; phylum Chordata; order Crocodylia; family Gavialidae; genus Gavialis; species Gavialis gangeticus. Next base: position 13,603,689 of record NW_017728992.1, read on the forward strand.
GCACCCAGGACAGCAGCAATTTGAGCCAGGGCAGAACAGGCTTCCAGCTGGCTGGGCTGACTGAGCACAATTTATGACCCCAGCCAGTATCTACATGTGTGTTTTGGCATGGTAAAGTATTCTGCTACAAGCTGGT
>NW_017728992.1:13608824-13615902 GCF_001723915.1 Gavialis gangeticus
AATTAATAAAATGAAATAAACTCTGGAGTAGTTCAAGCCAGAGTAAAATGGTCTTGTGTTCAGCATCTACTTGTGCACCCAGGACAGCAGCAATTTGAGCCAGGGCAGAACAGGCTTCCAGCTGGCTGGGCTGACTGAGCACAATTTATGACCCCAGCCAGTATCTATATGTGTGTTTTGGCATGGTAAAGTATTCTGCTACAAGCTGGTACCATCTCCAACAGTACTATGGTGGACTAAATTAGTTTACTGCATCCTACTACTGGTGCATGTGTAGACCGTGACGCTTTACTGTGGAGCTAATTAGTCTACTCCTCAGTATGGCACATGCAGATACGTCCATTGTATTAGGATTAAAATTACTGATGTCGGGGCACATCTACACATTGCCATGTGTACTTCCTTTCTGAAGTACTAAAGCACAGCACAGTATGGGTGGTTACTGTGCCATGCGTACAGGCACAGTTAAATTTTGCCACTACGTTGCTGTAGCAATGCACTATACCAGGGAAGCACGCCGCTACAGTGATCATGCTGCTGATCATGTGTAGACCTATGTGATTGGTACGTTATCGTGGTGTGCCATATGGCAATGTAGTCTGTCACTATGTCAGAGTAGGGCGATGTGTAGTGGTAAAATCAGGTTAAGCTGAGATCAGAATCATTCCTCACATTTCGTACTACACCAAATTATTCTGTCCCTGTTTGTGTAAGAGCAAAAATATGAAACTAGCTGCATTAATATTTCATAAACTATATTTGGCAGTTACCGCACCCAGAAGGCTGAACAGGAACAGCTGGAGTTTGAGTTTATTAATGATGAATGCTGACCATTTGGGGTGAAGTCAAGCTTATAGAAAATTTTAGCTAAAAGCTTTGATGGGCATCAGGGATATAGATTTTCTTTTTGTGTACAGCTTGTAGAAGGATGTCAGAGGAACTGGAGCTCTTGTTTTCTGGGAGGTTTTCTAATCCCATATAACACTGTCTAGATATAGGGTTTGTTTGTTTTAGTACAGAATACATAAGCATCTGTCCCTGTAGTAACAACAGTGGGATGGTGGTCTTCCATAGGGTGTCGGCTGTTTTAGAAGTCACACTCCTTTCCTCTATTTTATGCTGTCTGTCTGGTATTTTGGGAAGGATGTATTGGCTCAGGATTGGAAGGAACAGTATTACCTACCTTTTCAACAAGAGGCCATAAAATCCTGTTATGTTAGTAACTAGCAGTGTGAGGGAGTAGGTAACTGGGAAACAAGTAAATTGTTTCTTTACTATTAAGTAACAATTATCCTTTAATCCCAAATTTTTGTTTGTGGAGTGCCACTTAATGGATAGGATGTCTTGCTGGGGACCACATAGCAAAACAAACTCAGTGCACTACTTTTGTGTTCAATTGATGGACCAAAGACTCACAGGCTTGCTGCTGAGCTTTGTCTGCCAATTACTATTTTAAAGGTAATGGTACAGCCCTACTGATGAGCTGGTTCTGTTGATGACAATCACTGTTAAATAGTCCTTTGGCAGGCTGCATGCAAACACTCTGGAGACCCCAGCTTTAATTCCTCTGGCACCTGGGGAAGTTTGAGCTTTCTCATCTCTCCCAGTAGCATTAATGAATGCTGTGGCCATTCACTTGGCCTTGAGGCCATGATTTTGAAAGATGAAATCTGTAAGCAGATTGCTGCACTGGTTAAGCACAGGCTTCTCTTCATAGGGTCCTGCTTGCTAGAGGATGGCGAGATTTTTCCTTTCTCACAGCATTATGTGCTAAACAGAAACCAGTCCACCAGCGAAGAGCTTCTCTATGCCTGGATAGATGTACATTAAAATGCCTAGATTCAGAACGAGAATTATTAGATCAATTTACAAACTTAAAAAGTTGTTAGAAATAAAAATATATTAATTATAATATCTTTGCTATAAAAAAATAATCAGAAGGATCACTGTTTGCATTTTTAGAAATACATGACTAAGTATCTTGCCAATTTTATCTATCTACTGAACTCGTGGATATTGAATATATTACCAGTTTAGTTCATTTTCTCATTTGAAAACTGTTCTTTTTCAGACCAGAAGTGACTATCTGAGGTGTTGCTGAGTGTGTCACTTTATATAGTGGTCTATTTTAAGTTTTAATCTCTTCATCTTTAATTCATACCTCTTGCCTTTTCAGCTAAAGTCTAAACTGTTCCTGGAGGAATATGCTGCTTGTAGAAATGGACTGGATGTAGAATAATCACTACATTTGTCCATGTGTGTCACAAAGAGCAGGAGACTGTGACTCAGGACTCTAGAGTTCCATTTCTGGGCCTGTGACAGATTTCATGTGTCACATTGGGGAAATTATGCTTATCTTCCAGATACTGAAATAACATTATTTCTCTCGCATGACTGTTAAGGGGCCCAGGGTTTTGATTAAAAACAAAATATTTGGAGACCCTGAGGAAGGTTGTTAGAGAACTTTATAATATCGCTGCTGAAAATACTCATCTTCCTAGTGAGCAAAACCAGATTCCTGAGCCTGCTATTTTCTAATATTAGATGTGGTTCCACTCTTAAAATTTTCTGACATTTGTTTTGTTATCAACTGATCAGAAGACCTAATGCATGAGCATGTCATCGTTATTCCCTTCCAGCCAGTATTCTTTACGTAGCTGTGCCAGGTCACTTAGATTCATAGTTTCATAGTTTCTAGGGTCGGAAGGGACCTTAGCAGATCATCTAGTCTGACCCCCTGCTATGGCAGGAAAGAGTACTGGGGTCAAACAACCCCAGCAAGGTGTTCATCTAACCTCCTCTTAAAAACCCCCAGGGTAGGAGCCTGTACCACCTCTCTTGGAAGTTGGTTCTAGATCCTAGCCGCCCTGACAGTGAAATAGCGCCTCCTGATGTCTAACCTAAACCTACCCTCTGCCAGCTTGTGACCATTATTTCTGGTCACTCCTGGCAGTGCTCGGGGGAACAGTGACTCCCCCAATGCCTGCTGATCCCCCCTGACTAGTTTATAACAGGCCATAAGATCTCCCCTCAGCCTTCTCTTTTGGAGGCTGAACAGGTTCAGGTCCCATAGCCTCTCCTCATAGGGCCTGCCCTGCTGTCCCCTGATCATGCGAGTGGCCCTCCTCTGGACCCTCTTGATGCTGTCCACATCCCTCTTGAAGTGCGGCACCCAGAACTGGATGCAGTACTAAAGCGTCACTATAAGCTTCAGCCATGCCCTTGCCAGCTTTGCAGCTTGCATGGGGAAACTGGGCAATTCCCTGGGACCTCCCCGCGACCCTTTAAAATGTTCTCATGACCTGTTTTTTGGTTGCAACCCATGGATTGGGAAACACTGCTCTATAGCTCTTTTCAAAATCTGGCTGTGGTCCCCCAGAGGCAGTGGGGGTAGAGGGGGGACCGCCTCCTCTGCTTCAGGGGCTACACTGGCCCATTGTTGCAGCAGTGGGCGGGGGGGCGGGGGGAGCCTGGCAGACTTGGCTCGAGTCCCTGACGGTGAGACATGGAGGGGAGAATTAAACTCCTTTCTGGCCAGACCCCCGCCCCTGCCTGTCCCTGCCTGCAGTGGTGGCCTTAGGGCTGTTGGGGCCCTGAGCAAAAGAGTCATTTGGAGCTCCTTAGAGTTATGTACTCAGGTAAATATGCAACCTACCACAGTTGTATTGTGGATCTTTTTAATATTTTTGGGGGGAATTAGATAAATAGCCAAGTGTTAAAATGAAAATAGAGCTACTTCCTTGCAAAAACTTCACCCCCCCCAAAATTTGGGCCCCCTCAAAATGTGGGGCCCCGGGCTGTCACCTGGTGTGCCTTCCCTTAAGGCCTCTACTGCTGCCTGTCTCTGCTGCAGCTGGAGAGCAGAGGGGTGGGGCCAGTGCTACTGGGCTGGGGGAGAGAACCCAGCCCAGAGACCATGCTGGGATACTGGGGGACCCTGGTTTAAGTTAAACCAGAAAGGGGTGTGGGACAGACATTGCATAAAGCAGATTGAGCCAAATCAGTTAAGTCTGATATTACTTTCTACCAGATTTATCTCAAGCCAGTTTCAACCATTTTGAAACTAGTTTAGGTGCACTGAATGTCTGTTCTGTTAAAGGTTTGAACCAGTTTCTAATTAATTAAACTGGTTTATGTGTAATGTCTGTTCCTAGCATAGAGTTGGTCCTTGCAGAGGTACTAGGGAGGAAGAAGCGTAGGGAGTCACAATTGTCAAAATACACACTCTGCCTGGTTGCTAAGCAGAAAACCAAAGGTAAGGAAATGCTACTGAACAATCATATGCAACTTATTGGGAGCTTTTCTGAGAAAATATCATATTATAAATGGTGCAGATCTGCCATACAGAGTAGGTTGTGCCGTGGCACTTAAGCTGCTGAGACAATTGCATCTATAATGCTACTGTAAATTGCATCTTAACTGCTGCATGAGTAGCAGTGAGCTTGGTGCTCAGCTAAAGACTGTAGTCTTCCCCCTGATGCCATGCTTCTACTTATTCTGTTAACATTATATGCAACCTTTCATTGAAAGGCAAAGCTTTGCTCTTAATTAGTGATCTGCATGTCTATAAGCATCTGTGTATGTGAACACCCAGAACATGTTTGCATGGCTCACTAATTAAGAAACCTGTAATATTGAAGTAATGAAAAGGGCTGTATGCCTTATGCTTCCCTACATGTTTTCCTTTTTACTGTTACTTGAATCTCATCACCCTTTCAGAGCTGTTGTCTATGCTTGGTGTTGCTCCCATTTCTCCTTCTTTTCATGACAGCAAAGGCTTTCATAGCCTTTGGTGAAACTTTCATTCCTTATTTGAGCAAAACACTTGCTAGCTCTAATGCTATGATTACATAACAAGAGTTTACCTCAGTTTAAGGCTCACACTGTGATACTTCATAGTTCTTTTTTTCTCAGCTTATTTTATCAATTTAACTTTCAGTATAATTGCAACTTTTCCTTACAGTATAATCTATCAAGATTAGGTACGTTATTTAACTGGTCTTCAGTTTATGAATTGTGCTACTTGGGATTGATTGTGAAGAAATAAATCTGTAATGTTTCTCCCATCTGTGGTTTTTCCTTATTCTGTTCTCTGGCAATACTGCAAGTCTTGATTTAAATTAAAAATTAATTTTTTTAACATGGAAAAAAATGGGAGGAAAAGTTGAACATGGTTTCAGGTCATATAACTGGCTGACCTCCTCCACCGGGCTTTAAACTAAGCCCACTGGGGGACGGGGGGACTACTGCCACTGCTGGCCCACTGAGCAACCCTTGCAAAGCCAGCAGGCCAAGGCATTTAAGGAGCCCACCCCTGCCCCAGCCCTGGTACAATCGGTGGGCAAGGCAAGAGCCCCCAAGGGGACACTTGCCTACCTGTACACAAATGCCAGGAGTTTAGGGAATAAGCAGGAGGAGCTCGTCCTCCTGCTTAATGCAAATAATTATGATGTCATAGGGATAATGGAGACCTGGTGGGACTCCAGCCATGACTGGACCACGAGTATAGATGGCTATACCCTGTACAGGAGGGATCGTGTATATAAAAGGGGCAGGGGAGTAGCTCTGTATGTTAAGGAAAGCTACGCGTCCCTGCAAGCTGATGTTGGAGACCAGGGTGGACAACTGGAGACCCTCTGGGTTAAAATCCGTGGGGAACATGGCACAGGGGACGCAACAGTGGGAGTCTACTACGGGCCTCCCACCCAAAGTCAAGAGCTTGACTAGGAGTTCGCCCGGGAGCTGGCTGAGGCTGCATGCTCCAGGACCATGGTTGTCATGGGTGACTTCAATTACCCAGACATCTCGTGGGAGGATCACTCAGCAAAATCTGAGCAGTCACAAAGCTTCCTATCGTGTGTGGATGATCTCTATCTGACTCAAGAAGTCTATGGGCCAACGAGAGGTAAAGCGCTGCTTGACCTGGTACTGGCTACTGGGGATGACCTAACTGGTGACCTAGTGATTGATGGGAAGCTGGGTGACAGTGAACACAAGCTGATCACCTTCACCATCTGCCGTAAAGCTGGCAAGTCAGTCAGCAACACGGAAGTCTTTGACTTCAGGAAAGCTGACTTTGACAAGCTCAGGAGGCTTGTCAGTGAGGCCCTGAGGGACCACAATCCCAGGGAGAGGGGAGTTCAAGAAGAGTGGTCGCTCCTTAAGGGAGCGATCCTCAGTGCACAAGCTAATTCTATTCCATCTCAGAGGAAAGGCAGCAAGAGGGCACAGCATCTCCCTGGCTCTCCAGGGATCTAGCAGACCTCCTGAGGCTAAAGGCCTACAAAGGCTGGAGGATGGGATTCGCCTCCAAGGAGGATTATTCTACACTGGTCCAGTCTTGCAGGGAGCAAACCAGGAAAGCCAAGGCTGCAACTGAACTCCCACTAGCTTCGAGTATCAAGGACAATAAAAAGTCCTTTTTCAGATATGTGGGGAGCCAGAGGAAAAGCAACGGCAACATTGGACCCCTGCTGAACCAGATGGGACAAGTGGCAACTAATACTCAGGGAAAAGCTAACCTATTAAATGGGTACTTTGCGTCAGTGTTTCATCAGTCCCATGGGACAGGGCGGTCTCGGTGAGGGAGATCCCCTGCCCTTCATTAATGCTGACCTCGTGAAGGAACACCTTGAGAGGCTGGATACCTTCAAGTCAGCTGGCCCTGACAATCTACACCCCAGGGTACTCAAGGAGCTGGCAAGCATTATAGCCCAGCCTCTAGGACAGATCTTTGAAAACTCCTGGTGCTCTGGTGTAGTGCCCGAAGACTGGAAGGAGGCCAGTGTGGTGCCTATCTTCAAAAAAGGGAGAAAAGTGGATCCGGCAAACTACAGGCCCATCAGCCTGACTTCTATCCCAGGGAAGATCTTAAAAAAGTTTATTAAAGAGGCCATCCTTAATGGACTGGCCGATGCCAACATCGTAAGGGATAGCCAGTATGGGTTTGTTGCGGGTAGGTCTTGCTTGACCAATCTCATTTCCTTCCACGACCAGGTGACCTATCACCTGGACAAGGGAGAAGAGATTGATGTCATATATCTTGACTTCAAAAAAGCCTTCGATCTGGTATCCCATG
>NW_017728992.1:13620902-13621261 GCF_001723915.1 Gavialis gangeticus
GTGCTACACTGGCTAGCACTATGGAGAAAAGAGACTTGGGGGTCATTATTGACCACAAGATGAACATGAACCTGCAATGTGATGCTGCGGCTAGTAAAGCAAGCAAAATGCTGGCTTGCATCCATAGATACTTCTCAAGCAAATCCCAGGATGTTATTCTCCTGTTGTACTCGGCCTTGGTGAGGCTGCAGCTAGAGTACTGCGTCCAGTTTTGGGCTGCACAATTCAAAAAGGATGTGGAGAAGTTTAAGAGAGTCTAGAGAAGAGCCACACACATGATCAGGATTCAGGAAAACAGACCTTACGACCACAGGCTGAGAGCTATGAGGCTCTTTAGCCTGGAAAAGCACAGGCTTGGG
>NW_017728992.1:13626261-13631062 GCF_001723915.1 Gavialis gangeticus
GTATTATCCTTATTTGTGTAACATTTTTATAATATTTGTAACTGGAACATGACCACCAGGATCTGGGGGAACGTTTGTTCACCAGAGCGCCCCAAGGGATGACGAAGTCGAACGGTCATAAACTACTACAAAACCGTTTCAGGCTGGACATAAGGAAGAATTTCTTTACTGTCTGAGCCCCCACAGTCTGGAACAGCCTGCCATTGGAGGTGGTTCAAGCACCTACATTGAACACCTTGAAGAGTAAATTGGATGCTTATCTTGCTGGGATCCTATGACCCCAGCCGACTTCCTGCTCTTCAGGTGGGGGCTGGACTCGGTCTTCTGAGGTCCCTTCCAGTTCTAATGTCTATGAAATCTATGAACATTTTACTTTTTAAAGCCCTTTGTCATTTACCTCCCTGCTAGATAAGAGCACTTACTGGTGCATTAGTAAGCTTTACATTAATTCAAGATTTGTGCTGATTATCTTAAGTGCAGGAACGATGCCTGATGCTAAACATTTGATTGCTTTATTCAAAGAACTTTTCCCATGATGTGTATGGTGCACGCTGTCCTTTTAGACAAATTTTCTTGGAAAAAAAATATAATTCCCCAAAACTTTCAGAAGCAGCTTCTGACAGGTTATGTATCATGTTGAATAGTTTATGGTTAGGGATCTACTTAAGTTGCAGTGAGCAAAGGAGATTTTCACAGGCTGCTTGTGGTGAACAGAGCTGAATTTTGCAGCCTTTTCATGGCAAGTCCACCCCTTGCTGCTTCTTGGAGGAGACTTGGTGGCCCCACACCTCGCCACTGATTGGCCAAGAGGGCTGTCCATCATGTGGCACTGCCCCCATGAATATTACTTTCACTTTCCAAAACATAGGTAGATCCCTAACTATAACCTATTCAACGTTCTGTGAGTCTGGGCTGCACCAGCCATGAGGACTGCTGGCTCCCAGTGGGGAGCCAGCCTTTTATTTTTAGTAAGATTTTTTTAATTATTTTGTTGATTTTGTGGACAATGCCTGATTTTGTGGTTTCTGTGAAATCTGCAAAATTGCGAATTAAGTAGGTCCCTAGTTATGGTTTTTTGTAGTCTTCTATATTTCACATTCACGGAACACTTTGGGGCAGCAGGGGAGCCAAAAACCCTATAGTGATTGAAAGGAACTCGATGCAAAGAAAACAAAAGAAAACATTTTCAGTAAAGTACTGACTGGAATCTCATGTGAAACATTAAGTAAATGAGTTGGTAGGTGGTCTAAAAATGTTTTTAGCATAATGCTACTTGAACTCCCAAACTTATTAGAAGATACTGGAATGCTTCCCCCCCCCCATACATTCATTTGAATATATTTACATAATGTTATAGTTACATAATGTATTTTATATACATACTTGGTGCGTCTACACATATGTGTATTTACTGTGCAGTCACCAAAATTACTGCACAGTACGGGTGTACGTCTACATGTGCACACCTGTACTGCATAGTAAATATGGAAACTTATGCTGACTTAGCATAAATTTAATACCTGCATTATGCAGGTATCAAATTTATGCATGATTAGTTATTCTGCAGTAAAGCATGTATAAACGCCTTACTGCGCACTAACAGTGTGTGGACTGACTTGGGACTAACTTGGGCCCCAAATCAGACCACACGCAGGGTTAATTCGCTTTAACACCTGAACACATAGATGCCGGCCTATTCCCGCTTACTGTGCAGTTACTTACGGTGCAGTAAATTTATGCCGGCATAAATGCATGTGTAGACAAACCCAGTGTATATCTGTTTGAAAATTGCTAACTTATCTCTGTTTTAGTCTTTCATATGGTCTTCAATAAATTAATTTTGTGTTACTAACATGAGTATCAAGTCATTGTGGAAATATCATTGCTAAGGTATACACAGGAATTTGATATACATTTTCCTGTAATTGATATGATTAAGTCTATAAAGAACTTGAACTTGACTAACAGCATTCCGTAACTTGGCACAGAAAGAAAAGACTAAAGACCTTGATATCTCATTTCTAGCCTTCCTTCAGAGCATGAGGTCATAAACAATTGCAGTCAAACCTATGTTCTGTCACTTCTATTATGCAAAATGTTAATTTTGTGATATTACCAAATATAAGGGTTCCCAAACAATGTGCTTGAACAGAGAAGACATTCTACTTTTCAAATCTCAAATCTCAGTGCTTTAAAAAGCATTACTGAGTAGTAAGATTAAGGTGAATGTTGTACATATTCATTAAAGCCCTCCTCTGAACCCTCTCAAGGTTATCCGCATCCCTCTTGAAGTTCTGGGCCCCTCATTTCAAGGGGGATGTGGATAACCTAGAGAGGGTTCAGAGGAGGGCTACTCGTATGGCTCTGGGCCTACAGGTTAGATCCTATGAAGAGAGATTAAAGGGCATGAATCCCTTCAGCCTCCGCAAAAGAAGGCTGAAAGGGGATCTTGTAGCCATCTACAAATTCATCGGGGGAGGGGGAGGATAGCAAGAAATAGGGGACACTCTGTTTACCAAGGCGCCCCTTGGGGTTACTAGGAACAATGGCCATAAACTGACAGAAAGCAGATTTAGATTAGACATTAGGAAAAAATTATTTACTGAGTGGGTTGCTAGAATCTGGAATGGGCTTCCAGTTGAGGTGGTGCTCTCTCTGGTCCCAGCACTCTTTGATGCCCAGAGCAGGGGGTTGGACTTGATTTCATAGACATTTGGGCTGGAAGGGATCCTGGAGGATCGAGTCCAGCCCCCTGCCCTAGAGGCAGAAGTCAGCAGGGATCATAGGATTCCAGGAAGATAAGCATCCAGTTGTGTCTTGAAGGTGTTCAAAGTGGGTGCCTGAACTGCCTCCGGCGGCAGTCTATTCCAAACCTTGGGGGCTCGGACAGTGAAGAAGTTCTTTCTTATGTCCAGCCTGAATCGGTCATGGCGGAGTTTGTGACCATTCAATCTTGTCATCCCTTGTGGTGCTCTGGTGAACAGACGTTCCCCCAGATCCTGATCAGCACCCCTGATAAACTTAAAGGTGGCCACCAGATCACCCCTGAGCTTTCTCAGGCTGAAGAGCCCCATGGCTCTCAGCCTGTCATTGTAAGATCTGTTTTCCTGACCTCTAATCATGCGCGTGGCTCTCCTCTGCACGCTCTCAAGCTTCTCCACATCCTTTTTGAATTGTGGAGCACAAAACTGGATGTAGTACTCCAGCTGTGGCCTCACCAAGGCCACGTACAACGGGAGAATGATGTCCCAGGATTTGCTTGTGAAGCATCTATGGATGCAAGCCATTTTGCTTGCTTTACTAGCCGCAGCATCACACTGAAGGCTCATGTTCATCTTGTGGTCAACCATGACCACTAAGTCCCTTTCATCTGTAGTGCTGACCAGCGTAGCACTACCGAGCCTATAAGGATGCTGCAGGTTTTTCTTCCCTAGGTGGAGAACCTTGCATTTTTCGGTGTTGAACACTATCAGGTTCTCATCTGCCCGTTTCATGAGGCTGTCCATATCCACCTGGATCACCCTCCTGTCCCCAGAGTTTGGCGTCATTGGCAAACTTGGCCAGTCCACTTCCGACACCAATGTCCACATAATTCATGAAGATGTTAAATAGTATAGGCCCTAGGACAGAGCCTTGGGGGACCCCACTGGTCACAGTGCACCAAGACGATTGGCTCCCATTGACCACCACCCTGTGGGTCCCACTGCAGAGCCAATTCCCCAGCCAGCAGATTGTGGTGAGGTTGAGGCCACAGTTAGCCAGTTTAGCCAAGAGGTGATTGTGGGATACCAGATTGAAGGCTTTTTTTAAAGTCAAGCTGTACAACGTCTATCTCTTCCCCCTTGCCCAGGTGATGTCACTTGGTCATAAAAGGAAATGAGATTGGTCAAGCAAGACCTACCCACAACAAACCCATGCTGGGTATCCTCAGGATATTGCCTTCAACTAGTCTGTTAAGGTTGGCCTCTTTGATAATCTTTTCCAAAACCTTCTCCAGGATAGAGGTCAGGCTGATGGGCCTGTAGTTTGCTGGATCTACTTTCCTCCCTTTTTTGAAGATAGGCATGACATTGGCCCTCTTCTAATCATCGGGCACTTCACCAGAGTGCCCAGAGCTCTCAAAGATCTGTGCCAGGGGCTGAGCTATGATGCTCACCAGCTCCCTGAGTATACTGAGGTGTAACCCATCAGGCCTGACTGTCTTGAAGGTATTCAGACTGTCAAGGTGTTCCTTCACGAGGTAAGCTTTGATGGAGGGCAAGGAATCTCCCTCACCTGGGCCTCCTTGACCCATAGTGGGCACGATCGTCCCATGGGACTGGTGAAAAACTGATGCAAAGTACCCATTTAGCAAGTTCGCTTTTTCCTGGGCATTAGTTGCCCGATCTGGTTTAGGAGGGGTCCAATGTTGCCATTGCTTTTCCTCCGGAACTTGGTGATCTACTAAAGTCCCTTCTGACCCTAAAAATCTATGAAACCTATGAAATCTATAAAGTGTTAAAGAGTTCTGCAGAATAATATTTCTAAAGTTTTTTCAACTGAGAAACACAAACATTTTATGAGCATTAAGGAATTTATTCTTCTAATAATCTGTTTTGAAAGGTAGGTAGTATTATTACAATTTTATAGATGGGTCCCACATGAATTCAGTAGGAAAACTGAGAATGAAACCTAGATCTTCAAAATGTTAAATTGTGCTTTCTTCATGCTAAAAGAGAAAAGGAAGTAGATGATGTAAATTATTCTAATAGAATACTGGATTATCATTCTGATTAGTAGAGGGGCAGAGTTAAGTGCTATG
>NW_017728992.1:13636062-13650821 GCF_001723915.1 Gavialis gangeticus
AAAAGAGAAAAGAAAGTAGATGATGTAAATTATTCTAATAGAATACTGGATTATCATTCTGATTAGTAGAGGGGCAGAGTTAAGTGCTATGGAAGTGTACATGAAGAAAGGATCATCAGCCAACTGAACCTAGCTCTTCCCAATTGATTATAGTATTAAGAAAATCCACGTGACTCTCTATTCAAATTGAATCTAATTGTTTACCTTCGATGCCAGAGCTGTTCAAACTGTTTGGTCTGAAAACATTATTCATCTCATTGGTGCCTTCTATGGAAACACTATTTTAAATCACAATTTTGTTTCAAATAAATCTGTATTGAAGTAGTTACCAGAAAACAGAATTTAAATCACTGTCCTGATTCTTATGTTATATTAAATGTTGTGCTTTCCTAAATGTAATGGCATAATAATAAATAACTCTTTTGTTAGAGAGTTTCTTATTAAAACAGTTTAATCTGCATAACGGTTTCCCTAGTGCTGTTGTAATGGTGCAATTATCTGAATGCTTTTCTTATAAATGCAAGAAGAGACTGGAGAAATACCAGAAAGCTAGTTCAAAATATTAAGATACGGGTCTAAGAGAAATGAATTCAGGAAAGAAAGCTCTCCCAAAAAATGCTTACTTGCTTATTAAAAAGAAGCATAATACCCAGCCATGCAGCGAGGGAAAGTTGAAGTGACTGCATGATGGGTGAACCTCTTGGATTTTCAGATTAATTTAGGAGCTTAATATAATTCTAAGGTAGCTTTTGTATTGCATAACCATTTTTTTTCTTTCAATGGTAGTTCGGTTAAAAAGCCCAAACCCCTACAGGCCATCCTCTTAAAAGAAGAGGCTTCCATTGTGCTTCCAGATGGCCCCATTTTTCATTACACCTATTTAAACAAACTTAAAACAAACATAATGCAATGATACAAAAGCAGATTAAATGAAACAGTGCATCCTAGTAAAAGAACAAAAGCAGGGAAATTTTGAGTTGGCCCTTATTCTTTGTACAAGTAATGGAAATAAACCAAGCAGGCATAGGATAAGTGCAAGTTACCAGAAAGAGCCTAATTGTTTTTTCCTCATTAGCTCAGCATTTAAAATTCTCAACTAAATGAGATCCGTTTTCTTCTTATTTCATCAAAGAATGAGCCAGACCATAAATAATGGTTTGAATTGTCTATCTTGTTCTTCCCACAAGAATATATCCTGTCTGTATACAGGCTCCAACATCACCTGGCCATAACAACTGCACATCTCATTTGAGTGAATCACTGTCTAGTAATGGCCCCTTGTTTGTGAGTTTGTACTTCATATAGGTAGATTTCTAGGCCAAAATATTGCTTCATTAATGTTAAAAAAGGAGAAGTTCAAGAAGATCTCACTGAATGTCTGTCTGCATGTTGGCATCTTTAATTTTTACATGTATTTCTTTTTTTAAAATATAGAGGAATATTGGGTCAGTGACCATTGCACACTTCCTAGGCTCTTTGTCTGAAGAGGAATACGAATATTTTTTACCCATCCAAATAAAGGTTTATTTAGAGGAGAAGCTTCTAAAGTGCACTTCTTAGAGCAGGGGCAGGCAATTATTTCTGGCGAAGGGCTGCTTACTGAGTTTTGGCAAGCTGTCAAGGGCCATGTGGGTAGACCCACCCCTTGACCAGTGTCCTGCCCCCTGGTTGCCATCTTGGGACCGGAAGCCCTGCTCCCCTAATCCCCGACCTTTGCCACCAGAATTCCCTCCCCTTACACCCAGAAATACTCCTTTCAGCCACTGGTTTTGCCATCTCAGAACCAGAAAAATACCGAATTATATTCTAAAAAGCGAACATCTACAACATTCATTAATTGAATTAAAAAATATATTTTTGTCCTGATTTACATGTCTTCGTGTAGTGTACACAGAGGTGATTGCACAATAATTTAAAATGAAGTCATATTCTTGTATATTGTGTGGGGGTGGGGGGTATGGTGTGGGTATAGATTTTTGGGGGGCTGTGGGTGTGTGGGTATGTGGGGAAGGGTGTGAGTATGTCTGTGGGGGTGGATAGGTGTGTGAGGGGTGAAGGAGTATGTGGGTGGGGGTGGGTGTGTGTGGATGTGGGGTGTGGGTGGGTATGGGGTTTGTGGGGGCTTAGGTGCGGGAGGAGGTGGCTGAAATATGTGAGGGGTGTGAGTGTGGGGGTCTGCATGTATGGCAGTGAGGATGGGTGTTAGGTGTATGTGTATGCTGGGGTGTGCTTTTGGGATTCACACTATAAACACACACACGCTCTCCCTCTTCCTCCCTCCCTCATTGTGCACCTACTCTGTGCTTCCTTCATTACACACACACACACACGCACATACACACACACACTCTCTGTGCTTTCCTCACTACATACTCTCTCTCTTTCTCTCTCTCCCTCTGCTTCCCTCACTATACACACACACACGTTCTCTGTGCTTCCTTCACTATACCGTCTCTGTTTCTGTCTGTCTGTCTGTCCGTCTGTCTCTCTCCTTCCCCCATTGCTCTCTCTGTCTCTCTCTCCCCCTCCCTCATTGCATGCACAAACACACAGACATACACAATATCTCTCCCTCCCTCATTGCATGGACACAAGCACACAGTGTGCCTCTCTCACTACACACACACCCCTCCCGCTTCTGGCCCTGGGGTACTGATGCAGCCCCGTGGTTGGTGATGCAGCTGGGGGCCATGTGATGCTGGAGCAGCTGGCTGCATGCAGGGAAAGCTGCCACAGGCAGAGACTTCTGGGGGTGGGGTGGGGCCGGGCCAGGCTTGCTTCTGACTTCTGCTGGCTTCCCCTAGGTTCTACTGCCCCCAGCTCCTGTCATCTTTGACAGGCAGCCAGGAGCAGATAAATATTAATGTTCTCAACTTTTTAGGTGCCTTGCAGGCCAGATAGAATGGCCTGGTGGGCCAAATCCAGCCTGTGAGCTGGATTTTGCCCACCTCTGCCTTAGAGTGTTCTGACAGGAGTCTATGGGAACCGTTCATAGGCTATTCTAGTCCTAAATGCTGCAGGTTCAAAAAGGGGGAAACATGGACAAGTGAGAGCTGAGTCATAGTGTAATGCTCTCTCCCTTTCTCCATCTAGTTTGGTAGGAGCGCTCTAAATAAAAAGCTGTGCACCTCTTACACATCAAAACCAGAACATGAGAGCAAAAACAAAGCTTCTCAAGGTTTACATGTTTTTTAAAAACAAAACCCAAAAAAATCCCATGCCAACCTTAGGTTGACCTGGAACACTCTTTGCCTCTCTTCTTCCCTGCATTTTTGTCATGGCAAAACCTGGCAGTAAACCTATGTCTTATCTTCCCTGTGGATTTAACAAATCACAGCCTGAAGGCCTGACACCTTGACAGCTTTCACCAATGTTCCATTCACTGTATACTATCGAAATGGTGAAAGGACAGAACTGAAGAGCTAGTGGTGAAGAGCCTAAGTAAATTTGCCCTAAATTCAATTTAAACTAATCTTTTTTTTTTTTTTTAATTTAAGAGGAAATCATTTAAAAAACTATGGAAAATATACCTCTTTGTCAAGTTCTAAAGTAGGTTCTGGTAGAAATCTGTTAGTTTAATGAGATTATGAAAGTTCATAATTTTGTAGCTTTTCATTAATTAAACCGGTACACTTATGCTTTGTATTCATGTGACTTAGACCTCATAAAAAATAGACTTCTATAGTTAGTGCAATTTGTTTTCATGAAAGTTGTCTGTGTGTGTGTGTGCAATGCTTGAAATGACCAATCTAAAAATCTCTTGGCTTGATTCAGTCAGATTTTATTAGCACTCCCCACACATTTGCTGTATTTCACAGCATAACCCAAGGGGATTCCTTCTTTAGATGCACCCTGCTTAAAGAGAATGTCAATAGCAAAAAAACTAAGAATTCAAGATTCTAGGTTTTTGTAATTTCAGTCTTAGTGCTTTGCTGCTCAATCTTTTAAGCAACACGTACTTTCCTTTGTAACATGCTCTTTCTTAGGCTGCCATTAAAGTACACAGTGAACCAGTGCACTTTGGGTTTAATCAATAACAGTTAAACCTGAATGTCCATCATTATGATTTGTTTCTAGCTTAATTCCTGCCTATGAAATGCAGTCCCCCAAAAAGTTGTTTTTGGCCTCAGATAATGCTGAAATCAATATGCTTGACCTACAAAGTCTATTTAACCTGAACTGTGTTATCTCTTTCACCCAATAAACTGATTTGCATATTTTCTAGCATATCACATTATACAAAAGATAAAATTTTGTTTTTTATTATACTGTGATTTTAAATTGATTTTAAAATTCTAATAGTTAATAAAATTAAGTTTATTTTCATTGCACAGAAATATAAAGGATGAAAAATGAGCCGTTATATAAACAGTACAATACAATAGAAGCTTCTTATTTTGCATCCGTTTATTTGCATCTCTGAGAAAGAGAGGCATGGGATGGTACTTGACTAGGTAGTTAGTTGTCAGCGACAGTCCCCAATGGTTGAGAGTGATCACTCCCAGGGGTCAAGTGAAGCGTTGTAGATGAGTCCATTGAAGGCTAAGAAGGCTGATCCTAGAGCCAAAGACTCTCTGGCAGATGCCACAGGTAGTGGTTAAAGGGAGGGTCAAACTCTGGATTTCTGGGTCTTGTTTCCATTCCTTCTGTTTCTGTCAGTTTTTTGTCTCCAGAGTGAGATGGTTTTCCTCAAGGATGTACCTTCTATCACAAGGTGTTGCCATGTAGCCCTGTCCCGGGCTAGTTTTTCCTAATTTGCAATGTCAATGCCACTCTTCTTAATGTTCTCCTTGAGGGTATCCTTAGTGCTTTCTCTGGCCCCAGCATGTCCTTTGTCCTGGGTTGATTTGGGAGTATAGCAGTTATTTTGGTAAACATACATCAGGCATGTGCACACAATGCCTTGTCCACTGCAGCTGATGTTGAATAATCAATGGTTCTATGCTGGTGGTGTTAGCATCGGTGAGGACACTGGCATTTGTGCAATGATCCTCCCACTTTATGGCAAGGATCTTCTGGAAGTAGTGTTGGTGAAGGTGTTCCAGGCTTTTCAGGTGGTCTCTGTAAGTCATCCAAGCTACACAGCCATAGAGAAGAGTTGGGATTTCCACAGCCTTGTAGAATAGGAGCTTTGTTTGAATCCTAATGTCATGATCATGGAATGCATGATGATAGTCTTCTGAATGGAAAACCTGGCACATTGGAGCCTATACTGGATCTCCTCATTGATAATAGCCTCCTTTGAAAAATGGCTGGCGAGGTATGCAGTGTATTCAAACTTCTCCAGCTTCTGTCCATCAACAAGGATTTTTGCCAGTGGAGTTAATTGGCTCAGAGGAAACTGGAGAAGCACCTTTGTTTTTCCAATGTTAAGGGTCAGTCCCAGGTACTGGTAGGCTTGAGAGAAGCAGTTAAGGGCTATTTGTAGGTCCTCCTCAGTAACAATAGCACAATCATTGGCATACTGAAGTTCCACAATTGAGGCTGATGTAACTTTGGTTTTAGCATGGAAGCAGGGAAGATTAAAAAGGTTTCCATCATTCCTGTACTTGATGCCAATGCCATGTAGCAGATGGTCATAGATGAGCATCTTGATGAACACAAGAAAGATGGAAAGCAAAATTGGTGTGATCATGCAGCCCTGCTTGACACCAGTTTGAATGGCAAAGGGCTCCTGAGAAGAACATTTCATTAGATGGAGGCAGGCATCTGGTGATGAAGG
This sequence comes from Gavialis gangeticus, assembly GCF_001723915.1. Lineage (NCBI taxonomy): Eukaryota > Metazoa > Chordata > Crocodylia > Gavialidae > Gavialis > Gavialis gangeticus. Next base: position 13,641,785 of record NW_017728992.1, read on the forward strand.
AGACTTAGGATAGTGACAAATTTCTCTGGGCAGCCAGACTTCAATAAGATTTTCCATAGAGCCTCATGGTTATCAGAGTCCAAAGGCTTTGGTCAAATCGATAAAGACTACATACAGTTCCTGATGCTTTTCTCTGCATTTTTCCTGGATCTGTTGGACTGTAAAAATCATGTCCATGGTGTCTCTTGATAGTCTGAAGCCATATTGAAACTCAGGAAGCATTTCCTCAGCAAGAGGGAGCGGTTTGTTCAGCAGAATTCAAGCAAGGATTTTCCCAGCAATGGAGAAGCAGGTGATACCTCAAAGCTCTGACTGTGGAAACTAATCTCCCTTTTGAAAAATGGTGACAGAATTGTCATTCCTTAGGTTAATAGGAATTTCCTCAGTGTTCCAGATTTTAAGAAACACTGGGTGCTTCTACATGTTCTGTTATTTCGAATTAGGCTTACTGCACAATAAAAATACTGTGCAGTAAGCCTACTGCAGGGGCATATGTACATGTGCTCCTTCTTGGGAGAGGGCTGCTCCCACCCTGCTCTGTCCTTCTGCAGCAGCCAGGGGGAGCTGTGTGCTGGCCCAGGGACTGGCAAGGAACCCAGGCCCAGGAGACAACTGTCTCTGGTCATGTATACATCAGGAGCAGTCCTCATGCGTATGGGGTGGGAGAGTTGCTGCTGCTAAGCAATCCCACATCTTGTACATGGGAACAAGCCCTGTGCCCAACTGGGCTTCCCTGTGCAGCCTGGGGATGGCTGCAACCTGTTGTGTTCTGGGGCAGGTCCCAGCCTGCTTCAGCCTGGTCAGGGAACTCTTCTGGTGCAGGGAGCTTCTGGCCCTGGCTCTGTGATCAGAGCTGGGGCTGGGAAACAAATGGTGGAACAAATGATTGTTTCCTGCCCACGGGAGCAGCTTGCTTCCATGGTGAACTCCGAGGTTGAAGCTCACCCCAGCAGCAGGCAGCTCCTAGGGGGCAAGGAGCAATCTCCCAGCCCTTGCTCGGATCATAGAGCCAGAGCCAGGAGTTACCTGTGGAAGCAGCAAGGGGACATTGTCCTGGCTCCGGCTCCGAGCTCAAAGTCTACTTTGGCAGCAGGCAGCTCCAGGGCAGGGAGCAATCTCCCAGCCCCCACTCCAGTCATCGAGCCAGGGCCAGGAGCTGTCTGCTGCTGGGGCAGGGGGACATTGTCCTGGCTGGGGTCTGAGCTCAGAGCCTACCCTGGCAACAGCCAGTTCCTGGGGGAAGGAAACAATCTCCTAGCACTGATTGCAGAGCTGGGGTTAGGAACTGCCTGCTGCCAGGGCAGGGGATCATTGTCCCAGTCTGGACTCTGTTCTTGAAGCTGCCCTAGGATCAGGCAGCTCCGGGGGAGGGGTTTGTTTTCCTGCCCCCCGCTGCCCAGGTGGACCAGGAGCAAATTTACTTCTTGTCCACCATCTACACATGGGCTACTGTGCAGTCAGTACCCACATGGTTAATATGCTACCTGCAAATGCTATATTGCTGTAAATGTGAACCCTGCATATGACTAATTCACTGTGCAGTAAGCGCCTGCACATGTAGACAGAGACACTTTACCACACAGTCAATTAGCTGTGTGGTAAAGCATCTCATGTCAATGTACCAAGCTTGTTGGTCATAGTTCCGCAGCAGCAATGAAGACCTTAGCTGGTGTGCCATCAGGGCCAGATACTTTGTTGCTCTTCACCTGTCTTATCACCTGGTGGACTTCTTCAGAGATTGGTGGACTGGCAAGTGCATGCTGCAGGATGGATTTGATGGTTTTGTCATTCACGTTTGGTTCTCGGGTCATGAGTTTTGGTAGTGCTTCTTCCAGTGGTTTTTGATGGACTCATTTTTTTAGAAGTGTACTGCTGTCTTCAGATCTAAGTGGGGTGAGTCCACAAGAATTTGGTCCATACACAGCCTTGATTGCACTGAAGAAGCTCCGCATGTCATGACTGGCAACAAATTGTTAGATTTCTTTCACTTTCTCTTCCTACCGTTTGTTCATGATTTCTTGAATCTTTCTCAGAGGCTCAGCTTTAAGCTGTCAGAAAGTTCCCTGCTTCTGACTGGACATAGGATAGTTTTGCCAGTTACAGAAAGCGTTTCTCTTCTGATCAAGAAGAGCTTTGATTCCAGCATTGTTTTCATCAAACCAGTCCTGATGGTGTTGGGTGATAAAGCCAACTGATTCCATGCAAGCTTCATGGATGGTCTCTGTTAGGCATTTATTCAGGTCTCTGAGAGAGTTACAGGATGGTACATGACCAGATAGGTAGTTAGCACACAAACTATCTATGTGGTCTTATAGATAAATAGGTGAAAGATAAAAACGGTGGATTAAGTCTTATTTCATCTTTACACACTTGATTAGCATTTCTGTAGCTTTATATTTGTTGTTTTGGGCTCTTACGTTTGGTTTGGATTCTATTTCCAGCTGTGGTGGAATAGGATCACCTAATGCATATACCCATGGAAGTAAAATGGAGGGGCAGGAAGGCCAGACTATCTCACTGAGCCATACTCCCTCTGGCTTGTTCTTTTCCTTTTTGCCCATGATTTACTAGTTAGAGCATTTGGTAGAAAGTGAGTGATGCAGGGTCAAACATCTCCTAGGTTGGTGGGGTTTAGAACCCACATCTACAGCTCCTGAAGTAAGTGTCCTTGTTCTACACTGCTGCACCCACTACCTCTTCTGCTGTCAAACACCTACTAGGCATATTTTTTCTGAGACTAAAGTTTCAGGATTTGCTGGCGGCACATTTGCTGGTGGCACCCAGGTGATTCTGTTCCCTTTGGACATTTGCACAGCCTTAATGGAGATTATTGAGCATGCTCAGTAGGGATGGAATGTGCAAGCACAGTTATACAGCATCCAACCTCTGCATAGCACCAAAAATTGGAGTTATGTGTCTACCAAGTGCTCCTTGGGTGCATAAAAACTAAATAGATTTTAGCCCTGTGTTTCTTATACCATACGTTCCCAGTGTACAACTTACAGGTTTTGTTCCTATGGGGCTCTCCATTTCACTCCTTATTCTAACTCAGGATGTTTGTGACTTTGTTCTTGCACTGAGCTGTACAAGGGCTTGCCTTAGTGCATGCTTTTGGGTAAAGTCTCATTTTGAGAGGTGACTGTGTTCAGACATCAAAGACCCGGTAGAGATACAATTGTACATGTCATTTTGGCAAGCAGTACCTTTGCTTTGAAGTACTTCAGGCTACAAAAATCTCTTTCTCTCTTTGTCTCTCTGCTTCCAAAGAATTATCATCATCACCAGCACCATCATTTCAGAGGTGCTATTTATTTCATAGGACTATTTAGGCCTCATATTTATTACAGTCAGCCCCACTTGAACCTTTGTCACTTCCTTGCCCTTTTTGTTTTCTTATTTATAGATTTATTCCTCTATTTTAAAGCCAGAGGGACTACTGTGATAGTCTACTCTGACCTCCTGTAGCACACAGGCTGCAGTATTGCTTGAATTAATTCTTGCTCCAAGTCTGATCAATGTGATAGAACTGGAACAGTTCTTTTTGGAAAACATTATTTAAAAACTCCTTCTGAAGGAGAAGCCACCACAACTGTAGGTAGGCTGCACAGTGTTTATTTACCACTGATGTTACAAATTTGCCTTGTTTCACCTTACAGCCATTGTTTTTTATTACAGGACGGTCCAACTGGTGGCCTGCAGGTTGCTTGCAGCTTGTGAGAGGCTGTGTAGCTGCTGGGTTCCCACCTGTTTGTTGCTCCCCCTATTGTTGTGGCTGCCCCATCAGCTGGGTTTTCTAGTCTGCCTTTTCTTCTCTCTGTGCCTTTCCTCATTCCCCAACCTCACCCCCCCCCCCACCAGGAGTTTTTGCTTCCAGGTGATAGGGCAGCACAGCCCATGGTATTGTGAGAGCTCATGACATAGAATAGTGAAGGAGCTCAGGTGGGCTGCCACCCTGCGGAGGAGGGTGGTGCAGGATTTTGTGTGAGGGAGACTGCCTGCATGTGTGATGCAGCAGGGGTGAAGAGAGTGCAGCCCCCAGGCATGTAGTCCTTGCTGGTCTGGCTCATGTGACCCCCAGCTGTTTAGAAGCTGGACAGCCTCAGGGGTGGATTGAGGAGGGTGCAATGGCACAGCCATCCTGCCTTTTTATTTGCTCAAGCCCCAGAAGCAGCAGCAGGGGACTTTTTCTTAAGTGGAGGTCTTTTTCTTAGTCTGACGTCTCAAAATAAGCATGAAGTCCCTCTCTATTTTCCTCTGTTCTGTTGTACATCCCCTCTCTGACTCTTCTCTCCCCTCTTCTGCCCACCAGTGCCACTGTCTGGCTGCACTAGGGCAAGGGGCGAGGTTTGGATGGGAAGGGAGAGCTCCAGAGCTGCTCGTGCCCATTCCAGCTGGGCCTCAATGGAGCCAGACTCAGCCAAAGACAGCGGCAGCAATGTGTGGGTCCCATCTCCCTTCCCAGTCCCCCATTGTTTCTTGCCAGCCTTAGAGCATGCAGAAGGAAAGAGAACCTGCTATGACTAGTGTATATAGCTAAGCCTGGTTCCATTACAACCCTTCTGGGGTGGGGCAGGAGTGGCTCTGGAGCCCTCCCTTGGGTTAGCTGGAGACAGCAGCAGTGGTGGGTGGGAAGGGGGAGAATGGGTGGAGAGGGAAGGAGTTCTGCTGCTGAGCATGGAGGAGAAAGGAGTGGGGAGGGAAGATTCTTACCTTTTTGAGGGACTTAAAGTCCCTCCTGTGGCATGGTCTGCCTGCCCTGGTGCGTGTGTGTGGAGAAGCTGGGAGCCAGGTCACAGTCGTCCCTGCAGTGCAGGTCACTGCTCCCACACCCCCTGTTCTAAAATCCTGGATCTGTGCATGGACAGCCCTGTTGTATTGTTCGTTTGATTGCAGAGCTTCCTGTTATCGAGTTTCTTATTTTCATGTAGGTATTTGTAGATAGCAATCAAGTCTTCCTTCAATCATCTCTTATAAAATAAATACACTGAACTCCTCGAATCTTTCCTTATGACATGTTTTCCAAATAATCATTTCCATGCCTCTTCCATATCCTCCTTGAACTGTGGACATCAGAAATTGACTCAGTGGTCGTGTCCAGACGAGTGCAGACATGCGATATGCGGTGCCGCAAACCCATCTGCGGCACAATGCACTGCACGTGCAGGCACTCCCCATGCTGCTACCTTGCAATATGGGGTTTGGGGGTTTTTGACCCTGAGAGATCCTGAGGTAAAAAAAAAAACATGGCAAAAAAAAGTGGGGCCTGTCCAGCCCAAGCCGTTCTCCGATTGCCAGCCAGGCTCCTTGGTGCAGGAGCACCATGGCTATAGCTACCTGAGTTCCCCAGGATCCCAGGTAAGGCTGCTGGGGCCAGTACAGTTGCTGCCCCACCCAGAATAACCTGCCACACAGCAGAGCATGTGTGCAGGGCAGCTCCCTGGGGACAAGTAGCAGCGGGACAATGTGTGCCACTGCTACTTTTCCCTGGGGAAACAAACATCCGTGCTCTTCTGGACGTGGCCAGTGGGTGCATCTACATGAGCCACTACTGTGCAGTCATTGCCACACATTTATTTAGTGCTTGAATTAGCAACTACTAAATAAATGCACAGTAACTGGAGCTGACCATCTTTTAGGTGACACTATTGTGCAATATTTTTTGGCTACTGTGCAATCAGCATCTCATGTAGATAAACCCAGTATTCCACTAGCAGTCAAACTAGTGCCAAATACAGTTTTTTTATAACTCTACCTCCACTCGTATTTTCCTTTTTAAAAAAATGTATTTTTACACATTTGCTCTTAAAACTCAAGTTCACTTGATCATCTGCCAAGGCCCACAGGTTTTTTTCAAGCCACCACTTTGGAGCATAATGTCCCCAATTCTGCATGTGGAACCCACAGTTACTTTTCCTAGAGACATTACTTTACATTTGGGTGCACAAAAACTCATTTGTTTCCATCAAGCTCACAAAGTGATGCAGGTGGCTTTATGTTGATGAAAAGGTGTATCTTCCTCCTTATTTTCCACGCCCCCAATTTTGTGTCATCTGCAAGTTTCATCAGCAATGATTTTGTTTTCCTTCAGGTCATTGATAAAAATACTAAATAGTGTAATGCCAAGAACTTATCTCAGCAGGACATAACTAGAAACAGCTCTGCTTGACATTGGTTCCCCAAGTATGGTTATGCTTTGTCACGTAGCTGTTTTTCAATCCATGTAGCATATGCCGTATGCCTAGCATGTTGATTTTGTTTCATTCTAGTTTTTGTAGGAATGTGTTGTGCGGATACTAAAATTAAATACGTTATGGAAGTGTTCATAGAATGAGAGAAAATGAGGGTTGGATGGAACCAGAGGAGGTCATTTACTCCAACCCCCTACTCAAAGTAGGACCAGCCCCAACAATATCGTCTCTGTCTAGCCAAGTCTTAAAAACCTTCAGGGAAGGAGATTCCACAGTCTCTCTGGGCAACCTGTTCTAGTGCTTTACTACCCTCCCTGTGCGAGTTTTTTTCTTGATATCTGACTTAAATTTCCCTTGCTGCAGCTTGAGACCATTGTTCCTTGTTCTGTCAGCTGCCACCACTGAGAACAGTCCAGCTCCAGCCTCTCTCGAGCCCCACTTCAGGTAGTTGAAGGCTGCTATTAAATCTCCTCTCAGCCTTCTCTTCTACAAACTAAATAAGCTCAGTTCCGTCAGCCTTTCTTCATGAGTCACGTGCTCCAGGCCCCTCACCATTTCTGTTGCCCTCTGGACTCTCTTCAATTTTAATATACTACATCACAGTCATATTATCATTTTTTAATGGTAACAAATTACTTTAATGGGGTCTCTTCCCCTTAAAACTATATTGATTGGGAATTTGACAGGATTGACAGTTGCTGATTGGTAGTAGTTACTTCTTTTACTCCTTGAATAAAGTCCCAAATGAAGTCCCATGTTCTTTCTTTTGCTTGGGATCAGTGTAAGCCTGACAGCTGTATAAATAAGTAGGTTGTTCCATTTACCCTTTTTGACTATTGACCAAATATTGCCTTTTGCTTTTAGAATCTCCCCAGTGTTTCAAAAGTTACTGAAAATAATACGTAATTTGACTTTCTCCTAAGTATAAGTTATTGTATGCTTCTGCTCTTTCTGTAAGATTATTAACTGTTTCACTATTTCCATCTAGCAATAAACTGATGCCATTGGTAGAATTCTTTTATTCCTTCTACTAAAAAAAAACAAACAAAACTACTCTTGGGTCATGTCTACATGAGACACTCACTGTGCAGTAGCTCATTACTACTGCTCAGTAGTGTCATGGGGCATGAACCATGATGCAATGCTACTGTGCAGTAGCTTAAGGTACTGCGCAGTAGTAACGCAGTACTTCACAGTGTCACTAGGCAACTGTGCAAGGACATTACTGCATAGTAATGCGGACATTACTGCATAGTAATCCGGTTACTGTGCAGTCACTTAGTACTTGGTTATGCAAGTACCAAATGACTGATCAGTAACAACTGTGCAGTGGGCATCTCGTGTAGGCATGAGTTTGGTGTCCTTAATTCCCTCTCTCTCTTTCTTTTGCTTCCCTATTTATCTTCTGCAGTTCTTAATGTTTAATTTATATTCATTGCTATAAGCATTTCTTTTTTTTTATTATTAAACGTATTTTGAGTTGCTTTTTATAATTGCTTTCAGTCCCCCTTTCAACCCCACTTTTTTACCAGTTATCTTCTTAGCAGCTCTTTTTTTAAAATAGAACTTTAAAACTTTAAATTTTTTCCCAAAGTTGATTTGGTTTATAAGCATTTTCAGATTTGTGAAACTGGTCCCCTTTTAAAGAACCATATTTATTTACATGCTACTGATCTGCACCTTATTATGTTTGCAGATGCAATACAATCGACACCTGGGCCTGTTTGATTGCTTGTATTTGACTGTTAAAATCATGTGAATTAAATTGTATTTCTGTTGTGTTTTAATTATATTTTTACTGTCCAGCACCATGAGTTCCATTGCCTTGAATAGAAAGTGAGTGAGATATAAGACGCAGGGTATTCTATTTTATTCTGACAGTTTAAACACTTAATTGTGGCCCAGGATTTTGTGTCATTTATTGGTGTTGTACTCTTATTGTAACAAAGGCATTTTAATGACAATTAAGACTTTCATGAAACATACAGAAAAAGAAGAAAGAACATTTTAAATACTTGAAATGTAAAAAGTTATGTGAAATATTCATTGTAACAACATTCTTGATCCTTTTCATATTATCTGTAGAACTTTTTATAAGGTGAGAGAGATTTTCTTTAAATTATATTAAAGGTGATCCTTTTGGGGAAAAAGAACAGTTGTTTTTGGAAGTTTCTAATTCTTTGTCCTTTAAGATGAAAAGAAGGAAGCAAGCAAGGAAGGAAGAGAGAAAGGAAAGAAGGACTTTTGACTTTTAAGTACTTTATTCAGGGGTTCAGGGATACAAAAAGGGTGGCCGCGTACAAAGCAAGAAAAACAAACAAATTACCATCAACCCAAAAAACACCATGTCATTTGCATTCAACACATCACCCCGTGACAGACACCTTTGCTGCATTTTACGTCGTGTCTTACATGCTAGTTATGTGGCAGCTCTGTCAGGGACAACTCCTTCTCAAGCTCGCCGGCTTCCAGGGCACCAAGGCGCGGCAGGCCCGCATGGAGCTCCCGTGTGGCGTCAGGGCAGGATGGCTCAGCCGCAAACAGGTCACGATAAAAGGCAACAGCATGCTCACGTACTTCACCTGGGTCAGTGATGACCTGGCCCTCAGAGGTCCTGAGGTGATCTAAGACTTTGCTCGCTGCCCGCCGTCACTCCAAGTTGAAAAAGAAGCGGGTCGGGGCGTCCATTTCGGCCAGCTCTTGGCAGCGGGCGCGGATCCTCGCTCCACGGGCTGCACTCTCCACCAAGTGACGCAGGCACTTCTTACGGAACTGAAGGCTCTCACGCAACACCACATCGCTGCCGGCTTCCAGCAGGGCCGCCTCGAGCTGTACCACGCCCTCCTCCA
>NW_017728992.1:13650832-13652008 GCF_001723915.1 Gavialis gangeticus
AAGCGAGCCTGGTCCGGTGCGTCCAAAGCGGAAGGAAGAAAGGAAGGAAGCAAGGAAGGAAGGGCAGAGAAAAGAATAATAAAGATAGAAAAAAATCTATCTTTGATGTTAGCTTTTAACCTTGCAACTTCATTCCTGAAGAAACATATGATCTGGTCTGATCATTGAGTGCAAAACCCAGTAAATATTGATTATGGTTAGCCTAGTTCAGGCACTGAGTGTAATTGTCTTTCTGGTCACATGCTCATAACAGTATTGCAAAAGGTGAAATTATCTTTTTGGTCCCTGTAAAATAGACCCTGCTACTCAGAAGGCAGAAGGAGAAAAAGGGGAAAGAGGAGAAATAAAATGAAGAAAGGAAGGAAATAATGTGAGGAAGGGGGTAATAGCAGAACCTTACTGTCTATGGGAGTTTAGCCAGTAGTGATGGTCATCATTTTCCCTTTTCTGGCTCGATCTGGTCAAGTCAATAAAGGCCAAGTGTTGTCATGTTGGATCCCAGGGTGCCAGCAGACTGGCAGAGGCCACCATGATGGCAGAACTCACTCCTAGTTGGTGCTTCCTTTGTCCTATTCCTATCTAGTCCTCCAAATAAAAAAGAAACTATAATATAAGGCAACAACATACCTATTAATAGTAAACAATTAAATTACATTTTGATGGCTTAAGCCAAATATTTCCTTTTATTTCTAAAATGTTTTATCTTATTGTCATATTAATATGTGACTTTCTAAATTTTTGGAAGACCCCTTATCTGACACTTCTATTAATAACAAAAGGAATCAGAACTTGTGGTAGAAGTGATATCTTTTATCAGACCAACTAGATTTTTGCAAAAAAAAATGTCTTTCATTGCAAGCTTTTAGGAACAAGTACCCTTCATCAAACATAGGAGAAAAGATTGTAAACGTTCTCCTAAGTAGAAACAAAAGTTAATATTTCATAGGGGAGTTAAAGGTGTGGTAAAATCTCCTCTTTGGAACAGTGCATTTTATGCAGGTTAGGCTCAGAGAAAACTTAGAATAGTCTGATTACCTTGAAGTTGTTTGGGGGTAAGCAGGATGTAGTCATATTTTTTTATGGTTATAGTTCATATTTCACAGAAGAATAAAAAGATGGAATGCTCTTCTGAGCAGGAATTTCATAGTTTCATAGTTTCTAGGGTCGGAAGGGACC
>NW_017728992.1:13652019-13653868 GCF_001723915.1 Gavialis gangeticus
GGTCCGGTGTATCCTCCGCCCTCATCTTCCCCTTCCCCCCTTTCTTATGTGGTGAGCTCTGTGATGATGAAAATTACCTCAAACAAAGGCAGGAGCAGGATCTCAGGTTTCAGATGGTAAAACTTGCTTCCTCCTTGTAAACTTATGAAGATTTCATTTTAAAAACTGGCTAAGATTCGATGTCTTCTGTGTGTCAGGTATTCAGGTTGTAGCTGTATTGGTCTAAAAGCAAAAGGAATCAGAACTTGTGGCAGAGCTGATATCTTTTATTAGATCAACTAAATTTTTGCCCTCCAAAAATTCTTTAATTGCAATCTTTCGGAAACAATTACAGAAGTCTTTTCTTTGGCAAAATATTTTTGTCTTGAATTTATTTTTGAAGTGTTGAATGTATTGAGTGCAATATGATATAACAATTTGGTATAGACTGAAATCTCAGTTTGGGCTTTGTCTACCCCCATAACACTTGAAAATTTGAAAATTGTGTTCCCTTTCTTATGTGCCTTCTTCCCCCCCCCCCCCCCCCCACCTTCTTTCTGCATATTTTTGACTGGTATATGTTTTTATAGCACTTTCTACAACAATTCTGAAAACCTGATGCGACCTTCAGTCTCTGTTACTGCTAATTGTACATATAGTTGCAGAAAGTCAAGTTGACTATTGCACCATAACATATTTACTCAAATCTAAGATGAGCCCTCCCCATTCAGTATGGGGGGAACCTCATCTTAGATTTGAGTATGAGTCCGCAAACAACTGCTGCAGATCTGGTTGGGACCAGGGTGGCTCATGCGGCAGGTGGGGGGTGTGTGGGAGAGCATGGGGATGGGGCACATGGTGTAGGGAGAGCACAGGGGAAAAAAGGTGGTGGGATGGTTGTGTGGGAAGGGACTCTCAGAACAAGGGGAGTGCAGGGGAAGTGCTTGTGTGAAAAGGACACCTGAGCATGGGGGAAGGGGAGTGCAGAGTGAAGGGAGGGGCGGGCACTGTGGGGGGAACACAGGGAAAGGATGCACAGTGTGAGGGGAGCACAGAGGCATGGACATGCAGAGCGAGCTGAGTGGAGAAAGGGATGAGTAGGGCTCAGAGGAAGTGAAGCTTGGAGCAAGAAGAGCACAGGGAAGGCAGATGTGGTGCAGGGGGAGCATAGGGAAGGAGATGCACAGAGCAGGAGGGCCATGGGACAGGGGCATGCAGGGCATCTGGGGAGCTGCTGCAGTTCTGGCCCTGACCCTGACCCTGACCCTGACCCTGACCCTGACTGGGGTGGAGACTGAAGCTGGAGTTGCAGCCAATGGTTGGCCCGTTTGGGTACTCCATGCCTGCAGCAGAGACAGAGCAAGAGCAGCTGAGTAGGTAAGGGGCAGGGGGCAGTTACAAGACAAGGACACAGGTGGCAGGGGGCAGACACAGGGCACAAGTGGCAAGTAGGGGACACAAGGTGATTGGGGCAGGCTGCCTGCCTACCCAGCTACAGCTTCCCTGGTCATTACTTTTCCTGTGACTGTGGTGGGAGGGATGAATATATGAGGACCCTCCAATAACTAGATTCTAGACATGGAAAATGAAAACAAACATAATTTTCTGTGTCTACAATCTAATAATTGGGGGGGTCATGTGAAATTCAGGATCATCTTAGTTTCAGGAAATATGGTATTTCTTTTCCCTTCTAATGTAGTTCATAGGTTCATTTATTTGGCCTCAGAACAGAAGGTGCTCTTAATACGCAATGAAAAGTAGGGTTTTTTTGAGAACTGTAAATTTCTAGCTTTTCAAATGTTAGAGTATAGGGACCTAAATTCTTGAGTTCAGGGAAGGGCACAGTGACCACAAGGAACTGTGGTGTGCT
>NW_017728992.1:13658868-13677630 GCF_001723915.1 Gavialis gangeticus
AAGTGATTTCTCATTTTATTCTTTAAAATAGATCAAGTTGTCAAATTTTCTTGCACAAATAACATTTAAACTAAAGAATTGTAATAGGAAAAAAAGTAGTTATCTGCATGGCCTTTAAATGATCAACTGTATTAAGTTTAGAAATTACTTGTAGAGGAACCTTTTTGTACTGTCTGGTAATATAAAACAGTATAGGTTTCCCTCCCTTTATGCAGGTTCTGTATGTGCGAGTTTGCTTTTATGTGATGACCCTTTTCATACCAAAAATTCATTATATGCAAGGCAATCCAGACTCATAGTAGAGATGATATCTTTTATTAGACCAACAAGATTTTTGCAATCTTGTTAGTCTAATAAAAGATATCATCTCTACTACAAATCCTGATTTCTTTTCCTTTAGACCAGTATGGCTAAAACCTGGATACCTGATTCATATGCAAGGTAAATTCACTCCTTTGTGATCGGTGTGCTTGCAACATTAATTGTGCCTACATAAATTTTCTAGTAGGAATAAAATATAGTTTGTATATATACCCTTCCTAAACCTAGAACATATATTTCTAGGAAAGGAAGTGTGTGTGTGTGTGTGTGTGTGTGTGTGTGTGTGTGTGTGTGAACTGTGTATACGAGAGCCTTTAAAATGGTTTTGTAAAATCAGCAAGCTTAGAGAAGTGAAATATGAGCTTAGAAAATCGTGTGTGGGTTTGAATTGATGTTTGTGAATATAAATTTATAACTCTTATTTTCATTTGCTTTGTTTTTTATATAACCAATATCTAAAGCCAACAGCTGTAATCAAGATGCCTTTATTTAGTGGGAACATGTCTTTATTTTTCAGTGAATTTCTGTTCTACCACCATATAAAATAAAAAGAAGCTGGATATTGAAAAAACTTTCAGATCAATCCTATAAATGGTTGGCCCATTTAATGTAAATATTTTCAGTCTAATATTTTAATTATGGCAACAAGGTCTTTCTAAGAGATGCAACATAAAACAACAATTATTCTACTAATGAAGTGTTGCTGTCACTATATTTACAAGTAAAATATGATCCTGATTAACTACAAATATTTTATTAGCATATGCCTCATCCCCACCATCTGTCCAAGTCAATCCTTTCTCCCTGTTCTTACTGAAATATACAGATCAAAGTACCTTGACTGCTTCAATGCAAGGATGTCATTCTCTCTTGTAAAAAAAAAAACCCAAAAAACCAAACAAAAAAAACAACGGAAAAGGCTCAGGAGAAAATCTGGTCACAGTAATGTTAAGTAACATGATTTTTGCATAATACCAGACTAGTTCTGATTAACCATTTACTAGCAATTTTAAAAGGGCATCCAGCTGTAGAATTATGGCTTGCTGTTGGAATCTTAAAAAAACTTTCCTAAGCAGTTTCATGGTGCCAAAAACAATACACATAATTCTGTGAATGGAGACAATTTTAAATTAATTAAAAAGCACCAAAGCATATCAATATTATTTCCATTTACAGTCGTAATCAAAATAAAAGCAGGGAAAAAAGGGAAGAATTATGCCTTTCTGGTTAAAACAGAAGTTTTGAGATCTAAGTTCATTGCCTAGTTTTGCTGAAGCATCATTGTGTAGCCATGCAAAGTTGGCCCATTTTTTTGCATCTCGGCTTCCCCATCAGAATGGGGAATGTCCTCACATTGCAAGAGATTCCCTTAGAGCAGGGTTGTTCAACTTCTAAGCTAGGGACAGACATTCAAAAAGCCTGAGCCTGAATTGATTCAGTCTTTGCAGGTTAGTCTAACCTGTAGAGAGTTGAACCAGTTTGCAAGTGGATAGATGTTCAGCACATGCCTGCAGTGACTCAAGCCAGATGCCTGGGGGTTTAGACCAAACCTCCCTTCCCCAGGAAAGCTGATCTGAGGAGGGGGGCATGTCCTCCACCACAATGCCCACACGGGGCAGGGGGAGGCCTTGTTCCAAGCTGAGAACTCTTCCCCCTCCTCCCCCTCCCCCCAGAGGGGCAGCAGGAGCACAGAGCTCAGCTGGACAGGGTGTGGGTGTGAGGGAGGGTGGGAGGTGTAGGGACCCCCACACACTCCCCCCCATGGCATGCAGCCCCAACTGCCTGGCAGCAGCAGCAGGTGGGGAAGTCAGGGCTTTGAAATGAAGGGCTTTGAAACAGCATCAAAACGAAACGAGGCCAGTCAAAACAGTTGGAAAGTTTCAAAACATTTTGAATTTCAAAGCAGCTGGCAGGGGAGAGCCAGGGCTGCTCTCTGAGCAGCTTCACAACACCATGTGGCTCAGCCCTGTGGGAGGAGCGCAGCCCTGGCTCTCCCCACCTACCTGCCTCCTCAGATCAGCTCTGGTGTGGGGCCCAGGACAAGCTTGTGCATGGCCCCACCGCCGTCATGATCCCAAGGTGGTTGTGGGTCTCTGCAGAAGCTGATTTTCCCCGGGCCTGGCACCAGAGCTGATTGGTTGAGGGTGTGTGGCCTAGGGCAAATCAGCTTGTGTGCGAACCCACCTCTGCCTTGGATCACAGCAGGGCCAGGTCCCAGCATGAACTGATTTTCCCTGGGCCCCACACCAGAGCTGACCAAAGGAGGGTTTAGGGTCCCGGGCAAATCAGTGTGTGCGGGGACCTACCCCTGCACCGATCCCAGGGTGGAGCGGGTCCCCGTACATGCTGCCTGCTGCTGGCCCCAGGTGGCAGCACCAGCCTCCTGTGATCTGAGAGGCAAATTGGGGTCGGCACCCCTGGGAGCAGTCCAGCACAGCCCCCGCAGCCCTCCCCAGGGGTACAGGTAAGCCCCCGATCTGCCTGCCGGATAACAGGAGGGTGGTACTGCTGGCTGAGGCCAGCGGCAGCACCGATCTTCCTGGCATTGGCTGTGTCCAGCTGGCAGCACCAGCCTCATGTCATCTGGCAGGCAGATTAGGGGCTTGCCTGCACCACTGGGAGGACTGTGGGGGCTGTGCCAAACTGCTCCCGAGGGCACGGGCCCCAATCTGCCTCTCAGATCACAGGAAGCTGGTGCTGCTGGCTGGGAGCCTCACCCAGCACAGGTAAGATTGTGCTGCTGCTGGCCCCAGCTGGCAGCACCAGGCTTGTATCATCCAGCAGGCAGATTGGGGGCTTGCCTGCACCCCCAGGAGGGTTGTGGGGGTTGTGCTGGACTGCTTCTGGGGGTGCAGGTCCTCGATCTGCCTCTCGGATCAGAGGAGGCTGGTGCTGGTGGCTGAGGTCAGCGGCAGCACTGATCTTTCTGGTGCTGGCTATAGGCGAAACATTAAAACAACATCGAAACAGCCAAAGAGTTTCAATGAAACGAAACAGAACAGTGCTTTTGAAATAAAACTCAAAACAAAACATTGTTCACTGAAGTGGAATGATGCTGTTTCACTCTGCCCTGATAGAAAGTAACAGCTGCCTTGGCTGTAGATAAACCTACATTCTCTGCTAATCAGCAGACCATAAAGCATTCCTAAAGGAATACAAGACAGAAGATAACTTTGCTGTCACGTACAAGCTCCTATGATTATCACACTCTTTCAGATGAGAGCAACGGATAAAAGCATTGCAGACCCTGGATTTCACTCATTCAAGTAGAAAAGCCTGGAGGCTTCTCCATAATCTTGGCAATGCCAAACCTTTCCAAAGCAGAGAGCCAAATGTTACAACTGGTGATATTGTTGTCGAAATTCTCTTGAATGCCAAGGCCCAGACTGTCATTACAACAGGAGAGTGAAGGGAGAGCTTCATTATTTCCTGACTGCTTGGCAATAGCATATCTGTCAAAGCCATTGACTACAGAAAATGCAAACAACCCATTAACACCTGTGAGACCTGGCAGGTTTTCAGGCTAAGGTGTTATCTTCCCAGATCTTTGGAAACTGCCTAGCACTGCTTCTGCCAATAGCCAAGCACTGCTTCTGCCAATAGCCAAGGTATGGCAACATGTAAAGGCCTTTGCCAGTCTGAAACTGGGGCAAGCAGCTATTGAGCTAAAAAGCTAACAGATGCTATGCAAGCTGTTTGAAACTATACTATATTTTTAGGACTTTACACTTGTCTTCTAGGACTGAGTTCTGATAGAGCAGTCTAGGTCCTGACAAGGATGGAAGTGACCGTTCTGCTGTCTCACATCAAAGCTGGCTATGGACATAGGCGTGCACACAAAAAAAGAAAGCAGCAGCCTTTGTGGACTTTTCTGCAACTTACATAATCATATAGAACTGTTTGCTTCTGAAGGTATAAAAAATAATTCTAATGTATCGCCACACAACTGAATGTCTGCTGGCAACTGTGCTCACTAGGCTCTTCCATGTGCATCTGATGGAACAGACCAGCAGGCCTTATCTAATAAAGAATGGGTTCCTAGAGGGCTCCATTCTGGAACGGTCACTCTCAACTATTTATACAAGTGGCATGCCATCTACTCAGGCATGGAGACTTAATAGGTGGATGATTTTGCAGTTGCCATCCAAGAGAACACTTTCATCCAAGTGGGATGAATCCTTGTAAAAAGCTTGAAAATGCTGTAAACAGATTAAAAGTTAAAGCAGCTCCAGCTGAATAATCAATCCTAAGACATTTTTTTCTACATTCTTCTAGAAGAGTCATCTTCTCTACCAAATTTAGGCATGAGGACATCCTAGAATAATTCAGAGTGGTTTCTGATCATAACCTAATACAGTAGGGGCCAATCTTTTTGGCACGAGTGTCACCAGTTAAGCCTTGTGAACTCCCCAAGTGCCACTCTGATCTTCATCCCCTGGCTGATGGACCAGTTTGCTCTCTGCTCTCTCCCCTATGCTCCCTGCCTGATTTGTTGCTCTGCTTTTTGCTCCTGGTACGTGCTCCCTACCTTACCTCCCTCTGTGCTGCTTGTCCCCTCACTGATCTGCTGCATGTGATCCAAGGAGGCTGCCTGTGTCACTTATGCACAGCAGCCTCAAGTTGGCCACCCTGGCCTAATATAATGATGAAGACCATAGCCCACAAAATACCCAGGACTAGCTGGGGAGCAGTTGTTCACATGCTGGAGACAGCAATTTTGGGTTTTGTTTTCTCAAAAGCTAAATGTGCATCTACACATGTGCTTTACTGCAGAGATGACCAACTGTAGTAAAACATCACCATCTACACATGTGCTGTTAGGGCACAGTAAATTAATTAACTCTGCCGTAAGTACTGTGAGGGACAGTACCATCTTACAGCGGAGTACTTACATGCACTGAAACATGTGCAGACAGTGACAAGGGCTGGTTGGGGCACAAGAATGCTAAAGTGCAGGGGGCGACCTGCTGCCTAGTCCCATACTTTAGCACCCTCATGCCCCAGCCAGCCCCACCACTATCCAGAGCCTGGGGCTAACTCCCCAGGTCCTCTATCAGCCCAGAGCTGCTCTGCCCCAACCCAAAGTATTACAGTCCCAGGTGCATATATGTAGATGCTGTGCCTGGGAGTAACTGACTCTGGTGCAAACCTCCATCCTCATGAAGTTGGTTCACTGCATCTTGCTGTTCGTTGGATAAACAGGAATGACATAGTTTCTGCCTGATTGGGGGGAAGAAGCCCATGTCTCTCTCACATCAGGAGCAGCATCTAACTCACAGAGCCACACTCTCTGACATCTGCTTTCCTCCTACTGGCCTAATATGTCTTCCCTCTTTGCTGCCCGGTTGGGCCAGCTTCAAGAAGAGAGGGTCTTTACTGCTTCTTTCATGCCCTGGTTGTTAGAAAGCTTTGCTGGGAAGCAGGTTCAAATCATGCCTAGATGGGCTGGGGCTTGCAACTGTCTTCTGCTCCCTAGGCATGTGCCCCAACCATTGGACTATTGGGTTAAAAAGGTTGGGAGGGCCTTCTTCTTCTCCCATTGGTATCAAACACAGTAGTTTTGTTTGTTTGTGTGTTTGTTTTGCAAATAATAATGGGCCTTTTTGAGATTTTTATGATATTACATGTGTGCCTGAGCAATTCTTTTCCCTCTGAGCATCTGCGCAGTCTGCTGAACAGGCTCAGTAGGGAAAAGCAGGGCAAGCCTAGTCACATGGAATCAAAACTGTGTATGAGCATCAAAAATGGCAGTTACATAGCAACATAGGGTACATCCATATGTGCATGTGCAGTATGCAGCACCATAGACCTGCCTGTGGTACTGCACACCACACATGTCGCACATACAGGCATTTTCTGCTCTGCTAATTTGCAGTGCAGGAGGATTATTTTTTACACTGGGAGATCCTGGTGTTAAAAAAAAAATGTGCTAGAGAAAAGTGGGGCAGCACACGTGGCAGCAACGTGCACCGCCCAAAACTGGAGCCTGGCCAGCTGAAGCCACACCCCAGCTGCTGGCCAGGCTCCCTGCTGCTGGATCATTGCCACTGGAGCCTTGGGAGGCCCCCAGGACCCCAGGTGAGGCTGCTGAGGCCAGCTGAGGTGCTGGCCCCAGCCTCCCCTACTCCATCTGGGGCAACCTGCTGCATGACAGAGCGTACGTACGTAGGCATTCCCTGGGGATAAGTAGCAGCAGCACAACTATGTGCCACTGTTGTTTGTCCTCAGGAAAAAAACAGGTGTGTGCTTGTCTAGACAGTGCCACTTAGGTACGTAAAGGTGAGATAAAATTTAGTCCCTACCGACCTGCTACTACGAGCAGCATTGATGCAGCTTACATCAACAGAAACTATAGAAAGTATGACCACCCTGGACCTATGGCTTTAGTGTGGTTTTTCAAACTGAAAAATGATAGTAGATAGAGTAAATAGTGATATTAATATTTCCTTTCTTCAACATTTTTCTGGTTATTCAAATGGTAAGATTTCTGAGTTGTTATTCTTCATCTCTAACTAATAATTTAAAATAATTCTTGAAGATTTTTAAGTTTGTAGAAGAGCAAATATCACGTACGTTAAAATGAAAATAAGGTTTAAATCAAAACCAGTACTATTTCAGACTGCTTCTTTGCACTATTTGAAAGAAAAATGTTCTTTCCCTTTCTCTGCCCAGTATGTTATACAATTCTGCCTTACCAGTCCAGCACAGACTAGCAGGGTTCATGCCAATTATTACTTGACATTTACTGTAAAAAAAAGAATTGTCATCAGGGGGCATGTCTGCATGCAAAATTAATGTGCCTGAATTTTCTGTGCAGAAAATGTAGGTGCATTAAACTGGGCCCCTTCACACATCTAAACGTAAACCTGTTCGGAGCACTTCAGTCTGGAGCTTCTCCTGCCCTGCTCTGCACCCCCACCTGCAGCAACCAGGGGGAGCTCCAGGCTCCTTTGTGTGCCAGCCCCAAGCTGATAGGGGAAATGGGGGCAGTCCCTGTGGCAGACGGCCACCTGTTTCTCCCCAAAAACTCTGCTCTATGACATTTTGGTTAGAATGGGCCCAGCAGAGGATACACACCTTACCCTATCTCTTTAGGTAACCTGAGCTGGATACATTCCTGAGGGAGTGGGGAAACCTGCTCCCTCTGCCTATGTGACCAGTATCACATACCTGGGTGAGGGGCTTGCTCCCTGGGGAGCTAGGAATTGCCAGTCTGCCCATCAACTAGTGATGCATTTCAAATTGGTTGGCTGATGGCCAACAGGTGCTGGCCTCTATTGGACCAGGTAAATGAGGTCACAAGGGCTATATAAGTTATGGACTGCCCAGGAAGAGCAGGCGGCAGCCATGAGAAAGGCTCAGAGCGAGAGAAGAGCTGAACCATCTTAAACTTGTTCTTTCTCTCAAAACTCATGATCAATGAACTGCCTGCCTTCAGAGGGAATCTCCACCTGCCTCTGGATGATACTTGTGAGTAAGTTACCTGAGATCTAATGAGATATATAGCTTGCAGTAACTCAGATGCACGATCAAAGGCTACCCAGTCAGGGAGTTTCCTCTATGGGATTTCTCTGATATTGCTCTACCCTGTACCCTATTCTAACCCTACCCTTTGTAACCAATAAAGTTCTCCTTTGTACCTAGAGCGGGAGACTTATTGGGAGTGGGTCTAGATTATGCCTTGGGGTCCCCTTGGTTCGGCTGACTAAGGGAGACCGCTACTTGTGCTTCTGACTGAGGGAAGCATCCCAAGTTCTTGAAGTGAACTGAGTACCCTCAAGGGCTACTAGGCCTGTGTTTCCCAGGGTGCACAGCACCAGAATCAAGCCCAGCCCTGGGTGGTGGCAGTGGAACCCCCCAGGTTAGTGGGTGTGCTCCAGGAAGGGGGTCGGCCAGACGTGAGGCACCCCCAGGGAGGCACTTGAAGCTTGGAAGGTGGTCAGGTGCAGTGAGGTGGGTGGCTCAACGCAGAAGCGCCCCCTACTGGCCCACCACATGTGGTGGAAGTGGTGGGATATGACAGCCTGCTGTGTTGAAGGCATAATCTGGGGAAAGGAATAGAATCACTGAAAACCCTTGAGCAAACAATTTCTAATTTGGCATTGGGTCAACTGGACAGTGTAGATAGCTAGGATGGCTGATGAGTATGACCACCTGACGGTGGCCAACTTGAGGGAGCTGATGAAAGAGAGAAGCCTTCCAGTGAGGAAGAAGCAAAAGAGAGAAGACCTGAGTAAGATCCTGTGTGATAATAACCAGGCCCCAAGATCACCTCCAGCTATCCATACAGGGGGCACTGAGGGGCCACCCTCTGAGTGGGAGTTCTGGAAATTCCAGCTGCAGCTAGAAGCTGAGGAGCGAGAGCACAAGCTCAAGCATGACCTAGAGTTGAAAAGGATGGAGCTGGACCCCCAGCGACAGCATGAGAAGGAACAGCGCAAGTATGGAGCTAGAGAGGCTCAGCGACAATGGGAACATGAGCTTGCAGTACTCCAAATGCAACCAAATGCTAAAACAGTGGGTGCTCAGCCAGCACTAGATGCATCCCCCATACTGAGCACCCCAATCTTCTCTCGCTACAAAGACAGGGATGATCCAGAAGTGTTCCTAAGTATCTTCAAAAACCAAGCACGCTGATGGAAGTTGCCAGAGGAAGAGTTCATGAAACACGTGGCTGCTGTGGTTGAGGCCGACATGTCTGTGGTCCTGAACAGCCTGCCCTCGTAATCAGCAGATAACTATGATGCCTTTAAAAATGCTGTGTGTTAAAGGTTCAGGTTAGGACTGGATTATTTCCAGAAAAAATTCCAGAATACCATCCCACGACCCGGGAAGACAATGGCTGATTTTGCGGCCCAGGTGTGGGATGCACTCCTTAAACGGGCAGACAGAGCCAAGGCTGACAATAGAGAGAAGGCGCTAAACCTCATAGCGCTGGACCAATTTTATCACCGCTGTCCGAGGGAGATTAAAACCCTAGTCAAAGACAGGGCCCCTAAAACCATCCAAGAGGCCGCTGAAATTGTGAACCAGCTGTTGCTAAATTGTGAGGGGCTAGACAAGAAGCCTCCCTAATTTGGGAAGGAAGAGAAAGGGTTCCAAAGAGGGGGGAAGGGAGGGGCAGGCCCAAAAGAGGAAAGAAGGCCACCTTCTGCTGAGCGCAAGGTGGCCCCAGATTTGGACAAACCACCCAATTCAGAAAAAAGGGTGCTATAACTGCGGGGAGCCAGGCCACATCAGGCCCAACTGCCCAAAGCTAAGCAACAAACCCAAGCCAGTCAGACATGCAACAGCTGTAAGCAGTGAGGTGGGTGGCTCAGTGCAGGAGTGCCCCTTACTGGCCTGCCACATGTGGTGGCAGTGGAACCCCCCCAGGCTAGTGCGTGTGCTCCAGGAAGGGGGTCGGCCAGACGTGAAGCACCCCCAGGGAGGCACTCAGAGCCTGGAAGATGGTTGGGCACAGGGAGGTGGGTGGCTCAATGCAGGAGCACCCCCTACTGGCCTGCCACAGTCCCAATCTCCACAGGGCTGGCAGGCAGCATCCTGCTGATTAGGGACAACTCTCCCCATCTCCTGTTGGTCCCTCCTGCCTAGGCTGACTGGGAGCAATTTGCACTTTGTGTGCAAATTGTGCTACATTTGTGCTTTGACACATTTGTTGAATGTGCCAATTTCTAGTACCTGTTTCTACAGTACTAGAAAATGGCACATTAGACTAATTTACTGCACAGTAATTGCTGCACACATGGACAGTGACACTTTACTGTGCAGTAAATTAGTCTAATGCATAGTAAAGCATCTCATGTAGACACTCAGAGTCTCTTTCTAGCAGGTCTTGTAGATGAGGAGTCATTCCTTCTCTGGGTCTTTCAAACTGTAGTGGTGCTTTCTTCTGGTAGAAGGGCTTACTACCTCTATGCTTCTGTGGCATAGAGAAGATGATAACAAATGGCGATCAGTGTAATTTTTTTCTGTCATGCCTCAGGTCCCTTTTCCTTTTGGTCTTCATAGATTGCAAACAAAAACTGAATTATGTTTGTTGCTCTAGATGAGGCACAGATGGTAAAATTTACCTTGGCATAGAGGACCAGAACAAGGCCCCATTTAAACCTTATGTTACATGTGTGGCTAGCGGGTGAGTTGCACAGGGTTAGAGATGGAGGTGTAATGTCACATGCCAGAGGATCCCCATGCCCTACAATCAAGAGAGGGGTTACAAATACTATATTCACTTATGGAAGTTTTGATAAAGTAACAGCACCACCCTAGCAGTCACCTTGCAGGCTCCTCCTACCTGGGACTAAGGAGTCTAGATTTCACCTCCCCAAACTGTTTAGTTTAGCTGGAACATGGTAGAGTTTTCTTGGGAGCTAGATGGCTTGCATAATTGCCCCTGCTGTGACTTGGCCTTTTCCATCTTGTATTCTGTTCACAAGGCTTAGAATGACTAAGTGCAGTTAATGCACCTGAATTTACTGTGCAGTCAATTCAGATATATTAATTCACACACCCACATCAGAAGCAAATTTGGGCCCAACTGGAGCAGTCAAATTCAGTGAAGTCCAAAGCTGTAGCTGCCCGCGTGCCAGCCCTGGGCTGGCAGGGGGCCCCAGGGGCAGCCTCAGGCTAGCAAGTGGTTTGTAGGGGGGGGGGGTCAGCCTCAGGCTGGCAGGGGGCTCCAGGGGCAGGATCAGGCTGGCAGGGGACATTGTCCTGATAGTCTGTGGCCAGCTCACTGTGGACACTGCTTGCCCTGCCTCTAGCAGTGGCAGCCAGGGCATCATACCTGCAAAGCACTCACTGACAGCCTTCTCTTCCACCCCCCACAGTTGGGTACTTGGGTGGCCACTAATGGACCCTGTGTCCACAATGCATCACCAAGACTATGCATACTATGGACAGTTTGCAAGAAACACCAAACTTTGTTTACCTCCACAGCATAACAACTAACCCCCCTTCTCTTACAACAACAGACTCCCTCCCATCCCCACAACAACACACCCCTCCCTAACTTCAACATACACCACTAATAGAGGACCTGCTTCCCATGAAACTATGTACAATGTCTGTTTTCTGGACTGTTGTGGGGGGGAACAGTGGGATGCAGGTGCCTACGGTGCAGATCGCCAGGATAGGTGCCTGACATCCCAGCTTCTGCTGACATTGCCTTGAGTATGGATGCCATGGTGAGCCTGGCACATGGGGGGTGAGGGCGGGCACTGTCCAGTCCGCTTAGGTTGCTCCCTCTCCTCTTCCATGGGCCTGGGGCCAGCAGGCCCATGTGGGCCACCTACTACCTCCTGCTCAAGGGCCACATCGTGCTTGGGTGAGCGGTGGGGGATCATGTCTTTGGGGGTCCTGGCTCAGGGGCAGGGGCAGGGGGTGCTGGCCACTGAAGGTGGCATTGCAGCTCCTCCCAAGTTCACTGTGAGGCTTAGCACTGGCCCTCAGGGTTCAGGTGGGACAGGGGTTGGGGGCTCCATGTCAGGCGGCACGAATGTGACCACCAGAGCCAGGACACTGTCGATGCAGTGGTCTTCTTCTGTTGTCTCCACCACCCAGTGCACCATGGCATGCTGCTCTTTCTGGGCTTCCAGCAGCCTCTCCAGGAGGGCTAGGTGCCTCTCCTTGAGGGGTCAGTGCTCCTGGTCCCTCTCCAGGTCCTGGCAGTGCCAGGCCTGAGAGTCAGTGAGCTGCTTCTCTGCCACAGTGACCAGCCACTCCAGGAGTACTGTGCTGTCATGCCTATGGTGCTGGCAGAGGCAGTGCATATGAAAGGTGCCTACCGACAGCGGCAGCATCCTTGCAGCTACATCTCTATCAGTGGCTGGTGGTTCTCCCTTGCGTGCAGCTGGTCCTTCAGAGAAAAGACAGAAAGGCTCTTTTTGAGAGTTTGCAACATTTTGGAGATAACATGCACTGTGCCGAGGGACTATGCACCACTTCCCCTCAGTTCAGGGGTCATGCACAAGGGCCATGATAAATTGGCCAAATGAACCTTTCCACAGGTGGCTGCCAGCTGAGTCCTCCCTCCCCATTCCTCAGTGGGGGCAGGCAGGCTGCTTGCTGCTAGCCACAGGCAGACCCTGGCCAGAGAGGCTCCCACCATGCATGGTCTACACCCCAAGTAGGCCCCAGTTAGACTCACTCGGATGTGCTGTGACAGGCTGTTTGAGTGCACTGAGGGGCATTCGATGCACTATGCCCTGCTGCTGCTGATCACCATTGTTCTCCAAGTGCAGCTGATAGCCTGGTGCAGGGCCCCAAGCTTCAATGGATAGGCAAACCTGCACTTCCCTGCAGCATGTGCTGCTGCTTGGATGAGTATCTGCTTACATGGCAAGTGCCTGGCCCCTGCAACTGAGGAAGAGAATATTGCTGCCATTGACAAGTTTTGTCCACATGTGACAGGCCCTTGGCTGTCTAGCTGGGAGCCTGCAGGGCTCTCAATACATTTCTAAACTGCCTCCCACCCTCCTGTGTGTTGGGAGTGACCAGCGGGTGAGGGGGAGCTCACCCAGGCAGAGCAGGGAGGAGAGGGGAGGGCCTCTCACCATCTCCTGTGCAGAGCCCCTGGCTCCATGCATGCAGCCTGTAGGTATGCAGGTGAGGTGCCATGGGTACAGGTGGCTGCCACACCCCTTTACCCCAGCCCGTCTCCTCATGCAGGGCTTACTGAATGGACATGGAAGGCACTGCCAGTGGTCGGACTTGAGGCCAGGCTGTGGAGATATGATTGGGCTGGCCGCAGTGTCCCAGGGCACTGAGGCACAGTGCCTGGTCACCCAGGCAGTGGTCCCCTCCAGAGAGGAGCTGGAGCTGGTCAGTTCAGGGGCCATCCCCAGCTTGTCCTCTACATTGCTGGCCCACTGCCAGAGTAGCTGGGGCATGTGGTGGCCCAGGATGCCCTAGCTGCCTGGTAAGGCTGATGGTGGGGAGCACGCCAGCACCTGGTGCTGGATGTCCAAGTGACCTTCCCTCCCCACCCTTCCTGTTCACTAGGCCATAGCTATCAGACAGCCTGTACTACAAAACACATGGTGTGCCTCTCGGGTCCATTGGGGCCAGGATGTGGTCCAGTGGACGCAGGAATGGCATAGAACTGTGCATACTCCTGGACCACCAGTTGTGGTCCCTGGCATGGTCCCACTGCACCTATAGGGCCTTCACCTTGATGCGGCACTGCTGGGTGGAGTGCTGGTGGCTGTGCTTCTGCATGCTTTCTGCCATGGTGGCATAGATATGGGCATTCGCCTTTTCTTCCTGGGTAAACTGGTGCTTTACCTCTACATTGCCCCAAATAGTGAAGAGGTCTGCCACCCCCTCTTCAGTTTAGTTTAGCCTCAAGGCTGATGTCTCCACTGTTGGAGAACCTGACATTGCAGCAAGGGGCCTTGGAGGGTCAGGCTGGAGCTCTGGGTGCTGGTGGCAGGTGCCTAATGCCTGCTGGCACTGGACACAGGGGCCAGGCAGAGGCCTTGGGCATGGGAGGGTGGTTAAGCCAGGGCTCTGGGTGCTGGCATTGGCTGCCGTGTGCCCTCTAATAAGGGGCACAGTACCCAGGAAGCAGGCTGTGCCCAGCAGGAGTCCTGGGGCACAGTCATGGTCCATAGGGCTGCAGTGCCCAGAACATGCCCACATTGGTGGGGCACAGAGCCCAAGGGGCAGACAGCTGCTGGCACGGGCCCCAGGGGTCCGGCCAAGGGTCTAGAGGCCAGTGTCAGGCAGCCAAAGCCTGCCCCTGCCACATGGCTCAGCACCAAGCAGGAGGCTGGCCCCTGCTGATTTGGTTGACTGGGCACAAACTGTAACCCACGTCAGCATCTGTACATGCACTTAGGCATATTAGTTTAATGTACCACTTTCTACTACCTGTATCTGTTGGTACTAGCAAATGGCACATTAGACTAATCTAATGTGCAGTAATTATCATGCATGTGTAGGCTGTGACATTTTACTGCACATTAGATTAGCCTAACATTCAGTAAAGTTCATGTGTAGATGCACCCATTGAGTCCCATTGAGTCCTGTTTATAAATTTTTTTTCCCAAAAACTTCTTTGATTGTTTTTTGAAGCCATAACTCTCCATTGGATGTTATTCTTATCATATACAAGCAAATGAACTAAAACAAAATTCCCTGTTCATAATTAGCTGATGGGAAGAGTGAAAAAAGAAAAAATTCAGGCTAATCTTCATCACTACTACTAGTAGATTCTACTATGCAAAATACAGCCACATTGAAAGCTTCAAAGGGATGAATTACTTGAACAGGTTGCTGCCATAAACACTTCCAGCCATGTCTGCAATCCTGTGTTTCACTGGAATATTCTCTGATCCAGTTTTCAAGATCACCATCTAGTCAAGCAGCTGCCTACTGAAGTCCATTAAGCATCAAACGCATCTTTATCTGGAAAAGGAATTCAATAACCAAAAGAAAAACCTTACCCTTGAAAACAGAAATAGTTTGAATTAACTAGTCAGCTGCACAAGCAAATGTATCAAGGGTTCTTTACCTTGAATTTAGCATATTTCAAAACAAACACTGCTATTGTACATTGACTTCTGTGCATTATGTGTGATTTTTATTTTTTCATGTTTGTAAATATATTTTCAAAAAGAAATGCACATACCTGACTTCTGGAGCTGACAGTAAAATTTAAAAAAATAGCTAAGTATATTTTAATAAATAGCTAATGGCAAGAATTTAAAATGCAATATTTATGGTTATGCTTCTGCTTTTGTAATCAGCTTGTATCCAGGGTTCATTGTATGGAGAAGAATAAGTAAATGCAATTCATATTCAAGAACACAAAAGGGAGTTTAAGTGAGAAAGGAAGAGGAAAGAGAAAGATGTTGAGAGCTTTTATAATCAGAGAGTTTTTGTTTAAAATAAAGAAAGTATTCTTTTAATGGTGGTTTATGCTAGTCACATTGGGCACATCTACACGTGCAGTGGACTGCAGAGTCATTTAGTACTTGCTTAACCAAGTACTAAATGGTTGTGCAGTAACTGGCACTACTCTGCAGTGCTGTGGCCACATGGTTATTTTTAGACACTACTGTGCAGTAGCTATGAGCCACTGCTCAGTAGCTTGTTACTACTGTGCAGTAGTGTCACCATCACGGTAGTGTCCAGCAATGCTATGGCACCATAGCAATGAGCTAGGGCACAGTAGCTCATTGCTACTGCGCCTTAGTGTCTCGTGTAGACATGTCCACCAAAACTAAACTCAGTATGTTAATGTTATGCAGCATACAGTACATACCAAGACCATTAGCACTCTGAATTGTGACAGATACTTAGTGGGTGCATGTACTTAGTGGGTGCTCATCCTTGGCCCCACAATCACAGAGTAGAGACTGGGAACTCCCTGCTCCCAGGGCAGGGGGACATTGTCCTTGCCCAGGCTCCTGTGGTGGAGCTTGCTGCAGCAGCAGGCAGGTCCTGGGGGAAGGGAGCAATCTCCTGCCCCCTGCTGCCTGGCTGACCAGGAATACATTTGCTCCTGGTCAGCTATTTCCATGTGTGCAGTAAGTAATCAAGAGTAAATTTGCTACTTATATTTACAGGTAGCAAATCTATTCACGATTCCCGCAAATTACTGAGCAGTAAGCATCTGCATATGTAGATGGTGATGTTTACTGCACAGTAATTAGTTCTAATCTTGAGTAAAGCATCTCATGTAGATGCACCCACTAAGTGTCTGTCACAGTTCACAGTGTTAATGGTCTTGGCATGAATGAATGCTGTGTACCCCCGGAGGCTGGGGGGTGGGGCACCGCGAGCTCTCACAGGCAGTGGTGTTGGTGTTAGCAGGGGAAGTGTGGTGGCAGCAAGCGGTGAGCTCCTACAAGTGGCCGTAGTGCTGGCGGCAGCGGGGGTCGGCAGGGGGGTGGTGTGCTGAGTGCTGACCAGTGGTTGGCGACCACCCACAGATGCCACCAGCAGGGTTGGCAAAGGGGCCAAATGCTGCTGGCCTAGTCGGCAACGGGGGTGGGGGGTGGCAAGGAGCTACACAAGATGCTACAGAACTGTAGCAATGAGCAATGTTCCACTTGCTGTCAGGAGGCAGCTGTCTCCTGGCCCCATGCTCCCTGCCAGCCTCTGGGCTAGCACCCAAGGGAAGCCTAGAGCTCCCCTTGGCTGCTGAAGGGGCCTGGTGCAGGGCCGCATGGGGCAGGAGCGGTCTGCTGCTAGGAGCACCAAATCTGCTTCCGCGTCCCTGCATGTGTAGATGCATGCCCAGGAGAGTTTGCTCTAGAGTACTTTAGAGTAAACTGGTCCCAGATTATTTGTACATGTAGACGCGCCCAGTGAGAGCCAAGTGTAGCTGCAAGCAATGACAAGAATGGTCAGTGACTTGCTATCTGTAAAGGGCAGGAAGTTGACCATGACCTTGCCTTCTACACAGAGAAGCATCAATAGCTGGAAGACTGGGCCAGGTGGGAGTCTGTGCTCTGCTGTTGAATTCAAAAGTTTTGTCTCAGACTTTAGTGGTGGTAAGATCAGACTAGTAATGCTGAAGACGTGGGTGGGTAGAAACCCTAGTAACTGAACCCTCTATTTTTAGACTGGGTTGGTGGTTGTGCCATGACATGCTAAGGTGGATAAACTGCTTCTGGTTTATAAGCTTTCATGCATGGCAGTGGCAAGACAGCTCAGTATGGCACTGCCTGGCACTGTACAGGCTGATATAGGCGTACTTGTAATTATCAAAATATAGGGCCATATTAAAAAAAAAAAAAAAGTTCAAATGGTTCTTGCTGTGATCTTTTGAGAACTGGACTAGCATTTAAATAAATGCAGACTTGACTCTTGAAAATCTCTCATTTCTGGATGTGGATCTTTTAATTATCTCTGCATTTCCACAGAGGTAGGAAGGTCATGGGATAACTTAATGGAAATGGTAGTTGTTGGTTATATTTAGGGCCCTATCGAATTCACAGCAGAAGTGGGCTGTGCTGTAGCTCCTTTAATCTTGCAGTTTCTCCTGTGCGCCCCCTCCTCCCCCCAACCACTGCTTGGTGGAGGGGCTCTGCTTGCAGCTTGCTCCTACTCAGCAGGGAAGTGAAATCTGCAGTTTTAAACATGGTACCATTTTTGCCTCCCCATGGGTCAGAAGCAAGTAGCAGGGCCACTGGAGCCCCTCCACCAATCAGTAATGAGGGGACATGCGGGGAAACCTGCAAGATTAAAGGAGCCACAACATAGCCCAGTTCCACCCTGAATTTAGGCCCTAGTTATAGTAGTACGTTGAGCATGGCATCTACAGTATTGTAACTGACTGCCCAGTAAAATATTGCTGTGACTGTTGGGATAATGCCCGATATTTTCAGACACTTGGTAGACTGCTCCATGTACCATGCAGTCTACCAAATGCAGTCACTCCAAGTAAGATTTACAGTCTTTAGCCCTTAGTAACTTTTCAGTAAGTGCCACATAAGCATCATAACAAGGAAGGAAGATCCCTTAATGGTTCTGGCAGAAAACAAGAGGGTATAACTTCCCTGCCTGTGAATCTTACAGGAAAAAAAGGTGTGGAAAATATGAAAACTAGGGTTTTTGGGTGGCAGTCCAATAAGCTGATAGAAACTGAATGTAACATTTTCAAAAACATGCAAGTAACCCAAGCTTCTAAGTCCCTTTCTTCCAAGTGACTCAGGAACTAAGGGCTCTAAGGGTCACCAAAAGTGAGTGCAACACTGCTGCTTTTGAAATGTCTTCCCTCAGTCTAGTGTTCTTCTGAAAAATAACCATTCATTGATTACTTTTGAGAGTCCTCTGCCATTCCCAACCCATTCTTTCCTTGCTGCTTAGCTTCATTTAAATCTTTGTTTTCTGCTTCTCCACCCACACCAAATTATTTGCTAAGGTGACCTAGGGGACTTATCTCCTACATCTTTATTGCCTACATTCCCTCTGGCTGCTCTTCAGACACTCCCAGGCTCTCTCTCAGCTCATGATGTGATAGCCCAAATAACCTGTTCAGTTTATGCTCATGGCTGCTGTTGGCATTATCGGGCCCTGTTGTCTATGTGTTTCTAAATCTTTTCATGATTTTTTGTACCTTTCCTGAGAATTCTTCATTTTGGCCAAGACAGACACCAGTTCCTTATAGTCTGTGAATTTGGAAATGAGGTTCTACTTCAAGGGTGGGCAATTATTTTGGTTGGGGTCTGCTTAATGAGTTTTAGTTGAGCTGTCAAGGACTGTGCACATCAAATCTTTCAGAAGATACTATTTTATTAAATTATACATAAGAAACAAATCGTATACTAAAAATCAAGGTTTTATTTATATATAAAATAAAACCTTGATTTTTAGTATGTGATTTGTTACACACACACACACACACTGTGTGTGGGGGGGGTGATGGAGTGTGTGGCTGGGTGGAATGCATGTGGGGAGCTGTGGGGGTGTCAGGGATGGGTGCCTGTG
>NW_017728992.1:13678068-13682069 GCF_001723915.1 Gavialis gangeticus
GTGTCAGGGATGGGTGCCTGTGGGGGTTGGGGTATGTGGGTGTGGGGGGGAGTGTGTGGAAGGGGCTGGCTGTGCGGGGTGGGGGGGAAGATGGTGGGGGCCAGGGGATGTGTTCAACAGAGCTCACACAGGCAGTGTGGTGCAGGTGTAGTCTACCGGTCCCTGCCCCCCCCACCATCCAGGATGCAGTGCTCTGCATGGGGCTTAGCCCTTTGTGCTCCCACCCAGGGCAGCACACAGTGCAGTCCTGCCTGTACCTGCCCCACTCCTGCAAGGCAGCATTGCTCTAGTCCCAGCCCTGGCCAGCATGCACAGCTTCCCAGTGGAGCTGCTCCTAGAGCTGTCTGGGTATTTCTTGGCTGCCCCTGCCTCCAGAGGCACATCTCCTGCCTCTGCTGCATCACTTTGGGCAGCAAAGTAATGTGGGGAAGCAGCAGCCGTCATGTAGATGCATGCCAGGCACACATGCCTAGCCAGGCAGAGAGGGAAGCAGCAGTTGGGTGGCTTCTGCCCCAGTGTACAGGGCTACAGCTCTAGCTGACTTCCATCTACTCCACCCATCTGGCATGATGAGCAGCCACTTTTGAAAGGCCAAAGGGGTGGAAGGCAACTGGGACCTGAAGCTGGACCCCCACATGCTGGGGTAGGAGCCATCTGGCTGCAACTTCCCTTGCCCTCCAACCTGGCTGGGCACCTGCTGCCTGGTACATGTTCCCACGGCTTCCCTGCATTACTTGCTGCCCAAAGGATGAGCCACTGGAGGTGGGAGGAGCAAAGCAGTACCCAGGTGGCTGTAGCTGCACTGGGAGCAGCTCTGCTGGGAAGGTGTGTGTTCTGATGGGGTCTGCTGGCTGTGGGTGGGAGCATGGAGCATGCTACCCCAGGCAGGAGCAGCCGGGGCTCAGCCCCATGCAGAGCAATTTAGGGGCACCTGCTGGCTGGATCCAATCAATTGGTGGGTTTCTGCCCATGGGCTGGATCCAATCAGTTGGTGGGCTGCATCTGACCCATGGGCCATATTTTGCCCACTGCTATTAAAAATTATTGTTTTGTTGTTATTAGTGATGCTGAAGCCAGGCTGCCCTTTGCGATCATCCCCTTCTGTATAATTTGGGGTCTGGGTTGGGAATTGCCATAGGAACGAGTGCAGAAGGGAGATGTGGTGGTAGAAAAGGATGTGGGTGGTATTAAATTGTAGACAGGAAATGTGGTGGCAGTTGAGCATAAGGTGTATTTAGGGCAGCATAGAGGAGAACGTAAATGGTGGTATGAGGTGAGTTAATGCTAATGGAAGAGATCGGGAAATATAAGTGAAGAGAATAAGAGAGCATGAAAGCCTGAAGTTCATCACATAACTGTGATGTGGAATTTTGACTGGAATTTTCACATACGGATGTAGGGTAAAAGACTTCCCTTAAAGGCTGAAGCTCAGAAAATAAGAATAAGCTGCACTATATTTTGCTTTTGTTAAGAGCTCATTGGGAACACATCTTCATTAAATAATCCAACTTTGAATTTTGAGTCTAAAATAATTGTTTGTGGGTAGAGTGATAAATTGAGTAACAGTTGGATGGAAAGGCCTGTGCAGAAGCTGTGAGATATAATTATGCACATAATTTGTGATTTCAAAAATCTGTGCCCCCAATCCATATTCCCTTGCTTAAAATATGTAGTACGCATTGAAACATATGTGTGCAATCATCTGTTTTGCAAGTACGATGAGAGTTCGCATTTTTCTGGTATGATTTATTTAGCCAATTCAGGAAGTTTGTTTTATTAAGTTAATATGGATTCCACTGTCATTCAGAAAGATAACATTAGATTCTGTGTTATGGGCTGATTGGCTGAAAATATTTTCCCATCTTGTAATACCACATTACTATTACATTTTCATGAAACAGCATTTTAATGATATCTGATATGTAGCTGCCTGTACAGAGTAACCTTGATTAACTGAATGATGGGGGGGAGGCGGCAACTTTTTGCATAATCGGAGGCTTTGGATAATCAGGGAACGTTTTATGCATCCAAAGGAATGGAAATCACTTCACTGAAGTTGCTGGGCCAGTTTTCAGGTTCTATGCATGAGAAAGTACAACTTGCTTGACTTCCTGGGAGTCGCATCTACATACACAGGGTTGGAATTTTGACTATTTTTGTGCAGGACTTTAGTTCAAATTATTATTTGCTGATATAACCATTTATTTGGAGATATATTTCATGTTAGCAAGATTTAGATGGTAGAAATTCTACAATACATTGGAATTTTATTTGATATTTTCATTGATATTTTATCTTTCTTTGACATTATGCCTTTTGGTCTTTGTACAGTTGCAAGATGTATAAAAATCTAAGCTTCCTGACAATATCACCAGCTCTCATACATCTGAAGGCATTCATTCCCATAAAGCACTGTAATTGTGAACATGAAATGATTATTTTGTTTTATCCCATAGAACTTGAAAGGATTATAGAAATTAAATATTGAAACCAAGTTTTCTGGAAAAAAACTTAAAAAAACTTAAAAAAATACTTTTGAGTGACATTGTCATGAACTCTTTAAATTTCTGATCTAAGTTAGCATTACTTGAATTGCAAAGGACATTTTGCTTGTAGTTTCTGCTAGCTGTGTGCTGAAGTTAGTTTAACGTTTAATGTTACCTTTGTCATTGTATTCCAAGGTTAATACTATGGATTTTTTTTTGTCTTTTTGCACAGGTATCATTTTTCTTGTTCATTATATTTGTGGTATACACCATGCTGCCCTTCAACATGAGAGATGCTATAATTGCCAGTGTCTTGACCTCTGCTTCCCACACCATTGTGCTCAGCATTTGTCTCTCACGTACAGACATCATAAAAGAACACTTGGTCTGGCAGGTAGGTGCCTTGTGGAATGAATCATTGACCTATTGAATTGGCAGTTACATGTGACAGCTATACATGCTAGGTACATGTGACAGCAGATACAGTGGCCTATGCTTGGGATCATGAGTTTATTCCTGTTTGTATTATTGTACTGCTAAAGACTTTGTTCACAGCTGTAAACTTGCATTTATTAAGGTTGACTGTCAGCAATGTTAATGGATAGCTGAACAAATGCTCCGTCAGTTGAATCAATACCCATTTAGTAATTATTAACATTGAAACTAATGTTGCCATAAAAATTGTGTGAACTGCCCATTGTCCTGCCTGCTCAATGCCTTTTTTTTCAGATTAAAGCAGTATAACTTAATTGCATGTATAGCAACTGGTCTGTTTCTCTGGTGAACCATCAAATGCAGGTCTCTCTCATAGCAGAGTTTTAATCCTACACTTAAAACTTAAGCAAAATGTCAAACAGAACCATTGCTCTACATGCCCCAGAAACTGGCACAAGAAGGAAGGGGGAGTTCCCACTTTTATATAGAAAATTGTAGGGGTTAAGCCTCTGGAGGTATCCCCAGCAAACCTTCAGCACTCAAACAGCAGCCTGCAGCTGCCCCAGTCTGAATCCAGCTCCTTCAGTCCATAGTCCCAGTTGACCGAGCCAGTGAGATCTCCAATTCCATTGTGCACTCTTTTAGCCTACACATGTGCTTTAATGTGCATTTGCTTATTTTAATGCTCATTAAAGAATCACTAAAAACTGCACTTTTTAGTTAATTAAAATAAACTAATGCACATTAAGCGTCACTTAAAAACTGTGCTCTTTAGTTGATACGCATTAAAACAGGCTAATATGCATTTTCCTAGTAACTCATAATGGAGGTACTAGATTTAATGTGCATTAACTAAAGCATGTTAATGCACGTGTAGACATGCCTATCATAATCTGTGTAGAGCTGGCCAGGTTCCACAGGCAGGCTGATCTCTTCCCCTTAAGGAAGAAGCATCAAGCTTTCTCCTGCTTTCTCCTTTGCCCACCAGCCCCTGGTGCTTTATGGTGGTTGCAGTCCAAATGAAGACCCAGCACACCTTTGCACACTTCCCCTGATTCCTCATGCTGTTGTATACATTAC
>NW_017728992.1:13687069-13695976 GCF_001723915.1 Gavialis gangeticus
CTGTTTCAAGCTTATCTCTTTCCAAACTTTCTCCAAAACATCCCCAGAGCATAAAGGAGGTCAGTTAGACGTTGCCTTCACATTACCCTAGTTCCACTGCTTCAAGGTCTACTGCAGAAGCCTGTATCTTCCAGGAAGCAGCAACTTTCTATCTGGGCCTACTAATTGAAGAGGCCTAGCAGCCCCCAGCATGCTGATATTTGAAAGCTTAGACCAAATTGCTACAGACAGTTTCCAATTTTTATCTCAGTTGTTATTTTCAATATGATCTTAACATGCTGTCACAGGCATGACCTGAATGTGTGGGTCATGGTACAGGGTTAAGGGCAGAAACCTGGGAAGTCCAGAGATGAGGGTTACCATACCAGGGATCCCAAAAGTCAAAGGTCACAATAGCAGGGAATCCAAACACTTGGGCTTATGCAGTGACACAGGCAGAACCTGGGGACTAGGAGCTAGAGAAGCAATAGGAACCAAATTAGACAATGGGAAAGCAAGGGTCAGGAACCAGACTAGAGAACTCAGAGCCAGGAATCAGGAAGCAGGGATAGGCATGAGGAATCAAGAGTAGGTATCAGGAGCACTGGAGCTTAACAGAGGGGATGCTGGTCTCATAGCAAGCCCATAGAACATTGCACAGACTGCTGCTTATATGCAGAATCACACCTGAACACTTAAGAGGAGCCAGTTGAGGGCACTGAGGCAACCTGCAGCAATCCACCCCTGCTATCAAGGAAAGCTGGGGCTTATCTGTCTGCTTGCTACTTAGACTCCTCACATGTACATTTCAAGTCATAGATTTGTTTTTTACATCTGAATATCAGACTTTTTTTGCACTTTTGAAACAGACTTTTAGTACATGCAGATATGCAGTGTTTGCAATAATGTTGTGGGGGTATCAGCTTTCATTTAAAGCATTTTCATGGAAAAAAATAGATTTCCTTTGGAAGACCATCTACTAGTTGTTTTTAATATTGATATAACCCCACAACAAGAGGATAGGCTTGTTTTTAGGAAAACGTAATCTTTCTTTCCACTTACATTGAAAATGTATTGATTGTTTAAAAACAAAATAACCAGTATTATGTTTTTGTTTTAAACATACACATAATGGTCAAGAAAACCAACAGAAGGAAAATAAGAAGAATAACCAAAGTCTATTATAAGATGCTAAAAGGGAAAAAAAAACCCAGATATTTTCTACTTACTATTTAGTTTTTTGGAGGTTTTAATTTGAGAAATATTGAGACTCTATAGATAACTTGTGTTTATTATGTTTAAAAATGAGGTGAGTGTCAAAAAAGTCAGTTTGAATGTCTTAGAACTCCCTCTGTAGGGATATATATTTTATATCCCCTATACAGGAAGAATTGTGTTATACTGAATGACACATCTATAGAATATTTTCTGAGGTTTATTCCTTTGTAGGCATTACTAGCTGACAGTATTAGGGAGAGAAATATCTCCAAAGTCTACACAAGGAAGTTATTTGTTCTCTGGTAAAATACATATCTATTGTCTTTTCTGGTTCTTTCTGTATAGTGTAAAAGGCCGGGAATAAAATCTTTGTGCAGCTCATGAATTTTTATGCATCGTTAATTTTTCAGTATGTTATTTTATTTTCTATACTTTTTTCACCAAATACATCAAAATGACTGGAAAGTTTAAAACTAATGCAAGTATTGAATGCACCCAGATGTGTGTGTGAAGTGAATTAGTATATAACTGTACAGTACTGTAAAATGGTGTCTACATAACTTTAGTTTTCTGTAGCTTATACTTTCGTGTATGTCCAGGAAATTGTTTTTCCTATGATTTTTTCGTAAGCAAAGAACAACTGTATATAACCATAGAAGAAGAAAAAACTGGATTTAAACTCTTGCATTCTATGGAAAAGAAAAATAATTATTATCAACACTGAATCTTGACTGGATTTTTTAACACTGCAGTTAAGACAGCGTATCATTATATACTCGTGGAGGAAAATATATATGTCCTTCAGATTCCTGTATATAGTAATAAATAAGTTGGGTAATGCATAGGAACCCACTCAGTGGGCACGTCTGCACGTGGACATTTACTGCGCAGTAACCAAAATTACTGCTCAATACAGGCATGTGTCTATATGTGCATGCCCATACTGTGCAGTAAATATGGTGACTTACACTGACCTGAGTGTAAATTCGATACCTGCATCATGCAGATATCAAGTATATGCCCGATTAGTTATTGTGTACTAATGCATGTGTGAATGCCTTACTGTGCGGTAACGCTGTTAGTATGGACTGACTTGGGACTAACTTTAGTCCCAAGTCAGTCCACGCACAGAGTTATTGCACTTTAACACCTGCACATGTAGATGCCAGCCTCTTCTTGCTTACTGCGCAGTAAATTTCAGCTGGCGTAAATGCATGTGTATACATGCCCAGTATGTCATTCAAGGTTTGGGGGAAAACTGATGATTGTAATTTAGTATTTATTAGCAGTTTTGATATACTGAAGAGTCTTAAGTGTTTTGGTGTAGTATACATATCTATAAATGACCAAAGAACTGGTATAGTTCTTCTCAATTATGTAACAGGACCCCAGTGTTAAAAGTTTTCTTAAACAAAGAGTAATTGTCAGCAAGGATTATATAGGGGTTGGAATGAAGTTGTTTTACAAATATCAGCAGCTACAACCTAGAAAATAGCAAGCTGTAGGCAGATTGAGCTTCTGGAGCTTGAGAGTGTACAGTAGACTTTTATGACTGAGTTGGGCTAATTAGAAACATAGAGCTAAATTTGGGTCTGACAGAAAAAAATATCCTTTGGTTTTAAGGCCAGTGGCATACAATGTAGTTCAGCTGCACTAAGTAGAAAGCAGATTATGCTGTCAGCATTTAATATTATTTCTTCTGTCTGGCAAGAAATCAATAGATTCTTTTCTGGGCACAAAAGCATACTGATATGCCCTTCTTACTTGTACCTTTTCCCCGTTGTACTGCTTGCTTACATTATGGAGTCATTAGAAGTTGCCTGATAATTATATAACCAATTTACTTTCAGATAAACCTCAAATATTATAACATATCCCAAGAGCCCTGATTGCCAATTTAAAGAACAGTACTTCTCAATGGAAAACTTATTGAAAGGCACGGCATGTTCTAGTCACGAAGAAAACCTCTTTAAGGGCCCAATATCATCTAAAGATATTCAGATTAATGCTGTGTACCATTTTGAAAGTTAGGCACACTCCAAACACACCAGCATGTTCATAAGTACAGAGTCATGTTCAGTTCAGGAAAACCCATTCTTTTATATTAGAATCATAGAAAAATAAGACTTGAAGGGCCCTAAGGAGGTTATCTTGTCCAACCTCCTGCTCAAGGCAGGATCGTATCTATCAATGCCATCCCACTTAAGTGTTCTTTTAATCTTTATGTAAACACTTCCAGTGATGGAGATTCCACAACCTTTCTAGGTAGTCTGTTCCAGTAGTTAACCATCCACACTTTAACAAGGATGTGGACAAGCCTGAGAAAGTCCAAAGAAGAGGCACCCATATGATCAGTCTTAAAAGGCAAGCTATATGAAGAAAGGCTGAGGGATGTGGCACTTCAGCCTGAAGAAAAGAAGGCTGAGAGGGAACCTGGTAGCAACTTACTGCTACACTAATGGTGTACACCAAAGGCTCAGTGAGCAACTGTTCACCAGGGCACCTGAGGGGAGGACCAGGAGTAATGGCCACAAACTCATGGAAGATCGATTCATGCTCAACATTAAGAAAAACTTCTTCAGTCAGGGTGTCCAGACTGTGAAATAAGCTCCCTCCACAGGTGGTGTAATCACCTACCCTGGAGATCTTCAAGAGGAGACTAGAAACCTGACCCCCAGTTATCTTTCCTACTTGGTGCAGGGGGCTGGACCCAATGATCTTCCGAGGTCCCTTCTGGCCTTGCAATCTGTGGATCTATGACTTTAGCTTGAATCAGTTCTCAAAACAACCATTATCTAAGGATCATGCAAAATGAATGTGATTAGTCTGTGATCAATCACTTTGGCCTTACCTTCCTCTTTACCTAGCTGGGTGAAAGACTGTGGTGGGCGGTGGGGGAAGGAAAAGGAAATAAAAAGATCAGAGAGAATAACATCATGTATATTTTAATTAGACTTTGTTTTGTAACCTCTTGGAGGAAAAGAAAGGTGTGTGCATGTGTGTTCTTGATTTTGCACTTTGCCTTGAAATAACGGTCAATTAAATCATGTTATTGAAGAAAAATGTTCTTGCAGTGCAGGTGCAAATTGAATTTAATACATTCAAATAATGCAATGGCTGGAAGGAACAATTATGGCCACCTAGACTGACCTCTTGTGGAGCAAGGGCCATAAGAATGCTTTAATTAATTGCTGTTTGAACTAGAGCATAACTTCTAGATAAACTTTCAGTCCTCACTTAAAATTTACCAGTCATGTGGACTGTATCATACCATTGGTTATTTCAATGTTGAAATACCCTCACAGTTTAAAAATTGCATCTTATTTATATTCTGAAAAAAATCTTCATTTTCTGGTCCTTGGATACTTGAAACAGGTGGAACTGCTTAGTTTTTTACTAGGCAAAGCAAGATTTTCCAATCTTTTAATCAGCTCTGTGGCTCTTTTCTGACTCTTGTTTTTTCAATATCCTCCCAAGCTGTCGACTCCAGTTCTGGGCACACTATTCCAGCTGCAGGCAGCCATGGCAGTGCTGAATACAAAGTTAATATTAGGCTAGAATGCTGACCATGGGGTCACCTGACTTTTGGGTGCTTGGTCTTCAGGGCTAGGCTCTCCGTACCTGTATGTGGACAGTTGGGCACCTAGAAATAGGGATCACAACAGGCAATAATGATGAATGGGTCAAGATAGCAAATAGGGAAATCTGCATAGGATTGAATCCTGCAGCCAATAGGAAAATCCACATATGATTGAAGCCTGCAATTCTCCAGAGCATGGGTGCTTTACTTTGGCTGCAAGAAGGCACCTTCCTGCACTTGAAAGGAGCTTGGGCCCTTCCTTTCATTCAAAAGATGGCTATTATTGGTGGTAGTCATGCTGTCCCCTTCTAAGTAGTAGCCCAGTGGTTAGAGCATGTACCTAAGATGTGGGAGACATCTGAGGAAAGCAAGTTCACATTTTCTCTCTCTGTCTGTGAAGTGCCTTAACCACAAGGTGCTTAGCATGAGTTAGGATGGGTAATCTGTCAATTAAAAATCTTCCACTTTCCATGGATTAATAAAAGCTTTGATTGATATGGAGAGAGACAGAGATAGAGATTGCATACAAGCATATTAGCAAGATTTGATAAACCAGTGGATTACAACACCCACATGGGAGTGTAATGGACCCCAGGGCATGGGTTGTTAAGATTGGTCACCTTTGTCATGAAGGCAAGTTCCAGAAGCCAGGACCAGGGTTGGGGAATTGAAGTCAAATCCAAGTCAAGAACTAGAATCAGGTTGGAGAACCAAAGTCAGTGTACAGAGTTCCAGGAAGGCTAGGAGCGCTGCATGGCAGACTTGCCCAGACAGTTTGCTGCTGTCTGCTCTGGGCTTACAAAGGCCTGTCCAGGTGAGGCCTTCTTTCTATAGCCCTAGGGGTGACTCAGTCTAATCCTGATTACTTCTAGCTGACCCCTAGACTTGAATCCTGCCCAGCTGGACTTAGGCTTGTTACAGGGGAAGATGCCTGGGTTCTGGTTCTGGTTCTGGGACCAGTGACTGTTTTTGTGTTTTACCCAATAATTATTTTAATATAAAATTCAGAATTGGCACAGGGCCTGGAATCCTTGATACCATACTTCCCTGTATATACCCAAACCACTAAGTGAAGAAGTCTTGCTCATACATGTGTTTTCTCTCTCTTTCTGTGTGAAAGCAGTCTTAGTTATACCATGTAAAATAGAATAGCTTTGACAGGAGGGAGTGAGGGGGCCCTACCCCATTTTAGAATAACCTAGAGTTTCTTGGCTAGGGCACTATTCTATGAGATTTAAGCTGGGGGTGAGAATTAAGGTAAGGTTTCCTACATATTAGGCTACTGTTCTAAGTATAAGGGTTTTTTTTTTTTGCTTTTGCTTACACCACTCCTCACCTCACCATTTCTTCTGGCTTCATTTTGTGCCCCAAGCATGCAGACCAGGTCCAGACCCATCAGGCTACCTAGGAGAAGGAATGCCAGATTTGTAGGTCTTGACAGGCTTTAGGCCAAATGGATTGATAGTAATTATATTACCCACTTTTAATTCGTCATTAGTTGGGTCCTATATCAACAATAATATTATTTTCCTGTGGTCAGTATCAGGTTGACATGCCTAAAATTACCTGGATTATCCCTTTTAGTCTTACATTGGCTCAACATTGGCTTTCTTCTAGTCTACTTCCTGTATTCGGAGAGCTACTGAAAATTACCATGAATGGGCAAGAGCATGTGTATTAAAGCTTTGACCCGTGGGCCAAATATGGCCCACAGAGCCATATGTATCTGGACCATGCGGCTCCCCACAAATTGGGCAGTTTAGTGGCAGGGGAGAAGTGGCAATAAATATGGCCACCCTCCCCAGCTGCCAAATTTCCAAA
Source organism: Gavialis gangeticus (assembly GCF_001723915.1). Taxonomy (NCBI): domain Eukaryota; kingdom Metazoa; phylum Chordata; order Crocodylia; family Gavialidae; genus Gavialis; species Gavialis gangeticus. The sequence goes on from NW_017728992.1 coordinate 13,693,668, forward strand.
CCCCAAGCCCCACGCAGTAGGTTGGGCCAGGTCATGACCCCTCCTTCCACCCTTGCAGTTGGATGAGGGTGTGTCACAGCCCTCCCCCTAGGATGGATGGGGTTGGGACACACTCCCTTTCCACTGTCGGGCTGGGTTTGTACCAACTCAAGCCCTCTCCCCCTCCTGAAGGGTGGGTCAAACACTCTTCCCCCTGTGGAGTTGTGTAGCCTAGCCCCAACCCCCTCTCCCCACATGGGACCAGGTTGGGGATGGGCCATGCCACCCCCAACCCCGAGGTCCTAGACCATGTCCCTTCCTTTCTCTGGGGGACTGGGCCACCCTCCTACCCTCCACAGTGTTGGGCTGGTTCTGAGCCACGCTTCCTTTCTCCTGCAGGGCTGCACCACACCCTGTCTCCCTTGTGGACTAAGTTGGGCCTGGGCCATGCCGCTTTGCCACCATGGGGCATGGTTGGGGCTGGGTCACTGTCTTTTCCTTTGCAGGGCTGGACTACTCCCTCTCCCTTCCCCTGCATCCCTCCTTGCTTCACAGGGCCAGGTTGGAACCTGGATGCCCTCTGCCCCCCATCTGTGTGGCTGGATGGAGTTCTGCCACAACCTCCCTATGTGGGACTGGGACTATCAACCAAATCTGGCCCAGGGATGGGCTGGTCACTGCGCATCTAGCCTGCTGGTGAAAAAGGTTGAGCACCACTGGTCCAGAGTTTTACCAAGCTTTTATTTTAGAAAGCTTGGATGCAATTAATCTGGACCTGCTCGTTTTAAATTGTTTAGCTCTGGTAGCTGTTCTTTAACATCCTCCTGACTCACTGTTGGAACGGGCAGTATTTCATTATCATCCTATAGTGTACACACTTTATCTGGCTGGGTTCTTTCCAATATTAAAGTCAATGCCATTGTTAGAATTCCTTGTATTTTTAATCTACCTTAAAATATCTTAGCTACAGTTCTCATTTGTGTTCTTTGCTACTAATTTTCTCATTGTATGAATGGCATGTTTTTGATTATTTTGGAGTAAAATTGGCTTGTTTACACTTGCCCTCTAGCTAGACTTGATTTATTGTCCATATAGTCATGTCTCTTGATTGTGGCTTTTTGGACATCTGTTCTCAAGCAGTTCCCAATTGTCATTCACATATTTTTGGTTAAATTCTTTCCCCCTGCTGATTTCTGTTATAATTGTTTTCAGCTTAGTGAAATTGCCCCTTTCTTAATCACCATGTATAAACTAGTGATTTGGGCTCAAGTCATGACAACTTGCAATTAAGTAACCAATAATTTTCAGTTTTGAGATCAGTTCCTGATGTTATCTAATATAAAAATCTCTATACTGGATGGCACACTTTCAGTCAGAAATTTTTCATCGATATTTTTTGGAAGTTCAAAGGATGTTTATGTACTGGCAGCATGAGACCTCTGGCATATGTCACTTGAATTGAAGTCCCTGTTAAAATGCAGATTTGATCCTATAGGTGACAGATCAATGTTCAAGGAGTTGGTCGTATAGTTAGGACCCCATTTTATTGCTTTGTCTATTAACAGGGTGCTGCATAAGCATGATTTATAGACATTCAAGATAATTTTCTTGAATTGATAGCAACTGAGAAACAGGCAATGTCATTTTTGACATAGTGCCTCTTTCCTTCCCTTCTTACCCTCTCACTCCTTCCTATAGAGATTATGGCTATTGATTTTAACATTCTAGTCAAAAAGAGACTCTTCCCATCATATTTTAGTTGTGCCAACTAGGTTGATTTTATGCTCAGAAATGAGCAGGTCCAATAGCTCATTTCCTAATATTCACATTCTAATATAATAAAGAGCTTAGTCTGCATGTTTGTCTGTATGTCTGTCTGTAACACTTTTGGCCAACTGTGTATGCACCGCTGAGAGAGTGGGTGGCAATTGGATGCACACGCCCAAGTTTGAGCCGCTGCCAGGGAAGTTTGTGCCAGTGGTGAACATGCCCCAGCCACCCAAGCAGTGGGGCTTCCCCATGCCTCCTTGCCTGAGGGCAAAGGGTGGGGGTGGAAAGTTATGGTGGAAGCTCTCCCCCTACCACCTGTTCCCAATGACCCCCAGAACAACTGGCAGAGAGGGAGAGGTGGCAGGGCAGGGGGTGGCGAAGGGGGTGCGGGTCACGGTGGTGGCTGTTGTCAGGGCCAGGCAGCAGGGAGGAGAACAGGAAGGGGGCCCCCAACAACAACTGGCAGGGAGGGGTGGTATCTGCTTTTGGGGCTGGGTGGCAAGGAAGGAAGGGAGAGAAGGGGGGTGGGGGGGCGCTAACAACAGCCAGCAGGGAGGGGT
>NW_017728992.1:13696902-13714241 GCF_001723915.1 Gavialis gangeticus
AGGTCTTTATACTAATTTTAGTGACCAATCAGATCCTATCCTGCAAAGAAATTTCTAGTCAGATTATGTCATGCTGCAGAAAGACTGAGCATGCGCCTGGTCAGGTTTTGTGGGCAACTGAGCATGTGCGAAGCTGAAAAGTAGGTCACGGATGACTGACAGGCCCAGGGGTCGAGCAGAGGGCATGCAGCCTAGGCTGTCTGCACATGTCAGGATCGACTCTCCTGTATTGGCAGCACCCAAATCTAATAATTTTCATTGACACATAGTTGTAAATGATGCTTGCTTTTAACAATGCCACCATTAGTGTTCCCCATTGCTGTGTAGTTTCCCACCCACTGCATACAGTTATTTTATTTTGAAATTGTTGTTACTTTCTGAAATGCCCTCGTATATTTCTCCTTTGGAGCTTTGTTAATTTTTGTTTTCAGGTTCTTCATTTTGTATGTAATCAGGTTTATTTCTACCTTCTTTCACACTCCCTTTTTGTTGTTTCTTCCATTTCTACCTTAGTAGTCCAAGTAGATTGCAGACGATTGGTTCCCTTTCTGATGAGAGGGAGGTTATCCAAACTGTATAGACTCCTCTCTCCATAGAAGCTGGACTCTACAACACACAAGCTTTTTCCTCAACTTAAGGAGGAAGTTATATATGCTCTGCAAGAATTGTCTGCTAATCAGTAGTTAGCCTGCAAGGTACAGGGCCAAACTCTTTCCCCTCAAATCAATTGTTACAATTCCTGCCCTCCCGCCCCCTGCCAAAAAACCCCCCAGGAAGCTTGAAATGAATTGGTGTGTATTCCTTTAGTGACAGTTGTGGTCTCTGCTGTCTCAGTTTCATGATTCTTTATTTTTGAGAAAAATAATTTGGGGGAGGGGGAAGGAGAGGGCACTAAAAATAAAGGGGGAGGGCACTAATTTTGTGCAGAATCGAATCTTGGAACTAAAATAAGTCACAGCTGAAATTAGAAACACTATTTCATTAATTTCCATGGAGAAAGGACCCACTTTGACTTAATTTATTATATCTTGCTACTTCATCTAGTACAGTGGGTTCTGGTCTGACAGTGTCCTTCAGGCAATACAACAGAAACATTAACCAATGATAAGTGAGTAAGGAGCAATTGAGTAGTTGGATGTAGATATGGGGGGAAAAAAAGCATGGATGATTGTGGCAGTAAGGCTGTACGGTGGTACAACAGTTGGTAGAAATAAGTTAGGTAAGAAGCAATCAAAGAGGGAGGAGAATGATCAAACAAACCAGATTAAGGATATAAACAGATTAAATGAGTCATAGCAGCAATTAATCAGTGAAAGTGTGACTTTAGTGAGTGATCAGGTAATATAGTAGAATAAAATGAAGGCCGGAAGTAACACTGGGTCATTTAGCCTAAAATCCTAAATACCACAGTCCATCAAGAGCTGGTCTCAACCACAGCAGTTGCAATTCCTGGCCAGCACAGGTTAACCCCTGCCCTGTCCACCCAGTCCCATGGACATGCTCCAAACCCAGAAGTATGCCGGTGAGGTCCTGAGGGTGCATTTCCCTAAGGTCACTCATGAGCCTTTGATCTCCAGCATGATTGAGAGCAGCCACTTGGGATAAGCCCAGAGTGGCCTTACTAGCTTACATAAAGGTTTGGAACATGCTGGCAGGCAGGGCGGAGCAGCACATGGGCAGGGCTTGCTATGGGCCATTTGGGACATGCCACCAGCACAATGTAAAGGAGTTCTAAGTATCATACCAGATTCTCTCAAACAAGTCCAGAGACATTAGTTGCACAAATATTTCCATTTTCAAAGCCTCTAATGTGTGCCTGAGATAGTGATCAGGAGAAACCTGACCCTTCTAATGGGCCAGAAATTGATTGGGAGAAGTATACCGAGATGACCCAAGCAGCTGAACATTCCCCATTCTATAGAGAAAAGCAAGTCCTTGCCAACTCACTGCCAGGTGTCTGATAGTGTGACTGAGAGGAGAATTCTCTCTTTACCTGATATATGGCAATCAACATGACTTGAGCATTACCTCAGAACATTGGTCCACCCTGTTTGTTCCTACCCCTGGTTCACAATAAGGCAGAAAAAAAGAAAATCCTTCTTGGTCCTTGTAGACAAATGGCTGGGCCCTGAAGTATGAGGTTGGATTATTAGTGGTATGTAAATGAGGAAGTATTAGGAGTATGGTCAGAGCCCAAAGGAAGAAGGGTATCAGACACAAATTCCAAGGCCAGAAATGATGCCCACAGCCATCTAGTTTTGTGTCCCATTCCCAACCCTGCATTCATATGCTCCAAACAATTTCTCCTAAGGACTTTTTTTTTTAAGATAGCCATTTGATTTCTGCATAAAGACCATAGAAGAGTCTGCCACCTCCCTTGGTAAACTATTCTAGGCTAGGGACAGGCATTCAAAAAGCCTGAGCCTGAATTGATTTAATCTTTGCAGGTTAGTCTAACCTGCCTAGGCTAAACTGGTTTGTAATTGTACAGACATCCCCTCTGGACTGAAAAAATGTCAGTACATGCTTGCAGTGGTTCAGGCTAGAAACCGGGGGGCACTAGAGCAGCCGACCCTTCCCTTCATCAGTGCTGAGCTGAGGGTGGTGTAGTAAGGCCCTGGGAGGACATTTTGATTAGGGAGGGGGTTCCCCCCCACCCCTCACTGTTGATAACAGAGCACTGAGTTACATAGCAGGGAGCTGTTATCATTTGTCAGCCCATCAAACAAAACAACAGTTTCTGTCAGTAGTTCAAGCTCTTCTTAAGCAACTTTTTTCAAGGAAGCAATGAAGGGACATTAACAGCTACCTGCTGATTAGCTCCAAACAGCCCAAAGCAAACACTGTCCTGTGTGCCTTTATCCTGTGGCCCACAGCACAGATGTAGCCAGCATGTGGTATGCTAGCTAATGCTGAGAGGTGTCTGTGTAGAGCAGAAGGGATGGGGGAATCCCTGCTTGAGGGAGTGGTGAACAGGAAGCCAGGCAGATGCCACTATACCTGCAGTCTCTGCTGGACCTGCGGCTAGGAAGCAGAAGGGAGGGGCCAGCCCTACTGGGCTGGAGCAGAGAACAGGGCCCCGCCCAAAGTTGCAAAGTATCTGGGATACTGAAGGACTCTGATTTAACTTAATGTTTAAATCCTCCTGACAACTAGGAAATCATGTTCTCTCATGGTTGGATCTTGTTGTACCCTTGTACAAGTTGAAGACAGGGGCTTGCCAGCAACAAGTGAGGGTAGTGGACCACACTCCCTTCTTTGGCACATGATTCTTGGGGGTTGGGGGAAGGCAGTAAAAGCAATCTGTCCCATTTTCCATATGGCCATGTTTTTAATCATGAAACCAAATAGCATTTTAGATAAAAATGGGCATCTAAACTTCTTTTAAAAGAAGTGGGAAAGTGTATTTTATGCTGTAGGCTGCTATGGGCAGAGACTGGGCAGATCACAGCAGGGTATGTTTGGCCAAGCTAGTTGAGCTGACCAGTTTACTTTTGCTGATGGCTTTGGCCAAGGACCCACTGTTCAGAGCCCTTGCCTCTGCTGCAGCCAGGCTAGTAGATAATACCTGGAGGCCACCCAGGCTTGTTAGGGATGTAAAATAAACAAAATAAGTTAAATAAGTTAGCACTTAACTGTCTTCAGTGGTTCTTCCAGGCTTCACCTTCAAGTTGCTTCTTATCTTTCAGAGGCTCTGCAGAGCGTGCAGGCTTGTGCAACCAAGCAAATGAATGAACAAACAAACAAACCAACAGAGAAGAGCCCTGCTCAGGGCTCTTCCAGTGGCTGCTTAACCCCTGGTAACTCCAGACAGCCTGGCCAGGTGCAACCCCATTGAGGCTGTTTCTGGTGTGTTTTATCGTTCCTACTCTGGGCTCACATGGCTAACCCTCTCTCACTCCCTGCACCTGTGTCAGCTCCCTTGCTCAGGGACTCACTACATCCCATGACCTGCTTCCCCAGCCTCCGGTGAGTTCTCCCAGGTCTGGGGTGGGTGTGCAGAGGTGCTTCTGGGGTATGGGACTGTTCAGACTCCCCCCAAAGCCCCTAGTAACAGGGCAGAGCCCTATTACATATGCATATATATCCAGACGACAGGTTGAAGGTGGTGGAATCAGTATTAACTTGGGCAGTTCCTGTATTTTAAGTGTTACCCTGTGTAGAGATAAGGGACAGCTTTGCAACTAACATCTGTTTAGTAAAATGACATTTGTCAAATACTATCCTCATTGCATTAGGTAAGCATTTTAGAAGATATTGCTTATAAGTAGTGTATCTCCTAATGCAATGTAAGAAAGACTTTACAGTTTAGTAACTTTTTTTCTAAGTATTGTACCACCAGTCTTTTATATTGTCTATAAGTATGAGATGCAAATTAATTCTTTTTTATCAAGCCTGTACACTTGGCAATCTTCTTGCTAAAGACTTTATAAATATCTTGTGTAGTTTATTTTTAATAAATATGTGCTTTGTGATGCCCATGGGAAATAGAAGATAAAAGATACCACATCTACCCAAAGAGCTTTGCCTGGCTTACTGTAATTATGTGCTTAAAGAAAGGAAGGAGACAAGCATTTTAGTTAGCCCCATTTCTGGGGGGTTTTCAGCACATGCCATGTTTTGCTTATATTCCAGATTGTAAGAATAGGGACTATTTTACATGTGTGTGCTGTATAGAATTTAACACACTATTACTAAGCAAATGTATACAACATTGCATTGTTTCTATAAGACTTTGAAAGATTTCTTCCATATATTTTAAGGCTGGGTCCAGCCATATCAGTTGTATGTCTCTGTAAACAATTAAATTCAATCTTCATGGTAAATCCTTGTTAAGATGCCCTGATTCCTGCTGGCTTCGGTGTCTGACGATGTCGCAAACCCAAGAGCAGTAATATGATTCAGTTTGTGTACTGGGACTCTTCAGCTGTGTGCACTCAGACACCTTGAATGGTTCCCTCTGCAGACTACATCTCAACCCAGAGTACTCACTCAGGGAGGAGGGAACACTTTCCCAAACAGCTTTGGGAACTACCTTGAGCTTCTGTTGGGATTTATAATATAATAATCTATAATATGGGAGAGAATTCATTAGAACTGTTCTTCACAAATCTTACGTGGAAGTTAGTTTGGTAACTTGCTTCAAGCTCACAGCAAATATAATTGTTTCAGTTCTTCTCCAAGAGCCTGGGATCACTGAGCACAAATCTGGATCTGAGCTACTACAAGGTAGGATGGGTGGCACTGATTTATCATGAAGAAGACTTATTGTATGACAAGTTAAAGGCTGTATGGATGTTTTGGGCATTATCCCTGTAGTTTTTGTGTTAGCATTGTTCCCTTAGTTTTTTGAAATATAGGTTAGAGAAACACTTATTTAGGATGCCTTAGATAGGGATGATCCTGTTTTAAGCAGGGGGATGGAGTAGAAGGTCTGCTGAGGTTCATTCTAGCACTACTTTTCTTTGACTCTGTGATTTTATTCCATCCAGTTCCAGTCCCTGAAAAGCAGTTAATTCAAAAGGCGGGTGATGCCTCCTCATCCTTGCTGCTCTTTTTGTGACTTAAGGGTCAGGTGATGGTGTGTTGCAAAAACAAATGCATTAATGGATTTTCAGGCAATGAACAGGGTGGAATAAAATCACACTTAGGTGCCTAAGTCCAGTTAGAGACCCCTAAGTAGAACAGAACGTGCCTCGCTGTTCACCTTCAGGCTACTTCTGCCCACTTGTGACATCTCCACAAGTGCTGCTTCACTTTACATCACAGTGACCTAGTGAAAGCCAGAGCCACCTTTGCTATTCTTCTTGGTCAGACCAATTGCAAGACAACCCCCATTATCAATCCCAATGCCACTGATATTTGAACTGCTACATCAGACTCATTTTTTGACTTGGGTAAAGATTGCAGCTCTGGCTGGTCCTGTCACTCAGCCTTATGTGCCTCCTTTTTTCTGACTCCTTGGGCTTGGAGGCCATCTCTTGACACCACAATGTGGCCTTTCTGGCCTTTGGCTTCCCAGCAAGGGGTAGCCTCAGGGACAGAAACTACTATCCAGGGTCCAGGTTCTCATTCTTAGCACCTCAGGATCCTGTTACCCACTCTTTGGCCTCTGTATCTCTAGAGCAGAAGGACTTTTCTGATCTAGTCATTCAGACCAAGGAAATTGTTGATTTCAGTCTGCAGCAAACGGACAATTTTGGGAGCTTCCTAGAATCCATATGGAGAAGGTGGCTCAGGCCCTCCAAATATCACACAGGCAGAAAGAGAGCAAACAGGTTTTCAGAGACATTGCAGTCATCCACTTCTATCAGGGTAGCCCCCCACCCATCAACAAGTTCATAATGGACCCAGGAAACATTGTATGGCAGAGGCCAACCATCTTTATTTCATCTGCATGGAAGATAAGCACAAGCTACCGTACCCCTTGCAGGAGCACAGAATTTTTCCATACATATCTCCTGGTTGACCCTTTGCCCACTTGTCCTGCTTCCAGCAGGCATGGGCTGGTATGATTACAGACCAAAACGTCTTTGATGTCATTGTGTCAAGTTGTATTGTCCAATTCAGCATAGTGGTTATCCCAAACCCTTTCTTTTTTCCTATTAATGAGATTTTCCATTGATAAGAGATCTCCTTAGCTTAAGAGTCTTTAGAGGAAATTCCTCCATAGCAGCAGGAGAGGAGGTTCTACAGCAGTTAATTTCTGGTCACCAAAACAGCAATGGTATTTTATCTTGGATTTAAAAAAACCCAGTCCCTTCCTTCTGATGGTCATGAGGGAAATATTAACTACTATCACCTATTTGAAACCAGAGGACTGTCAGCCTTCACATCACCTTCATATATTCACACATTCAGTTGTAGGTTCATTAAACTGGTTCATGATAAGCCAGTACTGTTATCAATTCCAAGTCCAATCATTTGCCCTCTCAACAATCCCAAGAGTGCTTACCAAGCTGCTCATAGCTGTGATGGCCCATCTCAAGAAGAACAGCATTACAGAATACATTTACCTAGACAACTGACCAGTGAAGGGCACATAAAGGAATGCTTTTGCACTATCCTCTGGTGAGAACTTAGATCCTACAGTGAGACCTGAAACTAACTTTACAGTCCTTATGAATCCACTGTTAGAGCTGATTGCAACCTGCTTGCTTCTCCACCTCTCCACGATGGTCTTGGTAGCCATAGCTTTGGGTGAGATCCAGGCACTGATGCTGGTTCTTCATACATCAAGTTCTTTGTGGATAAAGTCTCCTTGCAGGCTCATCTCCAGAGTCTACTCAAGGTATGCACAGAGGTCTACCTTGGAGGGCAGATACACCTGCTCACATTTTACACCAAAGCCTTACATTTGAGATGAGAGACTAGATGTGAAGATGTGCATATGGGTAAAACACTTTGAACTCCATTTTTTGTGGCAAATGGCTTTGATCTTTCATACTGACTATAACACAAGTATATTTCACAAAAAGTACAATCGTCTGTACTGCCTTTGAGGTACAGCTGCCTCGATTTCTTTGTATTTGTGGTTTTACTTACATATTTAAAGGCAACCTTCAACCCAGCACTGTGGCTGTATTAACTGCCATATGTTTGATTGCAAGTAATAATTGAAAACAACCCTTATGGTATGAGTATACTGTACCAGATTAAACTATAAAATACTTGAAAAGAAACAGAATTCCTTCAATGACACAATATATCAATGTAATAAATTCAATAAAGGATTTTGATTGCCCTAAGGGGATAAGAATTGGAGGTCCTGTAAACAAGGTGAACATGTCTTGACAGAAGCATCCATAACAGCAATTTTATAGTACTATATGACTTCATGAAGTGACCTGTATTAATAAATTGTACAACCCCCCACCTCCCAGATAATTACATAAAGTAGTATCCTACTTCTATAAGTTGGAAAAATCAGTTCTTTCTATGTCATTACTTAGGAAGTCTGTGTCAGAGCCGGAAATAGAACATAGCTGCTGAGTTCCCGTACTGTACTTTAACCACGAGAGCATCTTGCCTCTTGAAGTACCTCATTAATTGATATCTGCTTATTATTGTGATTACATTGTTCAAAATATTGCGTGAAAGGCTGCGTCTGGTTGGAAAGGTTTCTGAATAATAGATTCCTGGTTTTATCATAATTACCAATAATGGTTTATATGCTGGCCTGTAGCTACCAAGACTTTTAAAAAGCTTTTTGAATGCATACTTATATATGGCTTTTCAGAACTTGCAAGCTGAAACCTCTAAAGCAATATAAATAAAAATAATTCATAAATGATTATGCACATGTACTCTAGTAGATGTTTTTCAGGCTTTATAATACCTCTTAAAGCATTGCATTTTCTAAGTCCTTAGAAAAGCTGTATTATAAAATCCAGTGTTTCAGATAAGTGGGCTTAATTTTCAAACGCAAGCACCTTAATATGACTTCTCTAATTTACATCTGTATGCTTTGTTTGACACATCAGCACATAAACACAAATATGTTATTTAGTATGCCAGTTTGAGCTTCTGAGTGTTAAAGTGAACACCTTTAATAGATGTCAGTGTTTAAAAATGTTAAATTGGTATCTAGAATAGATGCAAAGTAACAGCAAGTTATCTGTCAAAAACATGGTGTCAAATTCTTTGCTGGTGTAAATGGATGATTCTGGAGGTAATGACCTGAAACATCAGAAAATTTGCCTCAATGAGTGGAAAGAGAAGAAACCCTGCACGTAATTCGTAGTGGAATGTTTGATATGTATTTCTGTTGGCGGTGGAAGCTATCTCAGAAATGACAGGTAGGATAATACAGTTGATGTTCATTTGTAATAACACCTGGTAAGAACAACCTCTTATCAACAGCATTTCCCCTGGTAACATTATCCATATATATTTCTCTCCATGTATTCAGTTTGCATTCCCTGTAATAGCAACAAACATGTAAAGGCAGTATAACATCAGCATGCCAAGATGCTGTTGCTACCAAGCATTGACTGTAATGACTGGAAAATTTCTGAAGATGTCTTCAGGTTCTTAGGACTTTATTTTTTCCCAGTAGTCCTTAGGTGGTACTATGGAGGTTAAGTTTCCAATTCATTCTCCCTAATTTATTTGCAAAGGCTGTATTTCAGTGATTCCCAACCATGATGCCATGGCATCTGAGGTATCTTGAGTTCCTTTTAAGGGTGCTGTGGGGTGCCATGCAGTGTTAACACTATTAGATGTGAAAACATGATTCACAAGAAAAGACCAGAGATTTTAAATAAGAATCCACCATGTTAAAAATATTCTGTCTTGTTGGGGTCTTTCTGAGTTCCTTGCAACAGAAGAACTGCTTTAGTATTTTTCTGTAGTCAAAAAAGGGCGAAAAGTAAGAACTGGCATTTTCTGAAGAGTGCCTTGAGTCTAATGGGAGCCTTGAGCTGAATGGAGGTGCCTTGAGTCTAAAAAAGGTTGTGACAAACAGAACGTTAAGATGCTTTAAAGGGAGGTGGAAAGTTTGTTGCTTTTCAGCGTATATCAGTTGTTCCAATTTAATTGCCATGTCTTTGCTCCTATCTGATTAACTGAACGATACCACTATCACTTTGAAGCTGAACAAAACAGGTTTAAAGTTAAAACAACATAACTCCATTTATAATGATTTAGGAAAATACAGATTTAAGAATGAAATTGTTATATTAAGTTATATTGAAACAGAATATAAAAGTATAATTGAATACTGTTATGACTATTCACAACCACAATGTGAACCTTCCCCTAGCTTTTTAGTGGCGGAATAAAAATCCCTTAATGGACTGTCATATCCGGGTTTTTTTAAGTTGATAATGCAGATGGTAATTATGTAAACATTAAGAGCCAGATCCTATTCTATTAAGCATCTAAATAGACTTAAGTGCCTAAGGGCGATTCTCTTCTACACTGTTTAAATCCTGTATATCCATTTGTATACATTTGTGATATACTGGGTGTGTTTACATGTTCATTTATGTGCCATAGTTACTGTACATTCAGTTTAATGCCTGTAATAAAAGGTACTAACTGAATGCGCTGTAACTGTGCATGTTTTTGTGACGCTAATGCACAGTAGACTAATTCTACGGTGTATTAGCATGGCTTTTGCTGTGACACGCTAGTGAGCAGTAGAATTAGTTTACTATGCATTTAGTGTCTTGTAAGCCCACTATTGGCTTACCCTTAAGACAGTCACAAAAAACTGAAGAGCAAGGACTCATCTACTTTTTGTATTAATTCTTTTTCAAGGCCTTATGTAGGATGGCAGAGAATCACACTAAGGTGATAAATTCCACTTATTTATTTATGTATCTATTTGATTTATATACTGTTCTTCCCAACAGAAGCTCAAGGTAGTTTACAGTAAAAGAACAAAATAACTTCAACAGTAGCTCAGGGTAGCTTACAACAAGAGAACAGAATAACTTATAAAACAGAAGAATGAACAAGAACAAGGTAACTTAAAAGGGAAACTAAAGTATCAGATAAGACAGAGGCCCTCTAACCCATATCCCAGCTAAACTTTGTTTGTCAAATGTCTGCCCAAATAGGAAGGTCTTACAGAACTTCTGAGAAATGTCCAGACTTGGACAATGGTGGGCCTCAAGAGTCAGGGAGTGCCAGAGCTGAGGAATGACTGCTGTAAATGACTTCCCATGCATTTTCACTGAGCTGCCTTGGCACATTGATGGTATTTGCAGGAGGCTGCTCTCAGCTAACTTAAGGGACTGTGATGGGGCCTAGACAGTTTAGAGCCTTATAGGTCAAAACCAGCACTGTGACTGCTGCTGGGAGCCTTTGAAAACTCTGGAGTACTATATAGCTGACTACTTCTGTGAGGAGACCGGGTATATACATGAGGTTATGCACTGACTGCATACACAGCCAGGTATGTGTATGCATGTCTCATGGATGTGTAGTGGCATCTGATGCTTGATAACATCGTCATCACCAGGGATCCTGGTTTTATCTGATTAAAAAAAAAATCCCCAATTTTTGGGTTAAAAAAAGTAACCCAGAATCCACATTTTTCTGCAAGCAAAATAAAACATCAAATATATATTTGTGGTGTTTCATTTTAATATGGTGAATAACATACTGTAACATATTTGCATTTCCTTCTCTGATTAAAAAACAAAAATCCTCAAATTTCAGATTTAAAAAAGTAACCCAGAGAATGACCTGGGTAGTCCCTGATTATGGCATCAGTGGTTAGAGTGCCTATGGACATTTTTACACATGCAAGTACCACAGCACTGGGCACTTTGAAAAGTGCCTGGCGCTCTGATGCTTGCAGTTGTATAAGTGGCTAAATGAGCATCAGCGCTGAGAAAATGTCAGCGGTGTGCTTTTGAACTAAAACACATTGGTGGTGTTTTAGTTCAAAAGTGCACTGCTGCCATTTTCTGTGCACTGACACACGTGTTGCTACTTATACAACTGTATATGGTGGAGCACAGTTCACCATAGCTCACGTGTGGAGAGGCAGTTAATAGAGTCTGCTCCAAAGTGGTGGATCTCCAGCATGTTGTGGGACAAAAAAGTATGTGTATAAATGGCCTAGGTGTTCAAAAATGCTACAGAGACAACCAAAGCTGGACAGTTAAATGACCAGAAAGGGAATATACTCTAAGGGGTCAAACTTCATTCCACCTGTTGGGTGCTCAGTGAAATCAGGTACCTATGTGCATTTCTATTCCAGCCAGTTCACATCCCTTAACATTCTTTAATACATCTACTTTTGGAACATGCTGCCATCTGACCCTTAACACCAAGTCAAAAATGCAGTAAAAAAAGCAGCAAGGAACAGTAGGCTCCACCCACCTTTGGCATTCATGGTTTTTCAGTGACTTGAACAGGGTACAATGAAATCATCCTTAGATGTCTAAATCCAATTTTGCATCTAGTAAGTGGTGTACAATCTGGACATCAGGGTGGAAAGGAGCTATCCTAAGTATAAAGGTACAAGTAACAGGGTGAAGAAAAGAAACAGAAAATTTAGCTTTAATATATGGGGGAAAAAACCCTGATAAGGAAATCAACTTCCTGGCATAGATGCACAAGAGACTTGCTTTAAGTTTCATAGCTTAAAAACAAGAGCCAAGCAAACCATTAACACATATAGGGAGCAGTGGTGCATCAGTTATAGGCTCGATGTTGCAGCACATCTTTTTTCTTTCTCTTCTATGAATCTGGATTCTGCATCATTGGAACAGAAGATCTGAAATATTAGGCAATATCCTAAGCAGTGCTGTGCTGTGTTCCTAGTTCTCCTTTTGACTGGAAGTATATCCTTGCTCAACAACTTATTTAAAGTGTGAATCATCAACATCAGTAATAGCATTCTTGGCCTTTTACAGAATGATCTCCATATTATTTGATATTTTATCTCATTGTATATAAAAGATTAATCTCAGGCAATGCAATGAAAAGGATCAATGGCTATAGCCAGGTCATCCTAGGAAAAAGATTCTAGGGTTTGCCAGGATACTTCATGTGGGTCTGGGGAGAATGTTTAGTAGCGAGGGAAGTTAGATGTACCTCTGATGTCCAGAAAACACTCCTTTTGTTTTGGAGAAGACAGGTCAGTACATCCTTCATGGCAGGGCATAGAGATCCTGCTTTCATACTTCTTCCCATGCCTTTTTTTTTTCTCCTTTACCCACAGTGCATGGCAGTAGAGCACAGGCAGGATTGAGCCTAAAGGTACAAACTTTTTTCCTACTTAAAATAGAATACACTGAGTACCTAGAAGTGACACAGCACTGCAAGATTTAATTAAAATGGTTTTGAGAACCATTTCCATGTATGGATAAACATAATGGCCTGCACCATGTTATTTTTGGGAAGTTTTTAATAAGGTGCACATGGATACATCTTTAATTTTACAACCAGAACAGCAGGGCCTCAAATGTTTCATTATTTTTAATGAACTGATTCACAAATTAGACCAAAGTTTGATGCTCATGTACCCTAGAGAAAGCTGTGCTAAGCTGTACATTGTGTAGGTGTTAAAATTACTCTTCTCCAGTAGGCTGAGGTTATTTAGCTGTTGTACTCCAATGCAAACTCTTATTATTAGAAGATTTTTTTTGGTGTTGTTGAAAATCAGCAACAGTTTTATTTTAGTAAAATGCTCAGGAGGTTATAGTAAAATCTTTTGACCATTCACGTGTCAGTCAGGGAACAAAATACATTGGGAGACACTATGCAGGAAAAGTATTCAGTGGAAAACAATCCATTGTGAGCAATTAACCCTGGGGCCAAAGGAACCTCTGTGAATGAATGTACTCTTCATTTTCCACTCCCTGCCCCTTTGTGTAAGATTGCATCAAAACGGCTTGGCTGTTAGGTTCAAAGTTATTCAGTTCAGGAGAGCTAGCAAAGATTTATTATATTCATTGCTGTGTAACCTAAGTATTGAAAGTAAATTGGACACTATGCTAGGCAGTAAGAACTATTGCATAAAATCAGTTGGGCCTGATCCATTTCACAGTGAGGCTGTGAGGTATCTTTCCTTTGATTTTCCTAAAAGTGGGATCCATTAATGATGCCTGTAATTTTAGAACAGGGATGGGCAAAATATGGCCCACAGGATGCATCTGGCCTGCCAAGTGCTTTTATTTGGCCCATGGTAGGAAGCTCCATGCTATGGAGCCAGCTAGCTCCATCCCTCTCCCTGCTGCCATGGATGAGCCCCATTTCCTGCACTGCTGGCTTCATCATGCAGTGCTCCCCCCGGTGCTGTGGGGCTTGGGGATGTGAGCCTTGTGCCATGGAGCCAGGAACCTAACCTTGTGAAGTTCCAGGGCTCTCTGGGACCGCACATCACCAGGGGCCTCTACCTGCTGCAGGCCATGAGCACTCTGAGGGCTCACTACCTGCTGTTGTCACTAGCAGGCAGAGGCCATGCCTGGTTACCCAGCCTTTGGGACTCTCTGACAGAGCTGACAACTGTCCATAAATTTACAAGGAGTGTCAGAAGTGAGGAACACCCAAAATTTATACTCAGAGGGAGAAATAAGAAAAATGAGTGGGATCAGAGGAGAAAGTTGTGGTATTGTGGGTCAGAATACATGGAGGTTGGGGGAAAGGGACTTTGGCGGTGGGGGTCTGCTACAAACCACCACATCAAGAGGAAGAGCTAGGCTTGGAATTCTTGAGGCAGCTCTCAGAGGTCATACGGTTTAGGGACATGGTTGTCAGGGGGGACCTAAACTACCCTGATATCTGCTGGGAAGAGCAGTCAGCCAAATCCAACCATTCATGTAGGTTCTTAGCTTGCGTACAGGGTCTTCACCTAATGCAGGAGGTATATGGTCCCAGTAGGGGGAATGCCTTACTGTACTTGGTGTTGGCTATGGAGGATGACCAGGTAGGGGAGCTGTAGATTCGTGGTCACCTTGGGGATAGTGACCATCAATCAGTCAAATTCACTGTACAGCAAAGGGTGGGAAAGATAACCAGTAGGGTGGAAGTGCTCAACTTTAGGAAGGTTAACGTCAGTGTGCTCAGGAAATTAGTCAATGACGCACTGCAGGATGGGTGTTCAGGAAGGGTGGCCATTCCTAAAGGAAGCGATCCTTTGTGCACAGAGGGAGACAATCCCATTGCAAGGCAAAGCGGGAAAAGGGGCCAAAAAACTTACTTGGCTAAACAGAGAAATCCAGGGAAGCCTAAAGGCTAAAAGAGAGGCATATAGGCAGTGGAAGCAGGGGGAAGCTACCAAGGAGGAGTATACCTACTTGGCCCATATTTGCAGGGAGTCAGTTAGAAAGGCCAAAGCAACTACAGAGCTGAGGCTGGGAACACAAATTAAGTACAACAAAAAGTATTTTTTTTTAGATATGTAGGAAGTAAAAGGAAGGTGCAGGGCAGCATAGGACCCATACCGAACAAGCAGGAGTGATTAGTGACAGACAGGCGGGACAAGGCTGAGCTTTTCAGTGAGTTTTTGCCTCAGTGTTCCTGAACAAGGGTCAAAATAAGTCTCCTAATGGTTCTTAGACGGGCATCAAAGGGACACCAGCCTACCAACAATTGATGCTGGCTTGGTGCAGAGTCACTTGGATGGACTGGATGTGTTCAAGTCAGCAAGCCCGGATGAGCTGCATCCAAGCATGCTGAAGGAATTGACCGGTGTCATAGCAGAACCACTGGCACGGCTGTTTGAGTACTCATGGTGCTCAGGTCAGGTCCTGGAGGACTGGAAAAGGGCCAGTGTGGTCCCTATATTTAAGAAGGGGAGGAAGGATAATTATAGACCAGTCAGTTTCACCTCTCTTCTTGGAAAAATCTTTGAAAAGATTATTAAGAATCATTTTTGTGTGGGTCCAGTGGGAAAAATAATGCAGCAGGGCAACCAGCATGGATTCGTAGCAGGTAGATCATGCCTGACTAATTTGGCTCCTTTTTATGACCAGGTCACAAAATGCTTGGACACAGGAGTAGAGGTGGATGTTGTATACTTGGATTTTAAGAAGGCCTTCGATACGGTATCTCATCCCATTCTCATAAATAAATTAAGAGCCTGTGACTTAGAAGATCGTACAGTTCAGTTGGTGACAATTTGGCTTGGGGGTTGCACTCAGAGAGTGCTAGTGGATGGATCGGTATCGACCTGGAAGGATGTGGGCAGTGAGGTCCTGCAGGGCTTGGGCCTTGGACCTGTACTCTTCAATATCTTCATCAGCAACTTGGATATGAGTGTGAAGTGTACTGTGTCCAAGTTTGTGGATGATACTACATTGTGGGGTGAAGTGAACACACCAGAGGGTAGGGAAGGATTGCAGGCAGACCTGGACAGGTTAGAAAAGTGGGCAGAACACAATAGGATGCAGTACAACAAGGACAAGTGCAGAGTGCTGCACCTAGGGCATAAAAATATCCAGCACACCTACTGGCTGGAAAATGACTCTCAGCAGCACAGAAGCAGAAAGGGATCGCGATGTCATAGCGGACTCCAAGATGAACATGAGTCGTCAGTGTGATAAAATCATCAGCAAAGCTAATCACACTTTATCATGCATCAGCAAATGCATGACTAATAGAACCAAGGAGTTGTTGCTTCCCCTGTATGTGGCATTGGTCAGACCTCAGTTGAAGTACTGCATCCAGTTTTGGGCACCGTATTTTAAGAAGGATGTGGATAACTTCGAGTGGGTCCAGAGGAGGGCTACTTATATGGTTAAGGGTTTGCAGGCCAAGCCCTATGAAGAGAGACTAAGGGACCTGGACCTCTCCAGCCTGCACAAGAGAAGGCTGAGAGGTGATCTTGTGGCCGCCTACAATTTCATTAGGGGGATACAGCAAGGGATCGGAGATGCCCTGTTCACCAGGGCGCCTCTTGGAGTAACAAGGAACAATGGTCACAAACTGACAGAGAGAAAATTTAGGCTAGACATCAGGAAAAAACTTCTTCATGGTGAGGGTGGCCAGAATTTGGAATGGGCTTCCAAGGGAGGTGGTGCTCTCTGCTACTTTGGGGGTCTTTAAGAGAAGACTGGATAGGCATTTGGCTGAGGTCATGTGACCCCAGCACTCTTTCCTGCCCAGGCAGGGGGTCAGACTCGATGATCTGTTGAGATCCCTTCCGACCCTAGCATATCTGAATCTATGAGAAAAAGGAATTTGACAAGATCAGAGATCATTGGTAAAGCCCCATGCAATCCCAGGACACAGTATAGACTTTTTCTTGTCCCCATTTCTGTTAAAGAAGAAAGAGAAAGTCTTTAAAAATATAGGGCAAAAAAACTATTGTCCATAAAGTCCATAAAAAGTAGAGCCATCCATAAAAAACTAAAAAACATCAAGCCCCATAGAGGGAGCAGAGCAGTGCCACCTCATGACTAAGCAGGATTACAACAGCCATATGCTGCCATTGCATCCTTTGGCTGTCCCCTGCTTCAAACAGCTGTTGGCCTTATCGGGGCAGGGAGTGGGGTGGTGTGGCCAAGAGAGGGGAGAGGCTGTGTTTGGGGGGTCCATGCTGGAATGGGGGGAGTGGGGCTGGTGGAGTTAAGGCTGGAGGGTAAGCATGGTGTGGGATATGGTTGGGGCAAGTATCTGTGTTGGGGTGAGTAAGGGACCCCTGGGGTGGGGGCAGCATGGTATAAAACCATTGCTGCAGTCAAGCAGGGTTCCCAACCTGAGAAATATTTGATTTCTTTTTTGCAGAATAAGTATGGAAATACTTTCACTATTCACTCTACAATGTTAAATGGACACAAACGGTCTTGTAATGGTAGTAGTATTTTATTTATAGGTTTTGCCAAAACAATATAATAAAATGAACTAATATATATATATATGTATATATATATATA